>NC_090713.1:21299212-21644212 GCF_040954835.1 Lepisosteus oculatus
CGGGGTGTGTGTGTGTGTCTCTCTCTCTGCAGGCTGGAGGAGCTCATGAGAGACAGACAGTGACAGTGGTGTGTGTGTATGTCCGCAGGCTGGAGGAGCTGATGAGAGACAGACAGTGACCGGGGTGTGTGAGTGTGTCTCTCTCTCTGCAGGCTGGAGGAGATCATGAGAGACAGACAGTGACCGGGGTGTGTGTGTATGTCCGCAGGCTGGAGGAGCTCATGAGAGACAGACAGTGACCGGGGTGTGTGTGTGTGTGTCTCTCTCTCTGCAGGCTGGAGGAGCTCATGAGAGACAGACAGTGACCGGGGTGTGTGTGTGTCCGCAGGCTGGAGGAGCTCATGAGAGACAGACAGTGTGTGTGAGAGACAGACAGTGACAGGGGTGTGTGTCTCTCTGCAGGCTGGAGGAGCTCATGAGAGACAGACAGTGACCGGGGTGTGTGTGTGTGTCTCTCTCTCTGCAGGCTGGAGGAGCTCATGAGAGACAGACAGTGACAGTGGTGTGTGTGTATGTCCGCAGGCTGGAGGAGCTGATGAGAGACAGACAGTGACCGGGGTGTGTGTGTGTGTCTCTCTCTCTGCAGGCTGGAGGAGCTCATGAGAGACAGACAGTGACCGGGGTGTGTGTGTATGTCCGCAGGCTGGAGGAGCTCATGAGAGACAGACAGTGACCGGGGTGTGTGTGTGTGTCTCTGCAGGCTGGAGGAGCTCATGAGAGACAGACAGTGACAGTGGTGTGTGTGTATGTCCGCAGGCTGGAGGAGCTGATGAGAGACAGACAGTGACCGGGGTGTGTGTGTGTGTGTGTCCGCAGGCTGGAGGAGCTCATGAGAGACAGACAGTGACCGGGGTGTGTGTGTCTCTCTCTCTGCAGGCTGGAGGAGCTCATGAGAGACAGACAGTGACCGGTGTGTGTGTGTGTGTGTGTGTGTGTGTCTCTGCAGGCTGGAGGAGCTGATGAGAGACAGACAGTGACCGGGGTGTGTGTGTGTCTCTCTCTCTGCAGGCTGGAGGAGCTCATGAGAGACAGACAGTGACCGGTGTGTGTGTGTGTGTCTCTCTCTCTGCAGGCTGGAGGAGCTCATGAGAGACAGACAGTGTGTGTGAGAGACAGACAGTGACAGGGGTGTGTGTGTCTCTCTGCAGGCTGGAGGAGCTCATGAGAGACAGACAGTGTGTGTGAGAGGCAGACAGTGACCGGGGTGTGTGTGTGTGTGTGTGTGTGTGTGTGTGTGTGTGTGTGTGTGTGTCTCTCTGCAGGCTGGAGGAGCTGATGAGAGACAGACAGTGACCGGGGTGTGTGTGTGTGTGTGTGTGTGTGTGTGTCCGCAGGCTGGAGGAGCTCATGAGAGACAGACAGTGACCGGGGTGTGTGTGTCTCTCTCTCTGCAGGCTGGAGGAGCTCATGAGAGACAGACAGTGACCGGGGTGTGTGTGTGTGTCTCTGCAGGCTGGAGGAGCTCATGAGAGACAGACAGTGACCGGGGTGTGTGTGTGTGTCTCTCTGCAGTCTGGAGGAGCTCATGAGAGACAGACAGTGACAGTGGTGTGTGTGTGTCCGCAGGCTGGAGGAGCTCATGAGAGACAGACAGTGACCGGGGTGTGTGTGTGTGTGTCTCTGCAGGCTGGAGGAGCTCATGAGAGACAGACAGTGACCGGTGTGTGTGTGTGTGTGTGTGTGTGTGTGTGTGTGTGTCTCTGCAGGCTGGAGGAGCTCATGAGAGACAGACAGTGACCGGGGTGTGTGTGTGTGTGTCCGCAGGCTGGAGGAGCTCATGAGAGACAGACAGTGACAGTGGTGTGTGTGTGTGTGTGTCTCCGCAGGCTGGAGGAGCTGATGAGAGACAGACAGTGACCGGGGTGTGTGTGTGTGTGTGTGTGTGTGTGTGTGTGTGTGTGTGTCTCTCTGCAGGCTGGAGGAGCTCATGAGAGACAGACAGTGACCGGGGTGTGTGTGTGTGTGTCTCTCTCTCTGCAGGCTGGAGGAGCTCATGAGAGACAGACAGTGACCGGGGTGTGTGTGTGTCCGCAGGCTGGAGGAGCTCATGAGAGACAGACAGTGTGTGTGAGAGACAGACAGTGACAGGGGTGTGTGTCTCTCTGCAGGCTGGAGGAGCTCATGAGAGACAGACAGTGACCGGGGTGTGTGTGTGTGTCTCTCTCTCTGCAGGCTGGAGGAGCTCATGAGAGACAGACAGTGACAGTGGTGTGTGTGTATGTCCGCAGGCTGGAGGAGCTGATGAGAGACAGACAGTGACCGGGGTGTGTGTGTGTGTCTCTCTCTCTGCAGGCTGGAGGAGCTCATGAGAGACAGACAGTGACCGGGGTGTGTGTGTCTCTCTCTCTGCAGGCTGGAGGAGCTCATGAGAGACAGACAGTGACCGGGGTGTGTGTGTGTGTGTGTGTGTGTGTCTCTGCAGGCTGGAGGAGCTGATGAGAGACAGACAGTGACCGGGGTGTGTGTGTCTCTCTCTGCAGGCTGGAGGAGCTCATGAGAGACAGACAGTGACCGGGGTGTGTGTGTGTGTCTCTCTGCAGTCTGGAGGAGCTCATGAGAGACAGACAGTGACAGTGGTGTGTGTGTGTCCGCAGGCTGGAGGAGCTCATGAGAGACAGACAGTGACCGGGGTGTGTGTGTGTGTGTCTCTGCAGGCTGGAGGAGCTCATGAGAGACAGACAGTGACCGGGGTGTGTGTGTGTGTGTGTGTGTGTGTCTCTGCAGGCTGGAGGAGCTCATGAGAGACAGACAGTGACCGGGGTGTGTGTGTGTGTGTCCGCAGGCTGGAGGAGCTCATGAGAGACAGACAGTGACAGTGGTGTGTGTGTGTGTGTGTCTCCGCAGGCTGGAGGAGCTGATGAGAGACAGACAGTGACCGGGGTGTGTGTGTGTGTGTGTGTGTGTGTGTGTGTGTGTGTCTCTCTGCAGGCTGGAGGAGCTCATGAGAGACAGACAGTGACCGGGGTGTGTGTGTGTGTCTCTCTCTCTGCAGGCTGGAGGAGCTCATGAGAGACAGACAGTGACCGGGGTGTGTGTGTGTCCGCAGGCTGGAGGAGCTCATGAGAGACAGACAGTGTGTGTGAGAGACAGACAGTGACAGGGGTGTGTGTCTCTCTGCAGGCTGGAGGAGCTCATGAGAGACAGACAGTGACCGGGGTGTGTGTGTGTGTCTCTCTCTCTGCAGGCTGGAGGAGCTCATGAGAGACAGACAGTGACAGTGGTGTGTGTGTATGTCCGCAGGCTGGAGGAGCTGATGAGAGACAGACAGTGACCGGGGTGTGTGTGTGTGTCTCTCTCTCTGCAGGCTGGAGGAGCTCATGAGAGACAGACAGTGACCGGGGTGTGTGTGTATGTCCGCAGGCTGGAGGAGCTCATGAGAGACAGACAGTGACCGGGGTGTGTGTGTGTGTGTCTCTGCAGGCTGGAGGAGCTCATGAGAGACAGACAGTGACCGGGGTGTGTGTGTGTGTGTGTGTGTGTGTGTGTGTGTCTCTGCAGGCTGGAGGAGCTCATGAGAGACAGACAGTGACCGGGGTGTGTGTGTGTGTGTCCGCAGGCTGGAGGAGCTCATGAGAGACAGACAGTGACAGTGGTGTGTGTGTGTGTGTGTCTCCGCAGGCTGGAGGAGCTGATGAGAGACAGACAGTGACCGGGGTGTGTGTGTGTGTGTGTGTGTGTGTGTGTGTGTGTGTGTGTCTCTCTGCAGGCTGGAGGAGCTCATGAGAGACAGACAGTGACCGGGGTGTGTGTGTGTGTGTCTCTCTCTCTGCAGGCTGGAGGAGCTCATGAGAGACAGACAGTGACCGGGGTGTGTGTGTGTCCGCAGGCTGGAGGAGCTCATGAGAGACAGACAGTGTGTGTGAGAGACAGACAGTGACAGGGGTGTGTGTCTCTCTGCAGGCTGGAGGAGCTCATGAGAGACAGACAGTGACCGGGGTGTGTGTGTGTGTCTCTCTCTCTGCAGGCTGGAGGAGCTCATGAGAGACAGACAGTGACAGTGGTGTGTGTGTATGTCCGCAGGCTGGAGGAGCTGATGAGAGACAGACAGTGACCGGGGTGTGTGTGTGTGTCTCTCTCTCTGCAGGCTGGAGGAGCTCATGAGAGACAGACAGTGACCGGGGTGTGTGTGTCTCTCTCTCTGCAGGCTGGAGGAGCTCATGAGAGACAGACAGTGACCGGGGTGTGTGTGTGTGTGTGTGTGTCTCTGCAGGCTGGAGGAGCTGATGAGAGACAGACAGTGACCGGGGTGTGTGTGTCTCTCTCTGCAGGCTGGAGGAGCTCATGAGAGACAGACAGTGACCGGGGTGTGTGTGTGTGTCTCTCTGCAGTCTGGAGGAGCTCATGAGAGACAGACAGTGACAGTGGTGTGTGTGTGTCCGCAGGCTGGAGGAGCTCATGAGAGACAGACAGTGACCGGGGTGTGTGTGTGTGTGTCTCTGCAGGCTGGAGGAGCTCATGAGAGACAGACAGTGACCGGGTGTGTGTGTGTGTGTGTGTGTGTGTCTCTGCAGGCTGGAGGAGCTCATGAGAGACAGACAGTGACCGGGGTGTGTGTGTGTGTGTCCGCAGGCTGGAGGAGCTCATGAGAGACAGACAGTGACAGTGGTGTGTGTGTGTGTGTGTCTCCGCAGGCTGGAGGAGCTGATGAGAGACAGACAGTGACCGGGTGTGTGTGTGTGTGTGTGTGTGTGTGTGTGTGTGTGTGTGTGTGTCTCTCTGCAGGCTGGAGGAGCTCATGAGAGACAGACAGTGACCGGGGTGTGTGTGTGTGTCTCTCTCTCTGCAGGCTGGAGGAGCTCATGAGAGACAGACAGTGACCGGGGTGTGTGTGTGTCCGCAGGCTGGAGGAGCTCATGAGAGACAGACAGTGTGTGTGAGAGACAGACAGTGACAGGGGTGTGTGTCTCTCTGCAGGCTGGAGGAGCTCATGAGAGACAGACAGTGACCGGGGTGTGTGTGTGTGTCTCTCTCTCTGCAGGCTGGAGGAGCTCATGAGAGACAGACAGTGACAGTGGTGTGTGTGTATGTCCGCAGGCTGGAGGAGCTGATGAGAGACAGACAGTGACCGGGGTGTGTGTGTGTGTCTCTCTCTCTGCAGGCTGGAGGAGCTCATGAGAGACAGACAGTGACCGGGGTGTGTGTGTATGTCCGCAGGCTGGAGGAGCTCATGAGAGACAGACAGTGACCGGGGTGTGTGTGTGTGTGTCTCTCTCTCTGCAGGCTGGAGGAGCTCATGAGAGACAGACAGTGACCGGGGTGTGTGTGTGTCCGCAGGCTGGAGGAGCTCATGAGAGACAGACAGTGTGTGTGAGAGACAGACAGTGACAGGGGTGTGTGTCTCTCTGCAGGCTGGAGGAGCTCATGAGAGACAGACAGTGACCGGGGTGTGTGTGTGTGTCTCTCTCTCTGCAGGCTGGAGGAGCTCATGAGAGACAGACAGTGACAGTGGTGTGTGTGTATGTCCGCAGGCTGGAGGAGCTGATGAGAGAGACAGTGACCGGGGTGTGTGTGTGTGTCTCTCTCTCTGCAGGCTGGAGGAGCTCATGAGAGACAGACAGTGACCGGGGTGTGTGTGTATGTCCGCAGGCTGGAGGAGCTCATGAGAGACAGACAGTGACCGGGGTGTGTGTGTGTGTCTCTGCAGGCTGGAGGAGCTCATGAGAGACAGACAGTGACAGTGGTGTGTGTGTATGTCCGCAGGCTGGAGGAGCTGATGAGAGACAGACAGTGACCGGGGTGTGTGTGTGTGTGTGTCCGCAGGCTGGAGGAGCTCATGAGAGACAGACAGTGACAGGGGTGTGTGTGTCTCTCTCTCTGCAGGCTGGAGGAGCTCATGAGAGACAGACAGTGACCGGTGTGTGTGTGTGTGTGTGTGTGTGTGTCTCTGCAGGCTGGAGGAGCTGATGAGAGACAGACAGTGACCGGGGTGTGTGTGTGTGTCTCTCTCTGCAGGCTGGAGGAGCTCATGAGAGACAGACAGTGACCGGTGTGTGTGTGTGTCTCTCTCTGCAGGCTGGAGGAGCTCATGAGAGACAGACAGTGACCGGGGTGTGTGTGTGTGTGTCTCTGCGGGCTGGAGGAGCTCATGAGAGACAGACAGTGTGTGTGAGAGACAGACAGTGACCGGGGTGTGTGTGTCTCTCTCTCTGCAGGCTGGAGGAGCTCATGAGAGACAGACAGTGACCGGTGTGTGTGTGTGTCTCTCTCTGCAGGCTGGAGGAGCTCATGAGAGACAGACAGTGACCGGGGTGTGTGTGTGTGTGTCTCTGCGGGCTGGAGGAGCTCATGAGAGACAGACAGTGTGTGTGAGAGACAGACAGTGACCGGGGTGTGTGTGTCTCTCTCTCTGCAGGCTGGAGGAGCTCATGAGGGTCAAGCAGCAGGAGCGGATGGAGAGGGAGAGGGAGGCGGAGCTGGAACGGGAGAAGCAGCGCCGGAAGCAGGGACAGGAGCTGCTCCAGGTGCGCCAGCGCCTGCAGGAGGAGGAGATGAGGAAGCTGGCTGAGGAGCGGCGCAGGGAGAAGCTGGAGGACCGGCTGGCCAGGTCAGCGCTCCGGGTTCCACAGCGTCCGATCCGATCCGCTCCGCTCCGGGTTCTACAGCGTCAGGCCGCGTCATGCCGCGGGGCGGTCCGATCCGCTCCGATCCACTCCGCTCCGGTCCGCTCCGGGTTCTACAGCGTCAGGCTGCGTCACGCTGCGGGGGGCAGTCCGATCCGCTCCGATCCGCTCCGGTCCGCTCCGGGTTCTACAGCGTCAGGCCGCGTCACACTGCGGGGACGGTCCGGTCCGCTCCGCTCCGGTCCCCTCCGGGTTCTACAGCGTCAGGCCGCGTCATGTCGTGGGGCGGTCCGATCCGCTCCGATCCGATCCGCTCCGGGTTCTACAGCGTCAGGCCACGTCACGCCGCGGGGCGGTCCGATCCGCTCCGATCCGCTCCGATCCGCTCCGGGTTCTACAGCGTCGGGCGGTCCGATCCGCTCTGATCCGCTGCGATCCGCTCCGGGTTCTACAGTGTCAGGCCACGTCACGCCGCGGGGCGGTCCGATCCGCTCCGATCCGCTCCGGGTTCTACAGCGTCGGGCGGTCCGATCCGCTCCGGGTTCTACAGCGTCAGGCCACGTCACGCCGCGGGGCGGTCCGATCCGCTCCGATCCGCTCTGGCTTCTACAGCGTCAGGCCGCGTCACACTGCGGGGCGGTCCGATCTGCTCCAGGTTCTACAGCGTCAGGCTGAGTCACACTGCAGGGCGGTCCGATCCGCTCCAGGTTCTACAGCGTCAGGCCGAGTCACACTGCAGGGCGGTCCGATCCGCTCCGGGTTCTACAGTATATTTCCCTGAAGAAATAAGTACTGTACCTTTAATCCGAAATGATCTCAAAGCTCTGCGTGTAAGAGTGTGTAGCAGTGTGGTGTGTAACGGTGTAGTCGTGTGGTGTGTAACGGTGTAGCAGTGTGGTGTGTGGTCCTGTCTGTGTGTAACCGTGTTTGCTCTGCAGGCAGCGGGTTCGAGAGAAGATTGCGCGGGACAAGGCAGAGAGAGCCCAGAAAGTGAGTGACTGACTACTCAGCCCTGGAGACACCTCTGGCCCGCTCTCACTCTCTGTGTCTCCTGTCTGTGCTCTCCTCTCTCCTCTTTCTCTCTCTGTGTCTCCTGTCTGTGCTCTCCTCTCTCCTCTTTCTCTCTCTGTGTCTCCTGTCTGCGCTCTCCTCTCTCTCTGTCTCTCCTCTCAGTCCTGCCCTCTCTCCCCTGTGTCTCCTGTCTGTGCTCTCTTCTCAGTCCTGCCTTCTCTACCCTGTGTCTCCTGTCTGTGCTCTCCTCTCAGTCCTGCCCTCTCTCCCCTGTGTCTCCTGTCTGTCCTGCCTTCTCTCCCCTGTGTCTCCTGTCTGTGCTCTCCTCTCTCTCTGTCTCTCCTCTCAGTCCTGCCCTCTCTCCCCTGTGTCTCCTGTCTGTGCTCTCCTCTCCTCTCAGTCCTGCCCTCTCTCCCCTGTGTCTCCTGTCTGCGCTCTCCTCTCTCTCTGTCTCTCCTCTCAGTCCTGCCCTCTCTCCCCTGTCTCCTGTCTGCGCTCTCCTCTCTCTCTGTCTCTCCTCTCAGTCCTGCCTTCTCTCCCCTGTGTCTCCTGTCTGCGCTCTCCTCTCTCTCTGTCTCTCCTCTCAGTCCTGCCCTCTCTCCCCTGTGTC
Organism: Lepisosteus oculatus; assembly: GCF_040954835.1. Taxonomy (NCBI): domain Eukaryota; kingdom Metazoa; phylum Chordata; class Actinopteri; order Semionotiformes; family Lepisosteidae; genus Lepisosteus; species Lepisosteus oculatus. Next base: position 21,307,394 of record NC_090713.1, read on the forward strand.
TCCTGTTTGCGCTCTCCTCTCTCTCTGTCTCTCCTCTCAGTCCTGCCCTCTCTCCCCTGTGTCTCCTGTCTGTCCTGCCTTCTCTCCCCTGTGTCTCCTGTCTGTGCTCTCCTCTCTCTCTGTCTCTCCTCTCAGTCCTGCCCTCTCTCCCCTGTGTCTCCTGTCTGTGCTCTCCTCTCCTCTCAGTCCTGCCCTCTCTCCCCTGTGTCTCCTGTCTGTGCTCTCCTCTCTCTCTGTCTCTCCTCTCAGTCCTGCCCTCTCTCCCCTGTGTCTCCTGTCTGCGCTCTCCTCTCTCTTTGTCTCTCCTCTCAGTCCTGCCTTCTCTCCCCTATGTCTCCTGTCTGCGCTCTCCTCTCTCTCTGTCTCTCCTCTCAGTCCTGCCCTCTCTCCCCTGTGTCTCCTGTCTGTGCTCTTCTCTCAGTCCTGCCTTCTCTCCCCTATGTCTCCTGTCTGCGCTCTCCTCTCTCTCTGTCTCTCCTCTCAGTCCTGCCCTCTCTCCCCTGTGTCTCCTGTTTGCGCTCTCCTCTCTCTCTGTCTCTCCTCTCAGTCCTGCCTTCTCTCCCCTGTGTCTCCTGTCTGTGCTCTCCTCTCAGTCCTGCCCTCTCTCCCCTGTGTCTCCTGTCTGTGCTCCCCTCTCTCTGTCTGTGGGTCCCCAGTGTTTGTGCACATGGTGCTGACCCCCCTCGCTCCCTCTCTCTCTCAGTTTGGAGGGGGTTCTGGGGGCGCTGTGCCCTCCTCTCCCCCCACAGAGGCCTCCCCCTCCTGTCCCTCAGCTAGTCAGGCGCCTGCTCCTGCGAAGAAAGAGTACGACGAGTGTCGCATTCAGGTAGGGCTCTTTCTGTGCTGCTCCGTAGTCCTGGCTGTCGGCTCGTCTGTGTCTCCTGTCCTCTGATGCTGCCAGCTCGTCTGTGTCTCCTGTCCTCTGAACCTGTCTGTCAGCTCGTCTGTGTCTCCTATCCTCTGAACCTGTATGTCAGCTCGTCTGTGTCTCCTCTCCTCTGAACCTGTCTGTCAGCTCGTCTGTGTCTCCTCTCCTCTGATCCTGTCTGTCAGCTCGTCTGTTTCTCCTGTCTGTGTCTCCTGTCCTCTGAATCTGTCAGCTCGTCTGTGTCTCCTGTCCTCTGATCCTGTATGTGTTTGTGTCTCCTGTCCTCTGATCCTGTCTGTCTCCTGTCCTCTGAACCTGTCAGCTCGTCTGTGTCTCCTGTCCTCTGATCCTGTATGTGTTTGTGTCTCCTGTCCTCTCACCCTGTCTGTCTGTGTCTGTTCTCCTCTGATCCTGTCTGTGTTTGTGTCTCCTGTCCTCTCACCCTGTCTGTCTGTGTCTGTTGTCCTCTGATCCTGTCTGTGTTTGTGTCTCCTGTCCTCTCACCCTGTCTGTCTGTGTCTCCTGTCCTCTCACCCTGTCTGTCTGTGTCTGTTGTCCTCTGATCCTGTCTGTGTTTGTGTCTCCTGTCCTCTCACCCTGTCTGTCTGTGTCTGTTGTCCTCTGATCCTGTCTGTGTTTGTGTCTCCTGTCCTCTCACCCTGTCTGTCTGTGTCTGTTGTCCTCTGATCCTGTCTGTTTGTGACTCCTGTCCTCTGACCCTGTCTGACCCCTGACCCCGTGTCCGTAGGTGCGCCTGCTGGACGGCTCGGCCCTGACCGCGGTCTTCAAGGCGCAGGAGCCGCTGGCCGCGGTGCGCGTGTACGTGCAGCTGAACGGGGGGGCGGGGCCGGAGGACTTCCTCCTGCTGACCCCCTACCCCCGGCGCGTCTTCACCGAGGACGACATGGAGAAGCCCCTGCGCGAGCTGGGTACGGCACTCTCCCTGAACACCGCGCCCACGCTCCCCGCTCTCCCTGAACACCGCGCCCACGCTCCCCGCTCTCCCTGAACACCGCACACACCCCGAACACCGCGCCCACGCTCCCCGCTCTCCCTGAACACCGCAGCCTGAACACCGCGCCCACGCTCCCCGCTCTCCCTGAACACCGCACGCAGCCTGAACACCGCGCCCACGCTCCACACTCTCCCTGAACACCGCACGCACCCCGAACACCGCGCCCACGCTCCCCGCTCTCCCTGAACACCGCAGCCTGAACACCGCGCCCACGCTCCCCGCTCTCCCTGAACACCGCACACACCCAGAACACCGCAGCCTGAACACCGCGCCCACGCTCCCTGCTCTCCCTGAACACCGCACGCACCCCGAACACCGCAGTCTGAACACCGCGCCCACGCTCCACACCCTCCCTGAACACCGCGCCCACGCTCCCCGCTCTCCCTGAACACCGCACGCACCCCGAACACCGCAGTCTGAACACCGCGCCCACGCTCCACACCCTCCCTGAACACCGCGCCCACGCTCCCCGCTCTCCCTGAACACCGCACGCACCCCGAACACCGCAGCCTGAACACCGTGCCCACACTCCACACTCTCCCTGAACACCGCGCCCACGCTCCCCGCTCTCCCCGAACACCGCGCCCACGCTCCCCGCTCTCCCTGAACACCGCAGCCTGAACACCGCGCCCACGCTCCCCGCTCTCCCTGAACACCGCACGCAGCCTGAACACCGCGCCCACGCTCCACACTCTCCCTGAACACCGCACGCACCCCGAACACCGCGCCCACGCTCCCCGCTCTCCCTGAACACCGCAGCCTGAACACCGCGCCCACGCTCCCCGCTCTCCCTGAACACCGCACACACCCAGAACACCGCAGCCTGAACACCGCGCCCACGCTCCCTGCTCTCCCTGAACACCGCACGCACCCCGAACACCGCAGTCTGAACACCGCGCCCACGCTCCACACCCTCCCTGAACACCGCGCCCACGCTCCCCGCTCTCCCTGAACACCGCACGCACCCCGAACACCGCAGTCTGAACACCGCGCCCACGCTCCACACCCTCCCTGAACACCGCGCCCACGCTCCCCGCTCTCCCTGAACACCGCACGCACCCCGAACACCGCAGCCTGAACACCGTGCCCACACTCCACACTCTCCCTGAACACCGCGCCCACGCTCCCCGCTCTCCCTGAACACCGCGCCCACGCTCCACGCTCTCCCTGAACACCGCAGCCTGAACACCGTGCCCGCGCTCCACACTCTTCCTGAACACCGCACACACCCCGAACACCGCAGCCTGAACACCGCGCCCACGCGCCACACTCTCCCTGAACACCGCACACACCCCGAACACGGCAGCCTGAACACCGCGCCCGCGCTCCACACTCTCCCTGAACACCGCACACACCCCGAACACCGCTGCCTGAACACCGCGCCCACACTCCACACTCTCCCTGAACACCTCCGACACTCACACCTCGCACACATCCCGAACACGGCAGCCTGAACACCGCGCCCATACTCCACACTCTCCCTGAACAGCACAGATACTCCCTCCACACACACCCTGAATATGCAGCCTGAACACCTTGCGTACACTCCACACACACTTTGAATACCACTTATACTCCCTCCACACACACTCACTCCACAAACACACTCCCCACACACACTGTGCACACCCCTGTCACCCCCCCCCCCCACACTGTGCACACCCCTGTCACCCCCCCACACTGTGCACACCCTCAGAGATGGTTTCTCTCTCTGCCCTGCAGGTCTGGTTCCCTCTGCTGTCCTGATTGTGGCCAAGAAATAAGACCAGGAACTGTGGGGGGGGGGGACTCCTGCGCCCAGAACCCCCCTCCTGCCCCCCCCCCCGGACCCCGACCCCTTTCCCCTTTCCTGGGGACAGGAGCCGGGCTGGAGGACACCGCCAGACTGCCTCCCGGCCAGCTGCGCTGGTCCGGCTGCCGAAGAACCGAGCGGATCAGAACCGAGGACGGGCTGGATCCGGGGCTGTGGAGTGGACCAGGGTTCTACACGGCACCGGGCCCGGTGGGGCTGGAGAAACAGCTGACAGGCCCGCTTGTCCGGATTCTGCTCGCTGGTGCCAGGAAGCAGAGAGAGAGAGACCACCTGCACCAGACAGTGGTGCCCGTCCCAGCCCTGGCACAGCTGGAGTGTGGGGGGGGGGTGTGTGTGTGTTTGTGTGTGAGTGAGTGGGTTTTTGAGAATGTGAGTGGGTGTGTATTGAGAGTGGGTGTGTATTGAAAGTGGGTGTGTATTGTGAGTGTGTGAGAAAGTGGGTGTGTATTGTGAGAGTGGGAGTGTATTGAGAGTGTGTGTGTGAGTGAGAGTGGGTGTGTGTGAGTGTGTATTGAGACTGGGTGTGTATTGTGAGAGAGTGGGTGTGTATTGTGAGAGTGGGAGTATATTGAGAGTGTGTGGGTGTGTGAGTGAGAGTGGGTGTGTATTGTGTGGGTGTGGGTGTATTGTGAGTGTGTGAGTGAGAGTGGGTGTGTATTGTGAGTGTGAGTGAGAGTGGGTGTGTAATGTGTGGGTGTATTGTGAGTGTGTGAGTGAGAGTGGGTGTGGAGTGTGTGGGTGTGTATTGTGAGAGAGTGGGTGTGTATTGTGAGTGTGTGAGTGGGTGTGGAGTGTGTGGGTGTGTATTGTGAGAGAGTGGGTGTGTATTGTGAGTGTGTGAGTGGGTGTGGAGTGTGTGGGTGTGTATTGTGAGAGAGTGGGTGTGTACTGTGAGTGTGTGAGTGGGTGTGGAGTGTGTGGGTGTGTATTGTGAGAGAGTGGGTGTGTATTGTGAGTGTGTGGGTGTGTATTGTGAGTGTGAGTGAGAGTGGGTGTGTATTGTGAGTGTGTGGGTGTGTGAGACTGGGAGTGATTTCCACTTCCAGATCTGGCAGATATTCCAGTCAAGCGGCTCATTAGCTCCATTAGCCCTGTGGAAGAGCAGCAGGTTTCGGGGTCCCCAGACCCAGGCTGGGGGAACGCTCTAGGATCCTGTGGCGGGGTCGGGCTGTCCCGATCCAGGCAGGCAGGCACGGCGGGAAGCTCGGGTGACAGCCAGCGGATCCGGACCGAGAGGGGCTTCAGCTCGGAAACGTACAGAAGCCCCCCCTGTGGCGAAATCCACACCCAGGACGCGCCGGCAACGTTGTGTTCCCGTTTCCTCACCCTGCTGCCGAGACGGAACCTGTCTGGGCCGTGCCAGCCCGGGAAGTTCTTCTGGGAAAGGACTAGACGGGCCCTGGTGCTTTGAGCCCCCAATCTGACCTGTCCTGTATGGGAAACTTAGCAGCCCGGACCACCTCCGGTCTGGGACAAATTGGTCCATTTATAAACTCTTATCACTTGGATGAGATAGGGGTGAGACACGGACAGGTGTATTTGTTGCATTTTTGTTGTATTAAAAAAAAGAAAGAAAAGTTTGTTCTGCGTTATATCATGTCTGTGGTTGTTTTAAGTCGGGAGGTGGGGGAAAACCCCAGTCCTGAATTGGCCAGGTCCGTTTCGGGTTTTCACTCCACCCGGGCCAATTCAGTGCCTCGGAAGGCAGATTCGCCTTCGGATAGGCTGCTGACCGCGAGGAGCCTCTAAAACCCGGCACCGGAGCGCTGGACTTCCACCCCCTCCCTGAACGTGGCGGCCAGCAGAGTGTGGACAGGACTGGGGAAGGAAAAGTCATCGGGCATAATCATGGACAGGACGACAGGACTAGTTTCAATGAAAGTTTCTTTTATTGATTTTTTTCCATGAATTATTGGGCTCTGCTGCAGGAACTCACAGGCTGCAACATGAAATACTTTCATCCTCCTGCAGTGAGGTCCTCCTGTTAGTACAGGGACACCCCCTGTACCTCATTTTGAGCCGATTTTTACAAAAGGGCTGTCCAGTCCTGGTCCAGGAGGGGTCAGTGTGTCTGCGGCAGCGGTGTCCAGTCCCGGTCCAGGAGGGGTCAGTGTGTCTGCAGCAGGGCTGTCCAGTCCTGGTCCAGGAGGGGTCAGTGTGACTGCGGCAGCGGTGTCCAGTCCTGGTCCAGGAGGGGTCAGTGTGTCTGCGGCAGCAGTGTCCGGTCCTGGTCCTGGAGGGGTCAGTGTGTCTGCGGCAGCGGTGTCCGGTCCTGGTCCAGGAGGGGGTCAGTGTGTCTGCAGCAGGGCTGTCCAGTCCTGGTCCTGGAGGGGTCAGTGTGTCTGCGGCAGGGGTGTCCAGTCCTGCTCCAGGAGGGGTCAGTGTGTCTGCGGCAGGGGTGTCCAGTCCTGCTCCAGGAGGGGTCAGTGTGTCTGCAGCAGGGGTGTCCAGTCCCGGTCCTGGAGGGGTCAGTGTGTCTGCAGCAGGGCTGTCCGGTCCCGGTCCAGGAGGGGTCAGTGTGTCTGCAGCAGGGGTGTCCGGTCCCGGTCCAGGAGGGGTCAGTGTGTCTGCAGCAGGGGTGTCCGGTCCCGGTCCAGGAGGGGTCAGTGTGTCTGCAGCAGGGGTGTCCAGTCCTGGTCCAGGAGGGGTCAGTGTGTCCGCAGCAGTGGTGTCCAGTCCTGGTCCAGGAAGGGGCGCGGTCCCGGTCCACTCCGTGCACCATTCCCTGCCGGATCGTCACGATTTCCTCGGATGCCTCATTATCGGGTCAGCGATCACCACAACCCCCCACGCCACCAAGCCTGAAGAAATCACACAAGCACAGAGTGGGTCAGCGCGGGCTCAAGCTGAAAAATAACTGCTAAATATCTTCACAGCGAGCGCACAGCCTCCTGAACGTCTCCGCGGCCCTCATCCTGGACACTGGAAGAATTCCCGGATATCAAGCCTCATGTACTGAGTGCAGTCTGGAGAGCATGACATCTCCGTTAGACAACAGTGAAAGAGGAAGAAGCAGAGGTTCATTCCACACTGAAAAGAGAAGGGGTGGCTCCACAGCCAAAACACTGATTCTTTTCAGCGTCGAATAAACAGTGATCATTCTGCACCAGCAGCCCCACCTGGGAGACACACAGTGTTCATTCTGCACCAGCAGCCCCCACCTGGGAGACACACAGTGCTCATTCTGCACCAGCAGCCCCCACCTGGGAGACGCACAGTGATCATTCTGCACCAGCAGCCCCCACCTGGGAGACACACAGTGCTCATTCTGCACCAGCAGCCCCCACTGGGGAGACGCACAGTGATCATTCTGCACCAGCAGCCCCACCTGGGAGACGCACAGTGATCTTTCTGCACCAGCAGCCCCACCTGGGAGACACACAGTGGTCATTCTGCACCAGCAGCCCCACCTGGGAGACACACAGTGTTCATTCTGCACCAGCAGCCCCCACTGGGGAGACGCACAGTGATCATTCTGCACCAGCAGCCCCACCTGGGAGACGCACAGTGCTCATTCTGCACCAGCAGCCCCCACCTGGGAGACACACAGTGATCATTCTGCACCAGCAGCCCCACCTGGGAGACACACAGTGATCATTCTGCACCAGCAGCCCCACCTGGGAGATGCACAGTGTTCATTCTGCACCAGCAGCCCCCACCTGAGAGACGCACAGTGTTCATTCTGCCCCAGCGGCCCCCCACTACACAACAGATCAGAGGGAGGAGAGAGAAACTGCTTCACCTGGTGAATTCAGGATCACGACATCAAGAGACGCCCGGCTGTCAAGCCCAGAGGGGAGGGGTACAGCCACGACAGGGGATTAACACCCTTACTCGAACAGCCCGGGCTCGTGAAAGGCGGCAGTATTCACTCCATTGAGTGACCGGCTACTCTTCCTAGTCACCCCCGGTCTCTCACAGAGACCGGACCTTTCCTTAAAACCTTTTATCCGAACAATAACAAACCAAAAACCCACTCACTGGCCCCGAAGACGATCTGGGCCACGACCCCAATGGAGGCCGGCCGGCCTCCCCCCAGGAACCGGCGGGTGGCTGCGACGACCATGCCGCCGGCCGACACCAGCCCCGAGCCGCACACAGCCCGGCAGCCCCAGCAGTCCCCGAACATGGGGGCGGGGGTTTTGTCCGGCAACTCATAAATCCTCGGAGGCATGAGGAGAGAGCGTACTGTTTTTAACCAGAAAAAAAAACAGGACTTGTCTTTCAAACAAACGTCCCCAGAGCAGTCACGACCTCCCGCTAACCGTCCCAGTCCATTGCAAATGGCTTTTAACCTCCTTCCCCGGAAGACGTTCCAGCAAAGCAAAGCAAAAAAAAACACACCTCACTCCCCGGAAGTTGTCTACCAGGAGCGTCTCCGTTATGTGTCCGTGTGCACACGTGTGGCAACTCGACATTGGTTCCGCCGCATCGGAATAGGGGGCGATTCTTAAAAGTCAGTAATAATAATAATAATTGCTTACACTTATATAGCGCTTTTCAGGACACTCCACTCAAAGCGCTTTACAGGTAATGGGGACTCCCCTCCACCACCACCAAACGGTCTCCGCCTTTTTATTAAAAACAAACACCAACAAACTTAATCAATATATGTTTATCTGAATCACGACTATTATCTAATTAATCGGATTGTTTTTCTTTCTGCGCAGCCAAAGAAGAGTTTTTTAACTGAAACGCCCCGTGGAAATACAGTGCCTTAATCACCGAGATCTTATGCAGATTCAATACAGAGCACGATCATGCGATGATCACGATCTTTAGGGATGAAAACCACGCAAGACAGTCATCATTTATTATTTATTCCTAATTTACTGCGTAAAGGCAGTTCAGATTTACAGACATCAGAAACAAATGCGATGTTTGCAAATGACAAAATACATCCGATATTTACAGAGCCAGTACACAGCACAGAGATGCTGGATCTTTTCAGGACAGGGTACCCAGAGGAGAGATCCAGCAGCGCTGGAGGTTGAGAAGCAAAACTGGAAAAAAATGAATTTGCTATCCGTGGGTTTACGTAGTCAGCACTGTCTGGGGCTAAAGGTCACTTTCAACAGAACCAATTCAGTCCTTAACTGGTTTACCTAACTGGGAGCTGTCCTGCTGAGACACCGGGCGAGTCTGCAGCTGTCCTGGGAGAGGACTTGGGCACCCTGCAGTCCAGTGACCTTCACTCCAGGGTTGTACAGGTGACCCGCAGCCCTGAGCACAGGCAGTGGGGACAGCGGGGACAGAGACCCGGTGCTGCTTCAAAAGAGGTCGGTACCAGTCCGGGCTGGAATGGAAACTGGGAAACCGGAGCTCCCCGAACAGGAGCCAGTATCTGCTCTCAGCCAGTGCTAGAGATGGAGGGAGGAGAGAGTTAAAGGGAGAGACGGAGAGGGTGATGGAGGCAGGGGGGGGAGAGATGGAGGGAGGAAAGCAGAGGAGAAGGGGAGAGAGGGAAGCGAGGAATGGGGGAACAACAGAGGAGAGGAGATTGAGAACTGCGGTTCTTCGTTGCTTTATCACGGTGCCCCCTCCTCGGCGTCGGCCAGGCACCCGTCCTGTATCCCCGACCAGCCGACGGACGCTCCCGGCCGCCCCCCCGCCTGGCCGCGGGAGGAACTGGGGGGGCGGGGCGGCGCCCTACTTTCCGAACCGCCGCGCGACGTTGTCGTTGGTCTCCGCGGCCTCCTTCAGCACCTGCAGCTCCAGCGCGTTCCTCCGCCGCGTCTCCTGCAGCCTCACGGGGTTCGACTCCGGCAGGTTCTGACGGCAAAGAAGCGCAGACGGAAATCACGAGGGGAAGGCAAGACTCCCGTTCCACAGCAGCCCGATCCACTCCAGGTTTTACACTGCTGTCAATCAGACTCCCATTCCACATCAGCCTGATCCACTCCAGGTTTTACACTGCTGTCAATCAGACTCCCATTCCACATCAGTCTGAGCCACTCCAGGTTTTACACTGTTGTCAATCAGACTCCCATTCCACATCAGACTGATCCACTCCAGGTTTTACACTGTTGTCAATCAGACTCCCATTCCACATCAGCCTGATCCACTCCAGGTTTTACACTGTTGTCAATCAGACTCCCATTCCACATCAGTCTGATCCACTCCAGGTTTTACACTGTTGTCAATCAGACTCCCATTGCCCTGCAGCCCGATCCACTCCAGAGTTTACTCGGTGACAATCAAATCCCAGTTGCACAGCAGTTGGATACACACACGTTTCTACAGCAGAGTCAGCGTGTGAAAAACCTGAAGTGGATCAGAGCGCTGTGGAATTGGAGGCTAATAGGGTGTAACTACTAATTATCTGTCTAGTAATTATATAGACGTGTGTAATCTTTTATTTTTATAATTTTTACTAAATGTATGAAGAATTTACAAATACAAATACAACCAGAGGATCAATATAGGTACATGAAAACAAACACAAACAGAAAAATAAACAATTAACCGCCAGAGGTAATAGGTAAATTATGTGATTAAATTGTATTTCTTACATATATCATATGTTTTCCGTGCTTTATTATTTCTCACATTTTTAATAGAATTATAGGGGTGTGTAATCTTGGTCTCCGTCTAGCAGGTTTCTACACTGTTACAAAGCGACCAACCTGGATCAAGGGTAGATTCAGGCGACAGGTTTAAGTGTGGAGCGGAGAGGTCATCTAGAACAGAAATCTGAGAACCCTCAGCGCTGACGGACCCGAACTCCCCGAAACGCACAAACCCCAGCCGACACCGGGTAAACGCGTTAATAAAGAAACTATCAAGTGCAAAGGCAAGTTAACATTTGACATATGCAAAAAAAAAATAATAATAATTTGGTTATATAATTTACTTCATCATCTCTGGCAGTGAATTGCTTGTTTTTCCTGATGGTGTCTTTTTTCTCTTGTACTGGTTTCGGCTCCGCTAGTTGTATTTGGAAATTCTTTATGCATTTAATTAATTTTTTGTTTTTTAAAAAAAGACCCAGCCAGCTTCGGCACTCTAACGCAGCGTCTTGCTTAGGGGTGTTTTGTTTTTCTGGTGTTGTTCAGAAAAAGGGGCACACACTCAAGCCAGCGGCCCTTGCCTTCAAGATCTCTCTCCTGCGGTTCTCTCCGGGGGCGGTCACCATCCACAAGCCGACGGCCGTGCCCATCGCCCCCGCGACCAGCCCCGTGTAGATAATCCACTTGCTGCTCATGACTACAGATGCGGAGGAAACTCCAGGCAGGCAGTCGGCGCGGACAGCCCGGCTAAGGACCGGGGGAGCCGCGGTGCACCGTGGGACAGCAGGGCGAGCGGCTGTCCGCCCTGCAGCTGCGCAGAGGCGACCTCTCTCCGCGCAGGCGTTTGGGCTGCGACTCTAAAACGGAACCGTTTCTTTCCCGAAAGAAAAAGCTTTCTCTTATCCCCGCGATCGAGTACATCCGCGATCAAATGCAAATCAGAACGGCCCCATTTTACGTTTTTTTGTAATCGTCCGAGCTCTTGTTAAAACCCAGGTTCTAGGATCAAATAAGTAATATTCAGTTTATAAAATATACGTTCTTCATCCCCGTGAGGAGGAGGAGGAGGGGGGGGTAATTTAACCAGCAAGCGCTGAAATACACAACGCATGACAATAAAAAAGCTTTTATTTACATAAATAAAAACAGCAAACGAACCACAGCAGTGATTATGAAAGTAACAGCGTGTAACACTGAGGAAGGCACATGCACATCTGTAGTGGGGACTCTGTCCAATAGACATCATATCGCTAAGACTTCTAGCACTTGTTAGCAAGACTGAGGGCATCTGGAACGAACAACAACAATAATACTTTCTTACACTTCTATAGCTCTTTCCTGGAGCCTCCACTCAGAGCTCTGGACAGGTCAGGGGGATCCCCTCCACCCCCAGCAGTGTGTACCCCCACCTGGATGAGGTGCCAGTCCGCTCCCCACACCCCAGCTCTCAGTGGGGAGGAGAGCAGAGTGATGGAGCCAGTTCAGAGAGGGGGGTTATTAGGAGGCCATGATGGGTAAAGGCCAGGGGGGAAATTTGGCCAGGACACCGGGGTAACACCCCTACTCTTCTCGAGAAACACCCTGGGATTTTTAATGACCACAGAGAGTCAGGACCTCGGTTTGACGTCTCATCCGAAGGACGGCGCAGTTTACAGTCTAGTGTCCCCGTCACTATACTGGGGCATCAGGACCCACACAGACCGCAGGGTGAGCGCCCCCTGCTGGCCCCACTCACACCTCTTCCAGCAGCAGCCTCAGCTTTCCCAGCAGTCTCCCCTCCAGGCACTGGCCAGGCTCACACCTCCTGGGAGCTGCAGGGCGATATGGCTGCCAGCTAAGATCAATATCCTTCATTTGTCCCGCACTGTGGAGAATGAAAAGATCTTCTTGCAGGCAGACTTCTTCAGTGTTGCAATCGGCCTTCCTCAGAATTCGAGGTTCTGAGATCAGCAGGATCTGACGATCTCTCTGCCGTGATAGTTTCGCCTTTAAACTCTTTCAGGCGAGCCTTCCCACAGCACTGCCGATAAATAAATAAATAGCTCTAGGAACACCATTATTTCCTGAAGCAGGTTTGCTGTAGGCGGTTCCGCGGTCGAGCGGTATTAAGAATCACAGCTCTGAGCGCTGCGCTGCCTGATTCAGCGCTGCGCCTTCATAGCGACTCTTCGCACCTGTGACTGCGCGGCAGGAGCTGGGAACGACGGCGAGTCCCCTCGGACATGCGCGGCAGGGAGGCGAGCAAACGGCAGACGACCGCCAGAGGGCGCCCTCGTCACGGAGATCGCACGCTTTCCCTTACTACGCAGGTCGGCCAACGCTGCCTCCACCCCCAAGCGCTCGGTTTCTGGTTTTGATGCCGCAGTGGAGGGGGTTGTGGGGGGTGTTCGCACCTGGACGCTTTCTCAATCCTCCCAGAGATGAACTAGTAGACTAGTGTCTGTCTACCTCACCCCTGTGAGTGTCCCCCCCCTGGAGGACTGGCTGGGGTGACTCATTCCTTGATTTCCAGTAATGGCAGAGTGGGTGGCACACTGGTGCAGTGGTTCGTCAGTGCTGGAGCCCTGGGCTCCTATTTGGACCTGGGGGGGGGCTGTCTGTGTGGAGTCTGCATGTTCCACCGCCCCTCCTGGGTGTGTGCTGAGACGGATTGGCGTCTTGTGTACGGGGTGTACCCCCTCCCTGTGCCCTCTGACCTCTGTGGGCCCTGCATTGGAAGAAACCATTAGAAAATGGACTTTGGTGACTGGTCCTGCAGCAGACAGTGGCTCCCAGCAAAACCTAGAGAGGCTCCGCTCGGACCCGATGTGTCGTCTCCAAATTCCTCCATCTTGCCGTTTTTGAACAGACAGGACTCGCCGTTCCGAGATCACGCTGTGCCTGGGCTCTTACGTGTTGCTGTAATTATTCGGCGCTATCATCCTGGGCTGACAGTCTAGGTGCGAGAGCAGGCTGACGTGTGTGTCTGTGTGTGTGTGTGAGTGTGATTCGTGCTGTGTGAGTGATCGGTGTGTGTGTCTGGGTCTGTAGGTCTGTGAGTCAGTGTGTGTCTCTGTGTAGGAGTGTGTTAAGGAGGGATGAGTGCTGAAGGTGTGAATGTTTTCCAGAATAGGCACAAAAATCTTACCCTAACCCAGCAGTTATCTAGCTCGGGACAAGCTTTAAAATGAGGTCCAGTAGAAAAATGCTACATCCCTTTGGATCATAGTACCACCAGGTACAAATATATACAGCTTCCTGAACATTTCTAGACAATAGATATGAATGTGCTTTTTTACAGCTGTTTCTCAAGATGTTCCTTACAAGCCACTGGACTCTGACTGATGACCTGTAAAACGCGGAGCGGATCAGGCTGCTGTGCACCGGGAGTCTAGGTGATAGCCATGTCAAACCTGGAGTAGATCAGGCTGCAGTGTGGTGGGGGTCCGATTCATAGCACTGTCCAACCTGGAGTGGATCTTATCGCTGCGCAGTGGCACTCTGGTTGGCGGCACTGTAAAACCCGGAGTGGATCAGGCTGCTGTGCAGTGGGAGTCTGAATTCTGGCCACTGAGTCTAAATCCCCCTGTGATGCACCCCTGTACTGTAAGCTGCTTTCCTGTGTGTCGTCAGACCTGACCAGCACGTGCTCCTCCAGACCCCAGCTGGGTCTGACCTGTCGCTGGGACTGAGGGCCGCGATACTCTGACACCAGCCCCCCGCGGCAGGAATGGTAGCGACCTCTTAATGGGATCTCTGGGAATACTGCTGATCCGGGACCCTCTCCGGGGCTGGAAATCCCAGATCTCTCGCTCATCTCGCCTGCCCGGGCGGGGGAGGGGGTGTGGGTTAACGGCCCATTTGCTCATTTAATTATCCCCTTCGCTTGTCCCGAGCGGAGCAGACGTTCCTGTGGAGGAGCGCTAATTGGATTGCAGGTGATGGCGCCCCGTTGGGAAAGGGGGTGCGCTGGGGCTCAGTGTGGTTGGTGGGCTCTCTGTCTCCTTCACTGACACCTCTCTCTCTCTCTCTCCTCCTCTCCTCTTCTCTCTTTCCTCTTCTCCCTCTTCTTCTCCTCCTCTCCTTCTTCCTCACTCTCTTCTTCTCTCTCTCCTCCTCTCCTCTTCTCTCTTTCCTCTTCTCCGTCTTCTTCTCCTCCTCTCCTTCTTCCTCACTCTCCTCTTCTCTCTCTTCTCTTCTCCCTTTCCTCCTTTCTCTCCCTCTTCCTCACTCTCCTCTTCTCTCTCTCCTCCTCTTCTTCCTCTTTCTCCTCTCTCTCTTCCTCTCTCTCCTCTTCTCCCCTTCCTCCTTTCTCTCCCTCCTCTCCCTCTTCCTCACTCTCCTCTTCTCTCTCTCCTCTCTCTTCCTCTCTCTCCTCTTCTCCCTTTCCTCCTTTCTCTCCCTCTTCCTCTCTCTCCTCCTCTCCTCCTATCTCTCTTTCCTCCTGTCTGTTTTCCAGGCAGTGATATTGGATCCTTGTCCAGTATTTACTGGAGACACACCAGGTACTGTGTTACTCGAGGGGAGGGGGAACCTTTACCTAAATCTGTTTAGCATTTTAGCTTTGGGCATGAGCATTTATCCCTGGGCTTTACTGCACTGTACTGTGCTTTTACCCTGATCTCACTGGGCTTTACTGCACTGTACTGCACTTTTACCCTGATCTTACTGGGCTTTACTGGACCGGCGATCTCTGGACTATAGGGGTACAGCGTGACCCAGACTGGAGACCGGCGGGCTCTGGACTGTAGGGTTACAGCGTGACCCAGACTGGACCGGCAATCTCTGGACTGTAGGGGTACAGTGTGACCCAGACTGGACCGGCGGGCTCTGGACTGTAGGGGTACAGTGTGACCCAGACTGGAGACCGGCGATCTCTGGACTGTAGGGGTACAGTGTGACCCAGACTGGACCGGGGGGCTCTGGACTGTAGGGGTACAGCGTGACCCACACTGGACAGGCGGGCTCTGGACTGTAGGGGTACAGTGTGACCCAGACCGGACCGCAGGTGACAATATGACCTGGTCTGGAAACTCCCTGCTCTCTCCCTGTCTCTCCTGTGGTCGCTGGCAGACAGCTGCCTCTCTCTCCCCCCTCCCTCAGGATTGACATCATTCCCCATTACCGCGTTAACTCCTGCAATTAGTCTGTCAGCGGAGGCGGAGAGATGGGAATTAAGGAATGAGTGAGGCAGGGGCGATCTGGAGCCCCGTCTCTCTCGAAGAAAGAGGAATGAGATCGACAGAGACAGGCAGACGGGCAGACAGGTGATGGAGCTGCTCTCCTCCTGCTCTGATCTAGAACTATCTCTCCCCATCAGTCTCCCAGTGCTCCCAGTCTCCTGGCTGCACCGCGACAGGTATCGGCGAAGAGCAGGGCGAGGGGGGAGGGGGGGGCGCGGTGTCAGGGTCCCCCTCAACAGGCCTCGCCTGCCGGAAGGGAGAAGGAGGGGTGGCGGGGGGGGCAGATTGAGCCGACACAAGGGTGAGAGAGAGAGGAGAGGGGGAGAAGGAGAGGAGAGGGAGAGAAGGAGAGGAGAGAGAGAGAAGGAGAGGAGAGGGAGTTGGGGAGAGGAGAGCGAGGGAGAGGAGAGGGAGTTGGGGAGAGGAGAGCGAGGGAGAGGAGAGGGAGTTGGATGTAGAGAGAGGAGGAGAGGAGAGGGAGTTGGATGGAGGGAGAGGAGGAGGAGAGGAGAGGGAGAGAAGAAGGAGAGGGAGAGAAGGGGAGGAGAGAGAGAGAGAAGGAGAGGGAGAGGGAGTTGGGGAGAGAAGGAGAGGAGAGGGAGAGGGAGTTTGGGAGAGGAGAGCGAGGGAGAGGAGAGGGAGTTGGATGGAGGGAGAGAGCGAGGGAGAGGAGAGGGAGTTGGATGTAGAGAGAGGAGGAGAGGAGAGGGAGTTGGATGGAGGGAGAGGAGAGGGAGAGAGCGAGGGAGAGGGAGGGAGAGGAGGAGGAGGAGAGTGTGAAGTCTGGGCTCTCTCGCTGCCTGGCCGTGCTGGTGCTGATGAGAGAAGCACCAGCTGTCTCATTCCCGGGTCTGGGCTCCAGCTGGCTCGGCCCGGGGTAGAGAGGGGGGGCACCAGGCCAGACCGCTCGTCTGGACCCCCGGAATCCTGTGTGTGTGTGTGGGGGGGGGGGGGGACCCCAATCTCCCTGCACCCCAGGGCTCAGTGTCCCCTGTCTCGATCCAGTGGTAGGTGACCCCCAGGATCCTGTGTGTGTGGGGACCCCAATCTCCCTGCACCCCAGGGCTCAGTGTTTACGACACACCTGTTTGAACAGACTGACTGATCTTGAAAGGAGCCCCAGAGCTTTTATCCCTGTGCCTTTTGCTGTCATGGCCTTTAGTCGTCGAGTTTTGCAAGAAGCGAAGCAAAAACCCCAGAAAAAGATCGATCGTCCTGCAGGGTCAACCCGAAAGTGTCCAGTTTCAGAAGAGCAGGTCACGTGAACCTGATGGGTCCTGTCTGGACTTACAGGCATCAGAAAGGCGTCGATCGGTGCCACCAGGCAGGAGGAAGCAAATGAATGTCGCGCAAGAGTCTGCACGCGTGTGCAACCTTCAAATCCTTCCCCCCCTCCCCCTCCCCTCTCTGGCTGTGGTGTGAAAAGGACGTTTCAGACCCTGATCAGAACTTTTTTTTTGTCTCGTTCCCCTGTAGCTCATTAGCTAGTTCATTAGCAAGACAAACGAGGATGTGAGTTGAAGCAGGGGGAGAGAGAGAGAGAGATATCAGCTGCTCCTCAGAGAGAGCGTGCAACACTGTTTCGCCAAGCAGAACAGGAAGTGCGCAGCAGCGAGGAGACGCGTTGCGCAGATGCCATCTGAAACCTAATTTAAAAACCCCAGCCCTGACAGACAGAGAAAGAGAATAATACTGGATTTGTTCCTGTACTTTCAGAGCCTCAGCACATCTGAACAAAGAGAGGTGTGTCTGTTTGTGCAATGGTTACAGTGGAGTTAGGGCCCTGTCCGGGTCTGAGTCGATCAGCAAACATCGGTTATTATTCTTCTTATTAAACTTTATTTTATAAAGCGCCTTTAAAGGTGGCGTCTCACAGCACTTTACAGGACAGTTGAAGGTGCCTGTCCCCCTGCTGTCCCGTCTCTCTGTTCACAGTCTGTCCCCCTGCTGTCCCGTCTCTCTGTTCACAGTCTGTCCCCCTGCTGTCCCGTCTCTCTGTTCACAGTCTGTCCCCCTGCTGTCCCGTCTCTCTGTTCACAGTCTGTCCCCCTTGCTGTCCCGTCTCTCTGTTCACAGTCTGTCCCCCTGCTGTCCCGCCTCTCTGTTCACAGTCTGTCCCCCCTGCTGTCCCGCCTCTCTGTTCACAGTCTGTCCCCCTGCTGTCCTGTCTCTCTGTTCACAGTCTGTCCCCCCTGCTGTCCCGTCTCTCTGTTCACAGTCTGTCCCCCTGCTGTCCCGTCTCTCTGTTCACAGTCTGTCCCCCTGCTGTCCTGTCTCTCTGTTCACAGTCTGTCCCCCTGCTGTCCTGTCTCTCTGTTCACAGTCTGTCCCCCTTGCTGTCCTGTCTCTCTGTTCACAGTCTGTCCCTCTCTAGTGTCCAGTGGGCAGCTGCTGGCTGTGGCTGTGTGAGACAGACCTGGAACGAGAGTCCTGGCACTAATCCGCCCTCGTCTTGTCAATTATTCACTCCCACTCCGTCCCCACAGGCGAGAGGCTCCCAGAGCACGTGGGACAAGCGATTTATTATTCATCTCCATATTTATTTTGGTGCAAACTGCTGCTCTCACTCAGACACGGAAGTATATTGTCTTTGAAAAAATCAAACGAAATATCTGGGTTTGTGTTCAACCAATTACACCCATATACAGCAGAAAGCACAGTCCAGCACAGTAAAGCCCAGTGAGATCAGGGTAAAAGCACAGTCCAGCGCAGTAAAGCCCAGTGAGATCAGGGTAAAAGCACAGTCCAGCACAGTAAAGCCCACGGAGATCAGGGTAAAAGCACAGTCCAGCGCAGTAAAGCCCAGTGAGATCAGGGTAAAAGCACAGTCCGGTGCAGTAAAGCCCAGTGAGATCAGGGTAAAAGCACAGTCCAGCGCAGTAAAGCCCAGTGAGATCAGGGTAAAAGCACAGTCCAGTGCTTTATTCTTTGAACTATGGGAAAAACAACTCGTGAGAACACAGATCAGGGGTCTCCATTCCTGGCTCTGGGGAGCCCTAGTCTAGTTAATCTTACAGATTTTAAAAGACTGGAAACACCTAGTAATCTGTTCAATTAAGAGACCCGAGAAGCCCTTGGATTGTGTGTATTAGAGGCAGTGTGTGAGTGTGTGTGTATTAGAGGCTATGTGTGTGTCAGTGTGTGTGTATTAGAGTCTTTGTGGGTCAGTGTGTGTGTATTAGAGGCTATGTGTGGGTCAGTGTGTGTGTATTAGAGGCTATGTGTGGGTCAGTGTGTGTGTATTAGAGTCTGTGTGTGTATATTAGAGTCTGTGTGTGTCAGTTTGTGTGTATTAGAGGCTGTGTGTGTGTATTAGAGGCTGAGTGTGTCAGTTTCTGTATGTTAGAGGCAGTGTGTATGTATTAGAGTCTGTGTGTGTCAGTGTGTGTGTATTAGAGGCAGTGTGTGTGTATTAGAGTCTGTGTGTGGCAGTGTGTGTATATTAGAGTCTGTGTGTATCAGTGTGTGTGTATTAGAGGCAGTGTGTGTGTATTAGAGGCTGTGTGTGTCAGTGTGTGTGTATTAGAGGCAGTGTGTGTGTATTAGAGGCTGTGTGTGGCAGTGTGTGTGTATTAGAGGCAGTGTGTGTATTAGAGGCAGTGTGTATCAGTGTGTGTCAGTGTGAGTGTATTAGAGGCAGTGTGTGTATTAGAGGCAGTGTGTATCAGTGTGTGTCAGTGTGTGTGTATTAGAGGCAGTGTGTGTATTAGAGGCAGTGTGTATCAGTGTGTGTCAGTGTGTGTGTGTTAGAGGTGTGTGTGTATTAGAGGCAGTGTGTATCAGCGTGTGTCAGTGAGTGTGTATTAGAGGTGTGTGTGTATTAGAGGCAGTGTGTATCAGTGTGTGTCGGTGCGTGTGGCAGTGTGTGTGTATTAGAGGCTGTGTGTGTGTATTAGAGGTGTGTGTATTAGAGGCAGTGTGTATCAGTGTGTGTCAGTGTGTATCAGTGTGTGTCAGTGTGTGTGTTAGAGGTGTGTGTGTGCTGTCCTGTTACTGACAGTCCCAGGTGAATTGAAATCTTTGCACAGTCATACAATCCCAGCGCAATCACACCCTTAATTCTCATCACTTGTAATCTCACTGATTGTGTAGCAGTTGTGCAGTTGTGGGAGGCTTTGGCCCCAGTGTGCTCACACATACACACACACACACACGCGCGCGCACGTGTGAATGTGTGTGTGTATGTGTGCCAGTGCGGGTTTGTGTGCGCAGCTCCTGGCTGGGAAGTATCAATTTTAACTAGTTTCCATGGCAACCGTTTCCCTCTCCGCTGCGAAAGTGCGCGAACAGGAGGGGCGGAGGGGTGGGACACGGGGAGAGGGAGGAGGAGGGGCTGAGAGGGCGAGAAGGAATAGGAGTTTAGTCCAACTGCAAATCCATGGCAGCCATCACTCCCCCATCCTCCACCCCCCCCGTCTCCTTTCTCCCTCACTTTTCTCCTCTCTCCTCTCTCCTGTCTCCTGCCCTCACCTCTGTCTCCTCTCATCCCCTGCTCTCTCCTGCTCTCTCCCTTCTCCCTCTCTCTCCTCCCACTCTGTCTCTCCTCTCACCTCTGTCTCCTCTCTCTCCCTCACTTTTCTCCTCTCTCCTCTCTCCTGTCTCCTGCCCTCACCTCTGTCTCCTCTCATCCCCTGCTCTCTCCTGCTCTCTCCCTTCTCCCTCTCTCTCCTCCCACTCTGTCTCTCCTCTCCCCCAGTGTGTGTCACTAGTTATATATGGAGGGAGAGCAATTGTTCAGAAGTCCCCCATTGTGATAATCGATCAATTTCTATTCAGTAGCTGCTCTCTTCCGCTCTCCTGTCTCTCCGTCTCCCCCTCTAGAGCCTTTTCTCTCTAGCTCCTTCCTCTCACTCTCAAAGATGGTTATAAAGAGCCTTATTGGCATGATCAATGAATTACAGTGCTGCTGAGGGAATAATTATTACATTCGCTGATAGTGTTATTATGGAGCTGAGACTTATCCAAAGCAACTTACTCAGTTTCTCAAGCGCCTTGGCCAAGGGCACAACAGCTATGCCCAATGTGGGATTTGAACCTGCAACCTCCAATTACGATCCCAGAGCCCCTAACTACACTGCACTGCTGTCTCTAGTACATGTGATGTGAGGTGACCAGTGTCTATCTGGACTGTATACAAGAGCTGACCGGTGTCTATCTGGACTGTATACAAGAGCTGACCAGTGTCTCTCTGGAGTGTATACAAGAGCTGACCAGTGTCTATCTGATCTGTATACAAGAGCTGATCAGTGTCTATCTGGACTGTCTACAAGAGCTGACCAGTGTCTATCTGGACTGTATCCAAGAGCTGAGCAGTGTCTATCTGGACTGTATACAAGAGCTGACCGGTGTCTTTCTGGACTGTATACAAGAGCTGACCAGTGTCTCTCTGATCTGTATACAAGAGCTGACCGGTGTCTTTCTGGACTGTATACAAGAGCTGACCAGTGTCTATCTGATCTGTATACAAGAGCTGACCAGTGTCTATCTAGACTGTATGAGTGTGTTTATCAGTGTGTGTAAAATCATGCGTGTGTGTGTGTATTAGTGTGTCTGTAAAATCAGGGGTGTGTGTGTGAAATTGTGTGTGTGTGTAGAATCATGGGTGTGTGTACCAGTGTGTGTGTGTTCTGTGCAGAGGGAGTTGCAGTTGTCAGTCAGTAATACAACAGCCCTGCTCTGCTGCTCTCCACTAATCTATCCCCTGAGCAACACTGACAGTCTGCTTTCACACACAGCACAGAGAGGGAGGGAGAGACACAGAGACTGAGAGAGAGGACAGAGGGATAGAGGCAGAAAGGGGAGAGGAGAGGGGAGTGGGATAGAGACAGAGAGGGCTAGAGACAGAGAGGGGGGAGAGAGGCCTAGAGATAGAGAGGGAGAGAGAGGAGAGAGGGCTAGAGACAGAGGGGGAAGAGAGGGAGAGAGACAGAGGGAGAGAGAGGAGAGAGGGATAGAGACAGATGGGGGGAGAGAGGGAGAGAGATAGAGAGGGAGAGAGAGGAGAGAGGGATAGAGACAGAGAGGGGGAGAGAGGGAGAGAGACAGAGAGGGGGAAGAGAGGGAGAGAGACAGAGAGGGAGAGAGAGGAGAGGGAGAAGGACAGATAGAGAGAGAGAGGGGAGAGAGGGCTAGAGACAGAGATGAAGAAAGGAAGGTGGTGTGTGTGTGTGTATGTGTGTGTATGTGTGTGTGTGTGTGTGTGTGTGTGTGTGTGTTGTCTGTGATCCATTTCCAGGGAAGAACAACACTGAGGACTACAAGCTTATTTCAGACACACTGTTTTATTAGAATATGTGTAGTATGCTCATATATATTATTTAATACCGTATATTCATTTGTTAATTCAAGTACAAACTAGAAACAGTAGTGAAACAGTGAAGAGATATACAGTGATCCAGGAATCACATCGTTTATAAAAGACATTTACAAAGCGAAGGTGTTATTTTAAGCATTTTTTTTTCTGTTCTTCAACAACATGTACTGACGAAAGGACAGGAAACCTCGAACCAGGATAGAAAACTCACACCCAACATGATTGAAAAGCCCCCTCCCCTCTCCCCCTAGTCCCTTGTGCTTTGAACGATTGTCATTAATTAAGTCCTTTTGGTAACGACATCGAAACGCAGATCGGTATTGGATGACACCCCCAGTTCCTTGAGGTGTGAAGTCAGGGGGTCACAAGTGTTGGAATACTGAGGCGCCTGCACTGGGAACCCTAGGCTACTAACCAGCTAACTAATCTGCCAACAGACCCTACAGCACACTAATCTGCCACTCAGGTAACCCAGCTATCACATCTACTCTAATGTACCCCTTATCTAGTCCACTCACAAACCAATCTGTCAACTAACTCAATAACCAACCCACCTGCATGTCCCCTATCTAACAGCTTATCTCACTAACTCACTCACTAGACAACCCAGCTACAGATTCCACTAACCCCCCCCCATATCTACACAACTCGCTCCCTGGCTCGTTTAACCAGCTGGCACACTAACTACCCAACTAACTACCCAACTAACCCGCCATGCAATCATACTGGTGCCCTTGGCCTCGACCCACCCTGCTCCCCCCCTCAACCCAGGGGCAGGCTTACTCATTTCCACTCGCTATCTAGTCCCCCGACCAGATAACCCACCCGCTAACCTGCTTAACTTATCACTGATCTCGCCCTCCAAGCCAACCGGCCCAGGAGTTTAACGCCGGAACCCGGCTGCTGGGTAGGTGTGCGAGTTGGTGAGTTGAAGTCACCAACACAGTTGACTTACAACCACCTCAAGCTACAACTGCCTAGCAAACTGCTCAACTAGCTAAATTCCCAAACTAGTAGCCACCAGTAACCACCTACTGCACAACTGTACTGTACAGCAGTAGCAGGTCATCAGCTGGTTGGCTATCCAGGTAATAACTGTGCATCCGCACTGAGTCCAGACTGTCGGATGAGGATGGGGGGGGTTCCTGGACCAGAATTTGGGAACCCCAGTTTAAGAGGAGCCTGTTGGGATAGTGTCCTCACCCCCCCCCCCCCCCCCGTCCCAGGGCAGGAGTCTGGGATCATGGGGTGGGAGAGTAAAAGCTGACTGAGATCGTTCCTCAACATGGCACACAAACGAATTACACACACACACACACACTTTCATGACTGCATGCCCATCTGCTCAGCCCTAATCGCAGCCATATTATTAATGATCAAGAAGCCCGTCCTGCAATGTCTTCCTCATCCACCCAACCAGTTTCCAGCTGCTTCCTTCAACTCAGGGTCGCAGGGGGGAGCCAGAGCCCTTCCCAGCAAGCACCAGGCGCAAGGCAGGCTGCACCCCGGACAGGACGCCAGTCCATCATCACAGGGCACACACACAGACACTGACACACCCACACTCACACTCCCACCAGGACCCACCCACACTTGGGGAGAGCACGCAAACTCCACACGGACAGCAACCCCCAGGACTGGAATTGAACCTGCAACAGGCTGCAACACAGCCATGCTGACCCCTCTGCCACCGAGCCTCACCCCGTCTCCTCCAAACCCCCGAAATAAATAGGTGGGCACAGGGATGAATCACCAGGCAGGGCCCTGTAGGATCAGGTTCGGACCCCTGGCCCACAGAGACATGCCTCCGAGCCCCGGAGACACTCCGACTGCTCCAGTGCCCAGATTCTCAGCAGCAAAAGCCCCCCCGCCACTTCACAATTCCATTCCGTTAGCTAATTGATCCTCTTAACGAGAGACTGTAATTGGGCCCTTGCCAGTGTGGGCAAATTGAAATTTTACCGAAGCTGCTTTGTTTTCAGAAACTGGAAATGACAGTGTGTGTGTGTGTGTTGGGGGGGGGAGGGGGGAGGATTAGGCAAATTAAGACAAACTGGAAAAATTAGGGTGCAGTCGACTCAATACCCAGAAGACAGTTGGGTCCAGAAATCCAGCCTGCGATTAGGAATGTCTCGGAAATCCTGGCAGTACAGCAGGGGTGATTGGGAAATGAACCAGCCTATTCCTGCAGCTGTATCCCGAAAATCTGTCCGCTCCGGGGACATAAAACTGGGTCCGTGTACAAGTGGGATCATGGGAAACATGGATCCATTCATCCGTTTTCTAACCCCTTTATCTGATTCGGGGACATGGGACAGGATGCCAATCCATCGCAAGGGCCCACACAGACACAGAAATTTTTAACATGCAGACTCCACCCCGACAGCACCCCGGGGTCCAGAACTGAACCCAGGCCCCAGAACTGCGAGGCAGCAACACTGCTCTCCTGGGCCGCATGGGATCAGTAAAATGTCTGGTGTCCATCACGGGGACATGCAAACACACACACACGCACGCACGCACGCACACACACACATCAGGTGACGTAGCGCCCCCTGGTGCCTCTTGTCGTGATTCACGTTTCCCATGGTCCCCAAGGGGCCCCTTCGCCCCAGTCGCCAGTCGGCAGTGTTCTGCGTCCAGCTGCCCGAAACCGGGCGACCCGTCTCATCGGCACGCCTCGCGATACCGGTCGGTCCTCAGTCACGCAGCCAAGATCGGAGCTGGAAAACGGGCTGATCTGAAGACGGGGTGTCATCAACGTCACCCCGAGTAAAACCTCCCTCTTCCTCACCATCCGCGCACACGCCCCTCTGCCCTCTGCCCAGTTTTTCCGAGTCCTTCCCGAGCTGATGGATCAGTCCTGTTGGACACCTGTGGCTGTGGAATTGGGAGGAGTGGACAAGGGAAGGATATGGGAAGGGCGCTATTGTAATACTGGGGGGATCCCCCCCCCGCCCCAGAGTCCAGAGCATCTTCCTCGTGTCCTACATCTGCTTTTGGTCCTCCTCTTCCCCACTGTCTCCCCCTTATTCTGGGGGGGCAGGGCAGTGTTCCACACTGATAAAGGAGTCCTGCTGCAGTCCTGCCCCCCAAAATTTCAATGTCACCCCCCCGTCCACCACCACAACGAGGGATTTCTTCGGAAAGAGTTTATCCTACTGCTGCAGATTGTAGAAGGTCCAGAATCCAGAGCCCAAAATAGACCTCTGTCGGTCACCATGGTGGGGCGGGGCTAGGGCCTGGGCTAGAGGCGGAGCTAGAGACCAGGAAAGGGATTGGACGACCCACCTCTAGGGGTTGAGCTGGGGGGGCGGAGCTCTAGGGAGTGGAGGCGGGGCGGGGGCGGGGCTTGACTGCCAGTGCTGAAGGCGGGTTGGCGGATTCAACCCGGAGGGGCGGGGTGATGGGAGGGTCCAGAGGGGGACGCGTCTGGCTTCGGCCTCCCTCACGGAAGTCCCAGCGGGGTTTGCGGCCACACCCCCGGTTCCCCTGGGCCGGAGTCCAGCCGGGCGCGCAGGTCTCTCCAAGTCACCCGCGGCTGGACACCGGGCGACACCTGCCAGAGGTGCCCAAGCCTGCAGACGAGGCCAGTGGAGCTCCTTCAGCAGGAAAGCAACAGCCCGGACAGTGCACCATATAGCTGGGCCGTAGTGGGGAATACAGTTCCAGTTCCCAGAACTGGCTGCAAGAAGCCTCCACCAGCCAGATGGCCTGCGTGCCCACCTCTGGATGGTGCTCTCCGCCGTGTCCTGATCTATCCCAGTCCGGCGGGTTGTGCTGCAACGTTCTTGTTATTCCACGCCGCGTTCGGCAGCTCCGAATCTCCAGGGCGGCCGCGGGGTCTCCCCCTGGTTCCCCCCCCCCGGCCCCTCCCCTCGGCGGATCTGAGACGCAGGAGGGCCCCGATGTCCCCAGGTTGTTGTCTGTCCCCGCGGGGCGAGACTCGGGAGCAGCTGCTCGCTCAGCCTCACAGCCTGGAGGGCCTCGGGGTTTCTGTTCCAGCACGCGTTGTTGAGCTCATGCGTGAGACACCTTATAGGATCTTTCTCATGAACTTTTATGGTGCAGGGACACGGGGGGCCTTCACTTCGTTAAAGACGCAGATGCTAATTAGCTAATTGGACCCGCTGTGGAACTGAGAACGTGGGCGGAGCATTACCCAGGAGACACTGGGGGCGCAGTAAATGAGCCCTGCTGCTGGCTAGCCAATCCCCTTGCTGGGTGGGTCCTTCCTGCTCTCCTATTGGTTGGCACTTGTCTCAAACATTGGCTAGCCAATCCCCTTGCTTGGTGGGTCCTTCCTGCTCTCCTATTGGTTGGGACTTGTGTCAAGCATTGGCTAGCCAATCCCCTTTCTGGGCGGGTCCTTCCTGCTCTCCGATTGGTTGGCACTTGTCTCAAACATTGGCTAGCCAATCCCCTTGCTTGGTGGGTCCTTCCTGCTCTCCTATTGGTTGGGACTTGTGTCAAGCATTGGCTAGCCAATCCCCTTGTTGGGCGGGTCCTTCCTGCTCTCCAATTGGCTGGGACTTGTGTCAAGCATTGGCTAGCCAATCTCCATCCTGGGCGGGCCCTTCCTGCTCTCCGATTGGCTGAATCCGGCCACTCCGACTGGCTGGGAGCAGTGTCACGCGTTCCCGAAGCCGAGCTTCCAAACGTGCTGCGGTTGGCCGCCGCTCCCCTTCCCAGTGTCTGCGGGCTCCGGCGATGAGCACAGTTCCAGACTTCGGCGTAAACCCCTTCCTCGGGGAGCGCTGTCCCTTTTCCGGCACACGGAGGGGGGGGCCCGCACGGAGCTTCGGCGTCGCGCGGCGGTGGTGGGAGGGAGCGCGGGCAGGAGGCCGGAGGAGTGACAGAAGCACACGCGCACGGAGAAGGACAGCAGGCAAACTGGCAAGGGAGCAGAGTGACAGCACGGAAGCAAGCAGGGGCGATCGTGTGCCGGGTGTAAAATCCCCTTTTTTTTTTCCCCACAGGGAATTCACCCCTTAGCTCTGTCTTAGCGCTCCGCTAGCCCAGTACGGCTCCCTGCATCCCCGCCTCCCCCTCCCACTGGGCCTCGACAATCAGGCAGAGGCTGCCTGAGTCGAGCCCCCGGCCCACCACGGGCTAAGGTGGGCATCCGGTAACGCCCAGGCCTTTTCCCAGATGGGAGGGGAGGGAGGGAGGTGGTCGGAAGAGCAGGGCACGTTCGGGCACAGAATCCGGAGAGCTCTTCGGGGGCAAAAGTCGAGAACACAGGGATCGCGGCGGTGCCCAGACCACGCCGGCATCGCTGCGTCTGAAAGCAGGTCGGCTCAGCAGAGCCAAAGGACATGCGATCCCGTTTTTTTTTGGGGGGGGGGGAGCGGGGAGACACCCCCCTCTCCCCTTCCTTTCTCACGTTCAGCGACCCAAACTGCCTCTCCTGCTGTGTGCCGGAAAAAAGTGTCCGTCCCCATCCCATCCGCCTCATTTTTATGTTTTTTCGTTTTTATTGGGGATTTATAATGTGCGCGCCTAGATTTCTCCCCGGGGCGTCTCGGGGGGGAAATTCCTAGTCTCTCACCTCCTCCTCCTCCTCCTCCTCCTTGTTTTGGGAATGTGGGAGAACGGGGCATAGGGAATTGGAGGGAATGTTATGTTCTGCTCCCCCATGTCCTGGGAGTTTGCTCTTGGTGTCCGGAGGGAGACGAGCCAGCCTCTGGGGATTAAAAGCTGACCAGTGTGTAGACCATTCTGGGAAACGGAGAGAGGGGACACTGTCACAACATCTGCCTGCTCCTTCTCTTTGTCATCAGTTCTTTCTATTTCTCAGAAAGGATTCGCTCTAAATTAGAGTTTCCGGTATGTAACTATATACGTCCCAGACGTAGGTGCCAGATGTGGTAAGTTGATTAATTAATACCCCATTTCTCCTTATATTACCGCCCTGTGCTGTTCTTTTACCCTGATCTCACTGGGCTTTACTGCGCTGGACTGTGCTTTTACCCTGATCTCACTGGGCTTTACTGTGCTGGACTGTCCTTTTACCCTGATCTCACTGGGCTTTACTGCGCTGGATTGTGCTTTTACCCTGATCTCCCTGGGCTTTTCTGCGCTGGACTGTGCTTTTACCCTGATCTCACTGGGCTTTTCTGCGCTGGACTGTGCTTTTACCCTGATCTCACTGGGCTTTACTGCGCTGGACTGTGCTTTTACCCTGATCTCACTGGGCTTTACTGTGCTGGACTGTCCTTTTACCCTGATCTCACTGGGCTTTACTGCGCTGGACTGTCCTTTTACCCTGATCTCACTGGGCTTTACTGCGCTGGATTGTGCTTTTACCCTGATCTCCCTGGGCTTTTCTGCGCTGGACTGTGCTTTTACCCTGATCTCACTGGGCTTTACTGTGTCATGGAGGAGTGGGGCTCAGGTGAGCTCTTACCTGTACAGGTAATAAAAGAAGGAGACCAGGTAGAAGCCCAATTTGCACCAGGACTCTTTTTGGCAGTAGTTGAGGATGTCGGCGTTCATCACACTCACAGGGTCATACATGACCTCTGACCCATCCGCTGGCCGATGGAAATACCTGGAGGGGGAGAGGGGGATGGAGGGAAGAAGGGAGGGAGAGGGGGAGAAGACAGATGGAAAAAGATGAAAAGAGGAGGGTCGAGGAAAGGAGAGTCCAGGGACAAGCGGAGAAAGAACAAAAAGACAAATGGAGGTTAAGTGTTACAACTGGGGTCAGGGGTCAAAGGTCAGTGCCAGACCAACAATTAAAGGGTCAGCGTCAGGGTTAGAGGTTAAAGTTCAACTTTACACAGTGGATTGTGGGTAAAGTTGGTCAAGGATCACAAGGTTAGGGTTCAAAACCCCTGATTAGCATCTGAGTCTTCCCTGAAATTAACCCCCCCCCCCCCCACCCCCAAAGTCTCCTGTGCAAACAAACACGGCCCTTTCCATAAACGTTTCAACTCTGCCCTGTCCAACAAGGGCTAGTGGAGTCCAGTGCACTCCAGAACAAACCCACTTAAAGGTTTTACAGGGACGCTTTAGGCCCAAGTGAAGGGAAGGGCTAAAAAGAGCATTTAAAGAGACATCCCTGTTGGAGGTCATAGATACAAAGGGTCAAAGTTCAAAGGTCAGCAGGTCCAGCCTACCTCCACAGATGGTAGAAGAGTAGGGGGATGTTGAGGCCCAGGGTCACCCACTCTGCAGCGCACATGAACATCAGGCAGAACAGCCCGTGGATGGAGTACTCCGGGACGACCAGCTGGGGGCGCCATTCACACAGTTAGTTTTTCTCGTTCCTGGTACCAAAGGGCCACACAGCTCCTTCTGCCTGGGCTCTGAAGGACTTAACTGCATCATCTCAGCAGCCTAAGTGCTCTTATTCAAAACACGGCTTTCAGGTCCTTAGTCACTGACGTGTTTGACTTCCCTTTGGAAATGGGACAGGGCTTCCCAGATACCCCCCAGAACCCCAGCCCTAGTTTAAAGCCTGTCTCAGGTGTGTGCCCTGCTATATAAAATGCTGTTGGAAGATCTCTCTGTTCCTAAACCCTCACATCTCTCTCTGCCCAATCTTCTCTCTTTCCTTATCTCTCTCACCCTCTCTCCCTCTCCCTCTCCCAATCCCTCTCTCCCAATCCTTCTCTCTCCCAATCCCTCTCTCCCTCACCCTCTCCCAATCCCTCTCTCTCTCCCTCTCTCCCTCACCCTCTCCCAATCCCTCTCTCTCTCCTTCTCTCTCCCAATCCCTCTCTCACTCCCTTTCTCCCTCACCTCTCCCAATCCCTCTCTCTCTCCTTCTCTCTCCCTCTCCCTCTCTCCCTCACCCTCTCCCAATCCCTCTCTCTCTCCTTCTCTCTCCCAATCCCTCTCTCACTCCCTTTCTCCCTCACCTCTCCCAATCCCTCTCTCTCTCCTTCTCTCTCCCTCTCCCTCTCTCCCTCACCCTCTCCCAATCCCTCTCTCTCTCCTTCTCTCTCCCAATCCCTCTCTCTCTCCTTCTCTCTCCCTCTCCCTCTCTCCCTCACCCTCTCCCAATCCCTCTCTCTCTCCTTCTCTCTCCCAATCCCTCTCTCTCTCCCTCTCCCTCTCTCCCTCACCCTCTCCCAATCCCTCTCTCTCTCCTTCTCTCTCCCAATTCCTCTCTCTCTCCCTCACCCTCTCCAAATCCCCCTCTCTCTCCCCCTCTCTCCCAATCCCTCTCTCTCTCCCTCTCTCCCAGCTCCTTCCTCTCTCCTGATCTCTCTCCCAGCTCCTTCCTCTCTCCTGATCTCTCTCCCTCTCTCCAGGCTTGACTCGAGCAGATGAAAGTGGTTTGGAGTGTCTTGTGGAGTTGTATTAATCAGTGAAGCTGTGCGTTATAATGCAGACCCTGCCAGCAGGATGGAGCTGGGGGGGGGTGGAGTCACCATGGCAACACAACGCCGGTTTCCTAGGCAACGCGAGGAGAGACGCAGTGAGGTGATTGGTGGATTGGTCACGGCGGAACAGGAGGTGAGAGGGGGAACACGGGGAGGCACAGAGCAGCGGGAGGGAAGGGGAGGTGAAAGAGGGAGAGAGTCTGCCAGCCCAGCGCAGAGAGAGGGGGAGAGCAGGTGCACACCGCGAACGAATTCATCCGGCGGTCACTGTAGAACTCGCGAACACGCGACTGGCACAGTCCATCTCCTGCTCTTTCCACCTCCCTTAACGACCACTGCCCCCCTCCCCGGACCACCAGGAGCCCCTAACCCCCTCCCCGGACCCCCAGAAACCCCTACCCTCCTCCCCAGACCCCCAGAAACCCCTGTCCTCCTCCCCAGACCCCCAGAAACCCCTACCCTCCTCCCCGGACCCCCAGAAACCCCTGTCCTCCTCCCCAGACCCCCAGAAACCCCAGTCCTCCTCCCTGGACCCCCAGAAACCCCCATCCTCCTCCCCAGTCCCCCAGAAGCCCCTACTCGCCTCCCCAGACCCCCAGAAACCCCTGTCCTCCTCCCCAGACCCCCAGAAACCCCTACCCTCCTCCCCAGACCCCCTGAAGCCCCTCCCCCTCTCCCCAGACCCCCAGAAACCCCCCATCCTCCTCCCCAGTCCCCCAGAAGCCCCTACTCGCCTCCCCAGACCCCCAGAAACCCCCGTCCTCCTCCCCAGACCCCCCACAAAACCCATCCTCCTGCCCAGACCCCCAGAAACCCCATCCTCCTACCCAGATCCCCCAAAAGCCCCCGTCCTCCTCCTCAGATCCCCACAAAACCCTATCTTGTGTCCCCTGGTTGGTCATGTGTGACCGTTTCTATCGATCTCCCCACTCCCCCCCCCCCTCCCCACAGAAAGAGAACCCCCAGTCTCCGGGCACAGACCGACCTTCCTCAGCAGGTTACAGATCCTTTCGATGTTCTTGATGCGTTCTCTCTGCGGAGAGAGGGAGGGGAGGGTGGGATAGAGGGATGAACAGAGAGAGAGAGAGACGGGGCAGCCGAGGAGGAGAGAGGGATCGTGAGCCAGGGGAGAGGAGAGGGGGGAGAGGGAGATGGAGAGAGAGACGTTACTTTTCTAATGTCCACGCAGAGCTATAGTCTCCCCTGGTTGTCGTGAGACCCCCCCCGCCCCCCCTCCTCCTCTTCCTCCACCATCCACAAATTCGCAAAAGGTATGTCAAGGGAACATGGGGGAACATGAGGGGTGAGGTCAAAGGTTAAACACTGCTAACAGATCCCATCTGTAAGCCGCCCCCCAACCCCCAGTCCTCCTCATCCCTGGGCACTGAGCCAGCACACAGCTGAGCTGCAGTCTGAGTGCATTCGTCAATCCCGTACGCTGCTAATTAGTGGCAAGACAACGAGGTAACAGCGGCCATATTCATGTGAGAGGAGGGCGGAAGCAGACGGGAGGAGGGAGGGAGAGGGTGATGAAGAGGAAGAGTGAAAGTGCAGAAGGGAGGGAGGCCCACAGTCACTGCGCTTGAAGGGTAAAGACTCTCGTACCAAAGCAGACATCTGGAGGAGAGAGACAGGAGAGAGAGAGAGACAGGAGAGGGAGACAGGAGAGGGAGAGAGACAGGAGAGGGAGAGAGACAGGAGAGAGAGGAGAGAGACAGGAGAGAGGAGAGAGACAGGAGAGAGAGAAACAGGAGAGGGAGACAGGAGAGAGAGAGAGACAGGAGAGGGAGACAGGAGAGGGAGAGAGACAGGAGAGAGACAGGAAAGGGAGAGAGAGATAGGAGAGACAGGAGAGAGACAGGAGAGGGAGACAGGAGAGAGATAGGAGAGGGAGACAGGAGAGGGAGAGAGAGAGGAGAAAAACAGGAGAGAGAGATAGGCAGGAGAGAGAAAGACAGGAGAGAGAGAGACAGGAGAGGGAGAGAGACAGGAGAGAAAGAGACAGGAGAGAGAAAGACAGGAGAGGGAGAAACCAGAGACAGACAGGAGAGAGAGAAACAGGAGGGAGAGACAGGAGATAGAGAGACAGGAGAAAGAAAGAGGAGAGACTTGTGTCAGTACAGAACCCTCTCGCCCCATCTCTTCCTCATTTCCCTCTCTCTGTGTCCATCCCTCCCTGCCACTCACCATCTCCCAGTGTCTCCCTTACTCCCACTCCTCCTCTCCCTCTCTCCCTCTCTCCCAGCCCCTCCCCCTCTCCCCTCTCCCAGTCTCCCTCCCCGGCACTCTCCACAGCTTGCTCATTCCTCCCAGTGCTCCCAGTGAGAGCTCACCGCGCGGGCTGGGTTGCACTGGTCGATGGGGTTCTTGAAGTCTGTGCGCAGCTCGTCAAAGGCAATGATCTGCGAGAGACAGGAGCAGAGTCACAACATCACAGAGACCCCCCAGCAGCCCCCGATATCGAGCCTTTCATCCTGAAGGGCTCGACTGGAGCACTGGAGCTGGCAAGCCAAAGACAATAGACCAGCTATAGCTGATCAATACAGATCGAAGATTGAGGAGCAGGTCTGGGAAGCTGACGTAGAGCTCAGTGTGAACTGGAGTAGAGTTCAGTGTGAGATAGGAGTAGAGTTCAGTGTGAGACTGGAGTGTCTCTCTCTCCTCCTCCATATTTCACTCTTCTCCCTCCTCCATCTCCCCCTGTATCTGTCACCCCCCACCACCACCACCCCCCCGCCCAGAGAGCCTCAGCTGTGTGTGCAGAGGTGAGCAGGCATCCACAATTGACACAGGCCCTGCTCTGTTGTAAACAGATGCAGTTGCCACGGCAACCAGATGAACACTCCACCGAGCGCCATGGATACTATAGAACCAAGCGAGAGATTGGAGACTGGGAAGGGGTGGAGGGGGGAGAGGGGGGGGGGGCTGGGTTATGGATGGAACACAATTATGTTTCAATAAAAACCCATACACACACGCGGAGGCACGCACACACACACGCACTCCGTCACGCCAGAAAGAAAACATAACACACACACACACTGTTCATGTCAGGAGCTGGCCTGAGACACACCGGGATGCAGCCAGGGAACTGGTGCTGCCCTGAGACAGACGTGCCAGGCAGGGATGGAGGAGTGGGAGAGGGGCAAACCAGACTCAAGGAGAAACAGAGCCCGATGACGTACAGGCTCAGTGAACACAGCCTGGACACACACACACACACACACACACACACACACACACACACACACACACACACATACACACACACACTGGACACAGGCAGACCTGGCTGCCCAGAGAGGACAGGCTCAGTGACCACAGCCTGGACACACACACACACTGGACACAGGCAGACCTGGCTGCCCAGAAAG
Organism: Lepisosteus oculatus; assembly: GCF_040954835.1. NCBI lineage: Eukaryota > Metazoa > Chordata > Actinopteri > Semionotiformes > Lepisosteidae > Lepisosteus > Lepisosteus oculatus. The sequence continues at coordinate 21,340,784 of NC_090713.1, forward strand.
GACAGGCTCAGTGACCACAGCCTGAACACACACACACTGGACACAGGCAGAGAGGACAGGCTCAGTGACCACAGCCTGGACACACACACACACTGGACACAGGCAGACCTGTCTGCCCATAGAGGACAGGCTCAGTGACCACAGCCTGGACACACACACACACACTGGACACAGGCAGACCCGGCTGCCCAGAGAGGACAGGCTCAGTGACCACAGCCTGGACACACACACACACACTGGACACAGGCAGACCCGGCTGCCCAGAGAGGACAGGCTCAGTGACCACAGCCTGGACACACACACACACACTGGACACAGGCAGACCCGGCTGCCCAGAGAGGACAGGCTCAGTGACCACAGCCTGGACACACACACACACACTGGACACAGGCAGACCCAGCTGCCCAGAGAGGACAGGCTCAGTGACCACAGCCTGGACACACACACACTGGACACAGGCAGACCCAGCTGCCCAGGGAGCAGCAGAGACAGAGACGCGCTTCCTACTGCACCGTGAGAAACACTCTGGGATCAGACAAACATTCTTCCGATAAAGAAATAAAATCCCAGTATTCCCACACCTGCCAGCTTCCAGAACAGCTCCCAGTCCTACTGCAGCCCAGCGTGTGATCTCCTGCCACAGCCCGGAGGAGCAGAGAGTGAGCCTCTCGTTAAATAATACACTGTATGTCATTATCCCAAATGTTACTTTGCAGTCCACACTGCAATTCACCAGTCCTGCCAATAAAAAGGTCTTTGAATTTGAAAAAGGGAGACGCAGTTAGCCCAGAGTGACAAGAGAGACACTCCAGTATTCAGACTGTCCTATTGGTATTGTCATACCATTGTCAGAACCCCCGAATGACTATACTGTGTCAAACTGGAGCCCGTCCCCTGCTGATCTCCTGCCTAATGCCAACTGCTCTGTCATTATCAGACCTGTAAAACACCGCGCAGGAGCTCATCAATAACCTGCAAGCACTCTGAGTAACTGGAGGGAACCTGTAGATTCCAGGCAGCCTCCACGTCCCTGGATGATTCTGTATAATCCATTCATAATGCAACAGCCTGTCACTGGTCCGCACAGCCTCATTAATTACACGCAGGCACGGACGCATACACACACACACATCCGCACAGTGCTGAGGCCTTGAAATTGACTCCCATTGACTCCCATTGACTCCCACTCGGTTTGCATTCAGTATTTGAATGGAACGAAACCCCACACAGGACGAGAACAGATTACTCTTGGACTTTTGGGATTTGAAAGGAGAAGCTCTTTAGTCCAGAACGTAGCACTCTGACAGTCACATAGCCTCATGCACACTCATGCAATTTTCTGCAATAATGCCAGTCTATAACTCCAGTCTGTAGTCTCAGTCTGTAACCTCAGTCTGTAACCTCAGTCTGTAACTCCAGTCTGTAACACCAGTCTGTAACACCAGTCTGTAACTCCAGTCTGTAACTCCAGTCTGTAACCTCAGTCTGTAGTCTCAGTCTGTAACCTCAGTCTGTAACTCCAGTCTATAACTCCAGTCTATAACTCCAGTCTGTAGTTTCAGTCTGTAACCTCAGTCTGTAACACGAGTCTGTAGTCTCAGTCTGTAACCTCAGTCTGTAACACCAGTCTGTAACTCCAGTCTGTAACACCAGTCTGTAACTCCAGTCTGTAACTCCAGTCTGTAACTCCAGTCTGTAACCTCAGTCTGTAGTCTCAGTCTGTAACCTCAGTCTGTAACTCCAGTCTATAACTCCAGTCTGTAGTTTCAGTCTGTAACCTCAGTCTGTAACACGAGTCTGTAGTCTCAGTCTGTAACCTCAGTCTGTAACACCAGTCTGTAACTCCAGTCTGTAACACCAGTCTGTAACTCCAGTCTGTAACTCCAGTCTGTAACTCCAGTCTGTAACCTCAGTCTGTAGTCTCAGTCTGTAACCTCAGTCTGTAGTCTCAGTCTGTTACTCCAGTCTGTAACCTCAGTCTGTAACTCCAGTCTATAACTCCAGTCTGTAGTTTCAGTCTGTAACCTCAGTCTGTAACACCAGTCTGTAGTCTCAGTCTGTAACCTCAGTCTGCAACTCCAGTCTGTAACCTCAGTCTATTACTCCAGTCTGTAACCTCAGTCTGTAGTCTCAGTCTGTAACTCCAGTCTGTAGTCTCAGTCTGTAACTCCGGTCTGTAACTCCAGTCTGTAACTCCAGTCTGTAACCTCAGTCTGTAACTCCGGTCTGTAACTCCAGTCTGTAACACCAGTCTGTAACTCCAGTCTGTAACACCAGTCTGTAACACCAGTCTGTAACTCCAGTCTGTAACCTCAGTCTGTAATCTCAGTCTGTAGTCTCAGTCTGTAACTCAAGTCTGTAACCTCAGTCTGTAACTCAGGTCTGTAACTCCAGTCTGTAACTCCAGTCTGAAACACCAGTCTGTAACTCCAGTCTGTAACTCCAGTCTGTAACCTCAGTCTGTAACCTCAGTCTGTAACTCCAGTCTGTAACCTCAGTCTGTAGTCTCAGTCTGTAACACCAGTCTGTAACTCCAGTCTGTAACCTCAGTCTGTAGTCTCAGTCTGTAACCTCAGTCTGTAACTCCAGTCTGTAACCTCAGTCTGTAACCTCAGTCTGTAACTCCAGTCTGTAACCTCAGTCTGTAGTCTCAGTCTGTTACTCCAGACTGTAACCTCAGTCTGTAACTCCAGTCTGCAACTCCAGTCTGTAACTCCAGACTGTAACTCCAGTCTGTAACCTCAGTCTGTAGTGTCAGTCTGTAACTCCAGTCTGTAACCTCAGTCTGTAACTCCAGTCTGTAACCTCAGTCTGTAACTCCGGTCTGTAACTCCAGTCTGTAACTCCAGTCTGTAACTCCAGTCTGTAACCTCAGTCTGTAACTCCGGTCTGTAACTCCGGTCTGTAACTCCAGTCTGTAACTCCAGTCTGTAACCTCAGTCTGTAGTGTCAGTCTGTAACTCCAGTCTGTAACCTCAGTCTGTAACTCCAGTCTGTAACCTCAGTCTGTAGTCTCAGTCTGTAACACCAGTCTGTAACTCCAGTCTGTAACCTCAGTCTGTAACTCCAGTCTGTAACTCCAGTCTGTAACTCCAGTCTGTAGTCTCAGTCTGTAACTCCAGTCTGTAACTCCAGTCTGTAACTCCAGTCTGTAACCTCAGTCTGTAACCTCAGTCTGTAACTCCAGTCTGTAACTCCAGTCTGTAACCTCAGTCTGTAACTCCAGTCTGTAACTCCAGTCTGTAACCTCAGTCTGTAACTCCAGTCTGTAACACCAGTCTGTAACTCCAGTCTGTAACCTCAGTCTGTAACTCCAGTCTGTAACTCCAGTCTGTAACCTCAGTCTGTAACTCCAGTCTGTAACTCCAGTCTGTAACCTCAGTCTGTAACTCCAGTCTGTAACACCAGTCTGTAACTCCAGTCTGTAACTCCAGTCTGTAACTCCAGACTGTAACACCAGTCTGTAACCCCAGTCTGTAACTCCAGTCTGTAACTGCAGTCTGTAACCCCAGTCTGTTACTCCAGTCTGTAACCCCAGTCTGTAGTCTCAGTCTGTAACTCCAGTCTGTAACTCCAGTCTGTAACCTCAGTCTGTAACTCCAGTCTGTAACTCCAGTCTGTAACCTCAGTCTGTAACTCCAGTCTGTAACTCCAGTCTGTAACCTCAGACTGTTACTTCAGTCTGTAACCTCAGTCTGTAACCTCAGTCTGTAACTCCAGTCTGTAACCTCAGTCTGTAACACCAGTCTGTAACCTCAGTCTGTAACTCCAGTCTGTAACCTCAGTCTGTAACTCCGGTCTGTAACTCCAGTCTGTAACCTCAGACTGTTACTTCAGTCTGTAACCTCAGTCTGTAACCTCAGTCTGTAACACCAGTCTGTAACCTCAGTCTGTAACTCCAGTCTGTAGTCTCAGTCTGTAACTCCAGACTGTAACTCCAGTCTCACTTGCAATCTCGATGTAGAAAACCGCTCTGTACTCACGTGCCAGATGACGAAGAAGATGAGAGCAGCACACAGCACCAGCGTCAGCATGTAGCAGAAAGCCGCGAAGGTGAACGCCATGGCACTGCCCGCCAGTCTCAAAGAGGGGGCAGGGAGAGCGAGCGCTCTCCTCCTCTTCTCTCCTCTGTCCGGTTCCCGGCTTCCTCCTCCCTCCTCCTCCCTGTCCACTCTCCTCCTCTGCCCTGCTTCTCTCCCCTCTCCTCTGTCCGGCCTCTGTCCTGTCTCTCTGTCCAGATCTTCTCTCCTGCTCGCTGTCCTCTCCTCTCTCCTCTGTCCTGTCTCTCTGTCCTTTCTCCTCTGTCCAGACCCTCTCTCCTTCTTGCTGTCCTCTCTCCTCTCTCCTCTGTCCAGACCCTCTCTCCTTCTTGCTGTCCTCTCTCCTCTCTCCTCTGTCCAGACCCTCTCTCCTGCTCGCTGTGCTTTGTCCTCTCTCCTCTCTCCTCTGTCCAGACCTTCTCTCTTGCTTGCTGTCCTCTGTCCTCTCTCTTCTCTCCTCTGTCCAGACCCTCTCTCCTGCTCGCTGTGCTTTGTCCTCTCTCCTCTGTCCAGACCCTCTCTTCTGCTCGCTGTGCTTTGTCCTCTCTCCTCTCTCCTCTGTCCAGACCCTCTCTCCTGCTCGCTGTGCTAGGTCCTCTCTCCTCTGTCCAGATCCTCTCTCCTGCTCGCTGTGCTTTGTCGTTTTCTCCTCTCTCCTGCTTGCTGTGCTTTGTCGTTTTCTCCTCTCTCCTCTGTCCAGACCCTCTCTCCTGCTCGCTGTCCTCTCTCTTCTCTCCTCTGTCCAGACCCTCTCTCCTGCTCGCTGTCCTCTCTCTTCTCTCCTCTGTCCAGACCCTCTCTCCTGCTTGCTGTGCTTTGTCCTCTCTCCTCTGTCCAGACCCTCTCTCCTGCTCGCTGTGCTTTGTCCTCTCTCCTCTGTCCAGACCCTCTCTCCTGCTCGCTGTGCTTTGTCCTCTCTCCTCTGTCCAGACCCTCTCTCCTGCTCGCTGTGCTTTGTCCTCTCTCCTCTGTCCAGACCCTCTCTCCTGCTTGCTGTGCTTTGTCCTCTCTCCTCTCCTGCCCAGCTCTCTGAAAACCCAGGGGCCGCGCAGGGAGTAGGAGACCAGAGCTCACTGGACACACGGTACCGGCACGGCCGCTGGCAGGGTGGCCCCCGACACCGACAGCGAGGCTTCAAACACTACCGGCGCAGAGAGTCACGCGTGCCTGCCAACATCCGAACATCATGTATTATATATGACTGCCGACAGTCCGCGGAGCAGCAGAGCTGCGGGCCGTTTTCAGTCCCAGCTGCCGACTGGATCGTTCTAACGGCGGGAATTAAAAATCAAGCTGTGGGAATCTTGGGGGCAGTGCCGCAGGCAGGAATGGGAATATCGATGCCGGGTTAACGGCTAACGACCGGCTGTGACGGCAGGAGCGCAGCGCGGAGGGGCCAGGGGGCTCCAGAGCACCCCCAAAATCCCCCGACGTAATCAAAAACTGGGAAGAAGAGCCCAGCAGCTGCAGACTGCAGGGAATGTTGGGAGGGATCCTGGCAGCGAGGCCGGTGAGATCTTATCCTCCGGGGCCGGCGGTCTTCCTCTCGGCGCCTGCGCGGGTGCCTCCGCTGGCCTGGGGGATCCCCCGGTTTTTTCAGACGGATCCGGCAGGGGGGCGGCGCAGGGTGCTGCCAGCCGGGCCCGCGGCGGGGCGCGTGGGTGCCCGCGGCGTCCGCGACACGCCCATCGTACCTTCCCCCACCCCCCCACCCCCCCCCCGCTCGGGGGAGACCTCCGCCGGAACTGGCTGGCCCCGTCCGGGCCCCGTCGGTCAGTCGGTCAGTCGGTCAGTCGATGGATCGCTCCGTCAACCGGTGGATCGCTCCGCGTCCGACGAGGGTAGAGGAGGGGGTGCCGGGCGCGGTGGGGGGGGGCGGGGGGTTCTTACTTGGGGTTGGGGGTGGCAGTGGGGTGGGGGGGGGGACGTGTCTCGGGACGGAGGAGGCCTCTCTCGCCGGGAGGGGGGGGCGGAGGGAGAAAACTGGGAAATCTCACAGGGAGACTGGTGCCATGTCGGGCTGCAAGGCTCCCTCTTCCGGCCTCTTAATTAATCCCCGGTCCTCTTGTCTTCCTCCCCGGCCGGGCTCCTCGTCAGCCAGCTCCAACGCAGGGACCTGGGGGGATTTGAAGACAGACCCGGAAACGTTTGTCCTCTTCTCCCGGTTCCTTCTCCTTCCTTCCCCTCCTCCCCGCCCTGGCCTGCTCCCCCGATTCCCCCCCCCCAGGTCGCTATGAATGGAGGTACCCCCCCCCCCCCCCGTCGACCGTTCGGATATTCCGAAGCCCCAGATCCGACGTTCGACAGCCGCGCGCACACACACACATACACACACAGAGACGCGCTCCTGTGCGCACTCACTTCCTCCCTGCTCCCTGCTCTCTCCTCCTCGGTCCCTCTGTCCCGGGGTTTCGGGGTGCAGTCCAGAGGTTCAGAGGTAGCCCCGGAGGGAGGGGTTCCCCAGGCTCCCCACCACCCCTCTCTCTCTCTCTCTCTGTCGGCTGTGCGCGGTCCGCCCCTCTCTTCCCTCTCTCCCTCTCCCTCGCTCGTCGGCTCAGCCTCGGCAGGCGGATGAAGCTGAAGACTACGAGCTGGAAGTGGCAGCTGCCGAATCTGTCTCTCCCTCGCTCCGTGCTCTTGCCGTCTGTGCGCGATCTGGTCCGTGTGTGTGAGAGAGAGAGAGAGTGAGAGAGAGAGAGAGCTTTTCCTCCCCTCTGGCCCTCCCCTCCCTCTGTCTCCCTCCCTCCCTGCCTGCCTCTCCGATTCAAATTCCTCCAACTCGCAGGGATTTCTCGGCGTGGCCGATGAATTACAGCGCCGCCGAGGCAGTGACAGGGACCAGACATTTACAACAAAAACATATTATTACTGTTGGAGAGGCTCCCTCTCTCTGCTCCTCGGGGCTGGGACAGGAGATTGCACGCTGGGCTGCAGCTCTGTCGAGTTTCCTCCCCCAGTAGGACTGGGAGCTGTTCTGGAAGCTGGCAGGTGTGGGAATTCTGGGATTAGAATTATTTGAGGGAAGAATGTTTGTCTGATCCCAGAGTGTTTCTCACGGTGCAGTAGGAAGCGCGTCTCTGTCTCTGCTGCTCCCCACTGACTGTTGGAGCGCAGGTCTGCCTGTGTCCAGTGTGTGTGTCCAGGCTGTGGTCACTGAGCCTGTCCTCTCTGGACAGCCAGGTCTGCCTGTGTCCAGTGTGTGTGTCCAGGCTGTGGTCACTGAGCCTGTCCTCTCTGGACAGCCAGGTCTGCCTGTGTCCAGTGTGTGTGTGTGTGTCCAGGCTGTGGTCACTGAGCCTGTCCTCTCTGGGCAGCCAGGTCTGCCTGTGTCCAGTGTGTGTATGTGTCCAGGCTGTGGTCACTGAGCCTGTCCTCTCTGGGCAGCCAGGTCTGCCTGTGTCCAGTGTGTGTGCGTCCAGGCTGTGGTTACTGAGCCTGTCCTCTCTGCCTGTGTCCAGTGTGTGTGTGTCCAGGCTGTGGTCACTGAGCCTGTCCTCTCTGGGCAGCCAGGTCTGCCTGTGTCCAGTGTGTGTGTGTGTGTGTGTGTGTCCAGGCTGTGGTCACTGAGCCTGTCCTCTCTGGGCAGCCAGGTCTGCCTGTGTCCAGTGTGTGTGTGTGTGTCCAGGCTGTGGTCACTGAGCCTGTCCTCTCTGGGGTCTGTCCCTCCTCGCTGTCTCTTACTTTGCCCTGATCCTCAGCTGGTGCGCCTTGTCTTTTTAGCGTCCGGGCGTGTGTCCCAGCGGCGGAGGCGGTGTTGTTTGGCTCGTGCTGTGATGTTGTGGGTTTCGAGCGGTGCTGTGGCAGCTCCGCGGTCCTGAGGCTGGCTGGTGTCGGGGAGCCTCAGGACCACCTTGGCTGAGGGGGCTCCTCTCCGGGGGGGCTCAGCTCTAAGGCTCAGCAGGGCCCTGTGGCGGTAGGAGCTGCTGCCTCTGGGGTTGTCAGGTGTAGCCAACGTCCTGCCTGATGGGCCTAGAAATAAACACAGGTAAATAAACGTCATTTTATATAGCGCCTTTAAAGGTGGCTTCTCGAGGCGCTTTACAGAACGACGACAACAGCGGTAGAGAAATGAGAACACACAGCGAGAGGAGACGGTAGATGGGGGTCCTGAATACAGCAGGAGCGCAGGAGTAAAGAACAGAACCAGTTCAGTAAAGGCTCTTCTAGAGAAGAGGGCTTGAGCCTGGATTTGAAGGACTCTCTGATAGCCTTAGGGGATATCAGGATATAGGGATGTCCTATAACCCTCCTCCTCCATCCTCCCTCTATTTCCACTGACAGAGGGCAGGTCTGTCGTAATTAGTCGTTAGAATCACTCTCTGGGCGGGCAGGTAGCCCTCCCCCCTACCAGACGCAATCACGTCGATCCCAGTGGAGTGCTGTAATCTGGGGAAAGGGTGTGATGAACAGCTGTAATATACCGCCATGACTTCAAATTACAGCGCTCGATCACAGACGCCACACGCGGGCAGCTCCAGTGGGACTGGACGGCCGTCCCTCCGGCTCTGTGGCGTCTTGAGCCAGGCCGCGGGTCGTCCCCTCTCTGTCTCTCGCCCCCCCCACCCCCCGCTGAGGCTCCTGCAGCTGCCCGAGCTGCCACGGGCCAGGTAAGCTGCTGCCTTCGGCGATCAGGCCTCTTGTGACGCAGTGGAGCGCGGAGCAGCGCCTTGTCTGCTACTAACTTACAGGAATCGTGTGATCACAAAGCTCTGGTGGGTGTTAATTGATAATATAGAAAGGCCCTGCGGCTAGTAACACCTGGAGTGGATCAGACTGCTGCGCACTGGGAGTCTGACAGCACTGTCACACCTGGAGCGGATCAGACTGCTGCGCACTGGGAGTCTGACAACACTGTCACACCTGGAGCGGATCAGACTGCTGCGCACTGGGAGTCTGACAACACTGTCACACCTGGAGTGGATCAGACTGCTGCACACTGGGAGTCTGATTCACAACCCTGTCACACCTGGAGTAGATCGGACTGCTGCGCATTAGGAGTCTGACTGACAGCACTGTCACACCTGGAGTAGATCGGACTGCTGCGCATTGGGAGTCTGACTGACAGCACTGTCACACCTGGAGCGGATCGGACTGCTGCGCACTGGGAGTCTGACTGACAACACTGTCACACCTGGAGTGGATCGGACTGCTGTGCACTGGGAGTCTGACTGACAACCCTGTCACACCTGGAGTAGATCAGACTGCTGTGCAGTGGGAGTCTGACAGCACTGTCACACCTGGAGTAGATCGGACTGCTGTGCACTGGGAGTCTGACTGACAGCACTGTACCACCTGGAGTGGATCAGACTGCTGTGCAGTGGGAGTCTGATTCACAACACTGTCACACTTGGAGTGGATCAGACTGCTGTGCAGTGGGAGTCTGATTCACAGCCCTGTCACACCTGGAGTAGATCGGACTGCTGTGCACTGGGAGTCTGACTGACAACACTGTCACACCTGGAGTGGATCAGACTGCTGTGCACTGGGAGTCTGATTCACAACCCTGTCACACCTGGAGCGGATCAGACTGCTGTGTACTGCACTGGGGAATCCCCTTAGTGAGGACAGCATGCACCACTCCAGCTGAAATGTACTATTTTGTAGTATTTTGGTAAGGCAGCATGTATTTTAATGAAAGAATATCGTTTATTTCAGCATCCTTATAGGGGACGATTTCTAGCAAAGAGAGAAAACTCTGCATGATCTGACGAACTCGTGTGGATTGAAGCGTCGGATTTAAGTCTTGCGTTACTTTTTTCCTCAATACGATGTAGTCCTACAGGGTCTTTCGCGGGCCTTGTCCGCCCTCTCGTGGTAGAGGTTTGAAAATGCAGGTTATTTTAAAAAAATGGCGACGCAATTATTCAGTTTCCGTTCACTCATATTAGTAAAATGACCGGTTTATCCTGAGCTGGTCGACGGAGTCTGGCCCGGCAGACACAGGCTACAAGGCGGGATACACCTTGGGCGGGATGTCAGTTCATCTTAGTGAAATAACACCACTTTTTGCCTGGTAGAAAACGATGACAGGTAAAAACAGTTAGCTTTCGTTGGGAGTTAAGCATGATTCTCTGATACGAAACATGTTTTATAAATGATTTTTTTTTTGACAAAATACAGCTTTTACACTTATAACTAACAGATGAAACGGCAGCAATCATCGTACATAATAAACTAACGCAGGCAGAGACATTGCATATTTGTAAACATATTATGGGGAAATGTGGGTACGTATCGCATTTTTAAACAATAATCACAATTAAAAAATAACAATTTTTCTGCCTTAATTGCTCTCATTACAACGATGTGTCTCATGTATCTCTTATAATTGAGAGTTTTTCATGTGTGCTTCCTCATATATCCTCCGGGCTAGATTGGAAAATACAGTAGGAACTACATGCACTGTCTGCGTGTTCCCTCCCGGAAGACTTTGAGCGGCGGTAGCGGTGGCAGCGTGCGGTTCTCCGAGTTGCTGGGAGGGAGGTTCGGAAGTTTGCCCGGCCATGGCGGAGAAGAGCCAGCTGTGTTCCGTTTGGGTCGGCTCGGAAACGGGGATTTTGAAAGGTGAGTAGATTCAACGTGCTAACGGAAGCTGCCTTCGGGTTTGGGAGCCGTGGGTCGAGGCTGCCCGGTGACACGTGTGTTGGGAACACCGAGGAGATTGGATTCATTCCGGGCTGAATTGGTTTAAATAACTACACTTATTCCACACTAAGTGGGTTTCTACTACTGCAGATATTCCTCACTAAATGCGTTTAAATTATTGGAATAATTCCAGGCTAAGAGCCGAACTTTATTCAGAATAGATTAGTCTGTACTTTTAACTGGAAAGCAGTCACGAACAGCCAACTAAATTAACCCTCGAGTCCCTGCGGCTGAGTTAAGGCTCTGAATATTTTTTATACGTGGAAACGAGACGGGCTCTTAACACGTATCCTGTGCAGGTAACGACGCTGGCACATTGTAAACGCGATGATGTGGGGAAAACTCGTCGCGTCGGCTCCAGATCTCTGGGTGGGATCAGTTATTGTTGAGGAAGGAGGGTAGTTGATGTTGGCTCGGGAGTTGTTGATATTAAGTTCTATTTCGTCGTACACGGGGGACGCCAACTGTTCAATTCAGAGTTTTACGTACATCTTTGGGTTCCACGTCGCGGTACAGACAGTTGTTAAATGCTGCCAAGCTCCCAGTTGAGGAGAGAAACGCACTTCCTGCGTGGTCTGTTTTTAACAACACGTATGCATGCACATTTCCGTTCTCCCGGGCCAGTGTGAAAGGAGGACACGTGTTTGTATGCGCTGAAAAGTGACCGTGTCTGTCCACCCAGGGGTCAGCCTGGCGAAGAAACAGGCTTTTAACTTCAGCGACCTGTCCACCCTGAGCAGAGACCAGGAGGTGTGTGCACTGACCTGGGGAGACCAGCAGGAGACGGAGGTGAGTGTGAAACTATATTGAGCAGGTCAACAGAGTGTTCTTCGTGTGATATCAATGCTCTGTATCTGTCAGTGTAGCCTACACAGGTTACCAAAATTCCTCTAGAAGACTATTACAGTTGCTGTAAGTTTCTTAATGGTCAAAGGGCGCCTGACCCCAGAACCGGATGTCTGATTTGTCCGCCTCTTCCTGTGAGAGAAGTGTAAACAAGCAGACTGCACTGCCGTTTGAGAAGTTGTTCCCAGCTGTTCCTTCAATTCTAAGTGACAGCAACATAAAACCTGGAGCGGATCAGTCTGCTGCGTGCTGGGAGTCTGACTGACAGCACTGTCACACCTGGAGCGGATCAGTCTGCTGCGCGCTGGGAGTCTGACTGCACTGTACCACCTGGAGCGGATCAGTCTGCTGTGCACTGGGAGTCTGACTGACAGCACTGTCACACCTGGAGCGGATCAGTCTGCTGTGCACTGGGAGTCTGACTGACAGCACTGTAAGGCCTGGAGAGGATCAGACTGCTGTGCACTGGGGGTCTGATCAGTTTCCCCTGTGTGTGTTGCTCAGGTGCTGGTTGGCTGTGTCAACGGAGCAGTGAAGACCTTCAGCACAGAGAAGGGGAAATTCATCGAGACCCGGCAGTGTGGCGATGCATCACAGGGCAGATTCACAGGGCTTGCTGTATACGAAGGGTACGGTACTCGCTCTGTACTCGGTCTGTACTCGCTAACCGCTGGGTGGGGGTTTCAGAGCACCTGACTGAGTTGAGTCCTGAGCCACTGTCCGTCCCGGTGTCTCCGCAGTGCGCTGGTGACCTGCGTGGAGTCTGGGCTGCTCAGGGTGTGGAAGGAGGGATCCACAGACTCGGTAAGGGCCCGTTTGTCGTTCCCTGTAGCTGCCGGCCCGCCGGAGGTCGGCACGGTCCCCGGAGCAGAAGAATGCATCGGGGATCATCTCCGTGGAATCTGCCTGGCGTGTGCTCCTCCTCTGGGGTGTGCTGGCCTTAGAGGTGATCATTGTAAAGCGTTTTTTTAGGAGTCAGAGTTTGAGTCTGTTCAGTGAGAGGTAGGTGACAGGATTAAAATCTCCAGCATCTGAAGTTGGCTTACGTCTAAGAACCGCCTGCAGGTGGTTAAACCTGGTCTGGATCAGACTGCTCTGCACTGCGGGTCTGATTGACTGGACTGTTAATCCTGGACTGGTTCAGACTGCTGTGCACTGGGAGCCTGACTGACAGCCCTGTACCACCTGGAGTGGATCAGACTGCTGTGCGCTGGGAGCCTGACTTGACAGCCCTGTACCACCTGGAGTGGATTAGACTGCTGTGCACTTGGAGCCTGACTGACCGCACTATACATCTTGTAGTGCATTCCAGGGATTCTGATTGACTGCCCTGTAATCCTGGACTGGATCAGACTGCTGTGCACTGGGGGTCTAATTGACTGCCCTGTAATCCTGGACTGGATCAGACTGCTGTGCACTGGGGTCTAATTGACTGCCCTGTAATCCTGGACTGGATCAGACTGCTGTGCACTGGGGGTCTAATTGACTGCCCTGTAATCCTGGACTGGATCAGACTGCTGTGCACTGGGGGTCTAATTGACTGCCCTGTAATCCTGGACTGGATCAGACTGCTGTGCACTGGGGGTCTAATTGACTGCCCTGTAATCCTGGACTGGATCAGACTGCTGTGCACTGGGGGTCTAATTGACTGGACTCTCAATCCTGGACTGGATCAGACTGCTGTGCGCTGGGAGTCTGACTGACAGTCCTGTACCACCTGGATAGCCCTGTACCACCTGGAGTGGATCAGACTGCTGTGCTCTGGGAGTCTGACTTGCACTATAAATCTTGTAGTGCATTCCAGGGATTCTGATTGACTGCCCTGTAATCCTGGTCTGGATCAGACTGCTGTGCACTGGGAGCCTGACTGACAGCCCTGTACCACCTGGAGTGGATCAGTCTGCTGTGCACTGGGAGCCTGACTTGACAGCCCTGTACCACCTGGAGTGGATCAGTCTGCTGTGCACTGGGAGCCTGACTTCACAGCCCTGTACCACCTGGAGTGGATCAGTCTGCTGTGCACTGGGAGCCTGACTGACAGCCCTGTACCACCTGGAGTGGATCAGTCTGCTGTGCACTGGGAGCCTGACTGACAGCCCTGTACCACCTGGAGTGGATCAGTCTGCTGTGCACTGGGAGCCTGACTTGACAGCCCTGTACCACCTGGAGTGGATTAGACTGCTGTGCACTTGGAGCCTGACTGACCGCACTATACATCTTGTAGTGCATTCCAGGGATTCTGATTGACTGCCCTGTAATCCTGGACTGGATCAGACTGCTGTGCACTGGGGGTCTAATTGACTGCCCTGTAATCCTGGACTGGATCAGACTGCTGTGCACTGGGGGTCTAATTGACTGCCCTGTAATCCTGGACTGGATCAGACTGCTGTGCACTGGGGGTCTAATTGACTGCCCTGTAATCCTGGACTGGATCAGACTGCTGTGCACTGGGGGTCTAATTGACTGGACTCTCAATCCTGGACTGGATCAGACTGCTGTGCACTGGGAGTCTGACTGACAGTCCTGTACCACCTGGATAGCCCTGTACCACCTGGAGTGGATCAGACTGCTGTGCTCTGGGAGTCTGACTTGCACTATAAATCTTGTAGTGCATTCCAGGGATTCTGATTGACTGCCCTGTAATCCTGGTCTGGATCAGACTGCTGTGCACTGGGAGCCTGACTGACAGCCCTGTACCACCTGGAGTGGATCAGTCTGCTGTGCACTGGAAGCCTGACTTGACAGCCCTGTACCACCTGGAGTGGATCAGTCTGCTGTGCACTGGGAGCCTGACTTGACAGCCCTGTACCACCTGGAGTGGATCAGTCTGCTGTGCACTGGGAGCCTGACTGACAGCCCTGTACCACCTGGAGTGGATCAGTTTGCTGTGCACTGGGAGCCTGACTTGACAGCCCTGTACCACCTGGAGTGGATCAGTCTGCTGTGCACTGGGAGCCTGACTTGACAGCCCTGTACCACCTGGAGTGGATCAGTTTGCTGTGCACTGGGAGCCTGACTTGACAGCCCTGTACCACCTGGAGTGGATCAGTCTGCTGTGCACTGGGAGCCTGACTTGACAGCCCTGTACCACCTGGAGTGGATCAGTTTGCTGTGCACTGGGAGCCTGACTTGACAGCCCTGTACCACCTGGAGTGGATCAGTCTGCTGTGCACTGGGAGTCTGACTGACAGCCCTGTACCACCTGGAGTGGATCAGTCTGCTGTGCACTGGGAGCCTGACTTGACAGCCCTGTACCACCTGGAGTGGATCAGACGACCGCACAGCGAGGTGTCGGATTCCCAGCAGTGTATCTTTCTCTGTGGTGCCTGCTTGTCTGTAACCAGCCTCCTTGTGCGCTCGGGCAGGTGGAGGTCAGCGTCGGGCGCGATGTGTGCAGGATGCGGCAGAGCTCGGAGCAGCGCCACCGTGTGGCCACAGGGGGTAAAGAGAATCTCCTGAAGGTCTGGGACCTGGAGCGGCCTGAGGCGCCCATCTTCTCCGCCAAGAATGTGAGTGGGGGGGGGTGTGGAAGGGGGGTGGGTAACAGGGAGGACGATGGGTCAAGGGGTACTGACAGGTATATGTAGGTGGGGTAAGTACTGATGTAGGATATCGACACAGGTGTGTGGATGAGCACCAGTGATATTGACACAGGTGTGTGGAGATGGATACAGGTGTGTGGATGAGCACCAGTGATGTGGATACAGGTGTGTGGATGAGCACCAGTGATGTGGATACAGGTGTGTGGATGAGCACCAATGATATTGACACAGGTGTGTGATGAGCACCAATGATTTTGACACAGGTGTGTGGAGATGGATACAGGTGTGTGGATGAACACCAATGATATTGACACAGGTGTGTGATGAGCACCAATGATTTTGACACAGGTGTGTGGAGATGGATACAGGTGTGTGGATGAGCACCAGTGATATTGACACAGGTGTGTGGATGAGCACCGGTGATTTTGACACAGGTGTGTGGAGATGGATACAGGTGTGTGGATGAACACCAATGATATTGACACAGGTGTGTGGATGAGCACCAGTGATATTGACACAGGTGTGTGGAGATGGATACAGGTGTGTGGATGAACACCAATGATATTGACACAGGTGTGTGGATGAGCACCAGTGATATTGACACAGGTGTGTGGAGATGGATACAGGTGTGTGGATGAACACCAATGATATTGACACAGGTGTGTGGATGAGCACCAGTGATGTGGATACGGGTGTGTGGAGATGGATACAGGTGTGCTGGTGGGCACTGATGGCATTGACGCAGGTGTGTGGAATTTGACAGAGGGGAGCACTGACTGACCGTACTGACACCGGCGTGCGGATGGGCCCTGATTGCACTGCAGTAGAAGTGTTGGCGGGCACTGAGGGAGTACCTGTGTTAACAGGTGCGCAACGACTGGCTGGACCTGCGCGTCCCGGTGTGGGTCCGAGACATGCAGTTCATCCCGGGGACAGAGAAGATCGTCACCTGTACCGGACACCACCAGGTCAGTCCACCTGTCTGCTGCTGGCCCGCCAGCCCACCGGTCGGGTCAGCCTGCGCGTGTCCGATCCTCCTGCCTTCTGTCTGTGCTTGCAGGTGCGTGTGTACGACCCCTGCTGCCCCCAGCGGCGCCCTGTCTTGGAGACTACCTACGAGGAGTACCCCCTTACTGCGCTCTCCATCGCCCCTGACAACAGGTACTGCCCACTCTCCTTCACCTCCGGCAACAGACCCCGCCCACCTCTCCATCGCCCCTGACAACAGGTACTGCCCACTCTTCTTCACCTCCAGCAACAGACCCCGCCCACCTCTCCATCGCCCCTGACAACAGGTACTGCCCACTCTCCTTCACCTCCAGCTACAGACCCCGCCCACCTCTCCATCGCCCCTGACAACAGGTACTGCCCACTCTCCTTCACCTCCAGCTACAGACCCCGCCCACCTCTCCATCGCCCCTGACAACAGGTACCACCCCCTCTCCTTCACCTCCAGCAACAGACCCCGCCCACCTGACCATCATCACCCCTGACAACAGGTACTGCCCACTCTCCTTCACCTCCAGCTACAGACCCCGCCCACCTCTCCATCGCCCCTGACAACAGGTACTGCCCACTCTCCTTCACCTCCAGCAACAGACCCCGCCCACCTCTCCATCGCCCCTGACAACAGGTACCACCCCCTCTGCTTCACCTCCAGCAACAGACCCCGCCCACCTCTCCATTGCCCCTGACAACAGGTACTGCCCACTCTCCTTCACCTCCAGCAACAGACCCCGCCCACCTCTCCATCGCCCCTGACAACAGGTACTGCCCACTCTCCTTCACCTCCAGCAACAGACCCCGCCCACCTGACCACCATCGCCCCTGACAACAGGTACCACCCCCTCTCCTTCACCTCCAGCAACAGACCCCGCCCACCTGACCACCATCGCCCCTGACAACAGGTACCACCCCCTCTGCTTCACCTCCAGCAACAGACCCCGCCCATCTCTCCATCGCCCCTGACAACAGGTACCACCCCCTCTCCTTCACCTCCAGCAACAGACCCCGCCCACCTCTCCATCGCCCCTGACAACAGGTACCACCCCCTCTCCTTCACCTCCAGCAACAGACCCCGCCCACCTGACCACCATTGCCCCTGACAACAGGTACCACCCCCTCTGCTTCACCTCCAGCAACAGACCCCGCCCACCTCTCCATCGCCCCTGACAACAGGTACCACCCCCTCTCCTTCACCTCCAGCAACAGACCCCGCCCACCTGACCACCATCGCCCCTGACAACAGGTACCACCCCCTCTCCCTGATGCTGTGCCCTTTCCCTGACAACCGGAACTGCCTTTTACCCTGTTGCCCTTGGCGACAGGCGCTGTGCCCTTTCCCTGACGACCGGCACTGCCTCTGGCTCTGTTGCCCTTGGCGCCAGGCGCTGTGCCCCACCCTTGACAAGAGGCATCAGCTAAGGAGGAGGACTGCTGTAGGTTAAGACAGCACTAAAGAGGGAGATCTACAATGTGACATGTCCCCCTCCCCTCCCCAACAGGTCCGTCGTCGTTGGAAACACACACGGACAGGTGGCCATCGTCGACCTCCGCAAAGGTGAGCGGGTGGTCCGCCGGCTCCGTCGCGCGCCCCCCCTCGTTCCGCCCCGCCCCCCCGCTCACCCCTCTTGTCTCGCGCAGGGCTGGTGCGCGGCTGTCTGAAGGGCCTGGCGGGCAGTGTGCGCGCGCTGCACTGTCACCCCTCGCTGCCCCTGGTGGCCTCCTGCGGCCTGGACCGCTTCCTCCGGGTGCACAGCCTGCAGGACCGCGCGCTGCGGCACAAGGTAGGCGCGCTCCGGCGTCAACACCCGCCACACCCCCGGTACGCACCGGCCCCGCGGCTGCCGCGCGCCGCGGCTGAGCTGGCCGCCGCGCGCAGGGTGACCGCGAGTTGCCGTAGGGCCGGGGTCACGGGGCGCTCATGGGCGACTCTCTCTGCTCTCCCCAGGTCTACCTGAAGTCGAGGCTCAACTGTCTCCTGCTCTCCGGTCGGGAGGATCTGGAGGTGAGATGGGAAACGGGGGAGGGAGGAACAGGGGGAGGGAGGAACAGGGGGAGGGAGGAACAGGGGGAGGGAGGTGAAGGGAGGAACAGGGGGAGAGGGGGGGGGAGGGAGGGAGGAACAGGGGGAGGGAGGTGAAGGGAGGAACAGGGGGAGAGGGGGGGGGAGGGAGAGAGGAACAGGGGGAGGGAGGTGAAGGGAGGAACAGGGGGAGGAAGGTGAAGGGAGGAACAGGGAGGGAGTGGTGAAGGGAGGAACAGGGAGGGAGTGGTGAAGGGAGGAACAGGGGGAGGGAGGTGGAGGGAGGAACAGGGGGAGGGAGGTGGAGGGAGGAACGGGGAGAGGGGGGGGGAGGTGAAGGGAGGAACAGGGGGAAGAGGGGGAGGGAGGTGAAGGGAGGAACAGGGGGAGGGAGGTGGAGGGAGGAACAGGGGGAGAGGGGGAGGGAGGTGGAGGGAGGAACAGGGGGAGAGGGGGAGGGAGGTGAAGGGAGGAACAGGGGGAGAGGGGGGAGGGAGGTGAAGGGAGGGAGAGGCTGGGTGAGGAGGAGAGTGTGAGCAGTCTGCAGGGAAGATGTGGGACGGGCGTGGGAGTGGGCCTGCCTCAGACGGACCTGGACTCCCAAACTGACGGAGGGCGTAGGAATTAATCCCGGGGCTTCTGTGGGGCAGGGGGACGGCGCCGGGCAGGCTGGCGAAGGGGAGGTGAAGGAAGAGGAGGAGGCGGCGGGCGGCGGCGACGACGTCTGGGACGCCCTGGAGACCGTGACGGAGAGGCCGAGCCGGGGGCGGCCGGAGGAGGCGGCGGCGGTGGTGGCGCCCCCAGGGGCGAAGAGGAGGAAAGCGGCGAAATGAGAGGGAGGAGGGAGGAGAGGGGGGAGGGGCGGGTCCCACCGTTTTTGGGGCCTGGAACTGGACGCCGTCGGCAGAGACGGCCTGCGCTGACTCCCGACGCGTAGCGCTCTGATCCTCTCCGGGTTCGACCGGCTCCAGGAGGCTGTTGCCCTCTGTATGACGATGGAGATGCTCTCTCTGCTGGCATGGACGCACGCTGGCACTTTCAGGTCGCCCGGACTCACAGGTTCTTCACAGATTTTTAGATGGACGGTCTGATGATATTGCTGCCTCACAGTACTGGGGCCCTGGATTCGGTTCTGGACCTGGGGGGGGGGGTCTGTCTGTGTGGAGTTTGCGTGTTCTCCCTGTGCGTTTCCCTCAGGGTGCTCCAGTTTCTTGACATGCTGGGTGGTGGCTTCTGGGAAAACTGGCCCTGGTGTGAGTGTGTGTGTGTGTCCCCCGCGATGGACTGGTGTCCTGTCCCGTGTCCAGGGTCCAGTCCGGTCGAAGGCTCTGTTACACCTGGAGCGGACCTGACAGCTGTGCAGCGGGAGTCTGGTCGACCGCTCTGTCACACCTGGAGCGGACCTGACAGCTGTGCAGCAGGAGTCTGGTTGACCGCTCTGTTACACCTGGAGCGGACCTGACAGCTGTGCAGTGGGAGTCTGGTTGACCGCTCTGTCACACCTGGAGCGGACCTGACAGCTGTGCAGTGGGAGTCTGGTTGACCGCTCTGTTACACCTGGAGCGGACCTGACAGCTGTGCAGCGGGAGTCTGGTCGACCGATCTGTTCCACCTGGAGCGGACCTGACAGCTGTTCAGTGGGAGTCCGGTCGACGGCTCTGTCACACCTGGAGCGGACCTGACAGCTGTGCAGTGGGAGTCTGGTTGACCGCTCTTTTACACCTGGAGCGGACCTGACAGCTGTGCAGTGGGAGTCTGGTTGACCGCTCTGTCACACCTGGAGCGGACCTGACAGCTGTGCAGCGGGAGTCTGGTTGACCGCTCTGTCACACCTGGAGCGGACCTGACAGCTGTGCAGTGGGAGTCTGGTTGACCGCTCTGTTACACCTGGAGCGGACCTGACAGCTGTGCAGCGGGAGTCTGGTTGACCGCTCTGTCACACCTGGAGCGGACCTGACAGCTGTGCAGCGGGAGTCTGGTCTGGTTGAAGGTGCAGACCGATTTCTCTTCTTCTTCCTGGAAAGCACTGGGGTGTCACAGTCGGCACAGTCGGCATGGCCGAGCTCCTGCGGAGATCAGGAGATCAGGAAGGACTGGGAGCCCTGCTGGTGCAGCTCAGGGGAGGAGACTAGGAGCAGTGGGGAAGTGTGTTTGTGTGTGGCGTGTGAGAATGGGACTGGGACCAGCGGGACCAGCCCATTGGCCGGCTGCGTCCCGGATCGTCCGTGCAGGAGCAGGGAAAGCAGGCAGAGGGGTGGAGGAGCGGCGCTCTGGGCAGCTGGGATGCGCCGGGAAGCCGGGATGTGTTGGGAAAGGAAATTAAATGTCAGAAACTGAACACTGAAATGGGATTGAGTCCTGATTTATCAGCCTCCGAGAGAGAGAGAGCTGGGAGTGATTCCTGACTGATCAGTCTGAGAGAGAGAGAGCTGGGAGTGATTCCTGACTGATCAGTCTGAGAGAGAGAGAGAGCTGGGAGTGATTCCTGACTGATCAGTCTGAGAGAGAGAGAGAGAGCTGGGAGTGATTCCTGACTGATCAGTCTGAGAGAGAGAGAGCTGGGAGTGATTCCTGACTGATCAGTCTAAGAGAGAGAGAGCTGGGAGTGATTCCTGACTGATCAGTCTGAGAGAGAGAGAGCTGCAGCTCCTGGTCTTACACTACACGACACAGAAATCAAGTTCCTGCTCTACGCAGATGACCTGGTCCTGCTGTCGCCCACAGAACAGGGGCTGCAGCAGAACCTGGCACTGCTGGAGCAGTACTGTCAGACCTGGGCACTGACAGTCAATCTGGACAAGACCAGAGTTATGGTTTTCCAGAAGAAAGCCAGACCTCAGGGAAACAGGTACAAATTCACACTGAACAACAACACATTGGAGCACACATCCAGCTACACATATCTCGGTCTCACCATCAGCTCTTCCGGGAGTTTTGACCTGGCAGTGAAGGCACTGAGGGAGAAGGCACTCAGGGCTTTCTACGCAATAAGAAGGAGGCTCTTCAACATCAACCCACCAACAAGAATCTGGCTCCAAATATTTGAAAGTGTAATCCAACCCATTGCCCTATACGGCAGTGAAGTTTGGGGTCCCCTCACAGACCAGGATTACACCCAATGGGACAAACACCCCACAGAAACTCTGCACATGGAGATCTGTAGAATCATCCTCCGTGTGCAGAGAAAAACTCCTAACAACGGGTGCAGGGCCGAATTAGGCCAGTACCCACTATTGATAAACATACAGAAAAGAATATTAAAGTATTGGCTACACCTAAAAAACAGTGACCAAAATTCCTACCACCACAAAGCCCTGCTCAGCCAAAAGCTGAGCCCAAAACAGAGCCCCCTGAGCCAGCTGGTCCTGAGGCTCACCGACCTGAGCCACACCAACACTAACCAGCCTCAGGACAGCACTGCTAGAGCACCACAACCCAGACTCAACCACATCACAGCACAGATCAAACAGCAATATCTCACACACTGGGACACACACACACAAACACAACATAAACTGGAATGCTACAGAACCTTAAACAGACAATACACACTAGCTGAATATTTGACCAAAATAAAAAATAATAAACAGAAACAGACCCTGACGAAGTACAGGCTCAGTGACCACAACCTGGCCATAGAAACTGGGCGACACAGGCAGACCTGGCTGCCCAGAGAGGACAGGCTGTGCTCCCACTGCCAGCAGGGAGAAATAGAGACAGAGGTGCACTTCCTACTGCACTGTGACAGATACTCTGGGATTAGAGAAACATTCTTCCCGAAATTCAGAAATCTAATCCCAGAGTTCCCACACCTGCCAAAACCACAACAGGTCCCAATCCTACTGGGAGAGGGAGGAGGGAACTCAGTTGATCTGGCAGCCCAGTATGTGATCTCCTGTCACAGCCTGAGGAACAGTGAGTCCGTCTCCCAATAATGCTCCAGCCGCCTACAGTATATGTCGATATTATATAATATGTCTTTGTTGTAAATGTCTGTAACATGTCTGTAGATTTTATTTTACTTCTATTTTTTGTTTTGTTCTATGTTAATTTTATTATTTTTATTTGCTTTGGCAACACTGATTGTACCCATCGGTCATGCTAATAAAGCACCTTGAATTGAATTGAATTGAATTGAGAGAGAGAGAGAGCTGGGAGTGATTCCTGACTGATCAGTCAGAGAGAGAGAGCTGGGAGTGATTCCTGACTGATCAGTCTGAGAGAGAGAGAGCTGGGAGTGATTCCTGACTGATCAGTCTGAGAGAGAGAGAGAGCTGGGAGTGATTCCTGACTGATCAGTCTGAGAGAGAGAGAGCTGGGAGTGATTCCTGACTGGTCAGATAGAGAGTTTTGCTTTGGCCACACTGATTCTGATCCTCGGTCATGCCGATAAAGCACCTCGAATTGAACTGAGGGCGATTCCGTCCCGCCTCGCTAAAACGGGCGCGCATGTCACACGCTGCAGTTGCAAACCTGCGGGGGGAAAAAAAAGACTCCCAAATCCACGTAATGTTCCTCCTCATCACACGGCCGAGCTCGCTCGATTGTTTTGCGGGGGTCCGGGACCGGTGCGGTCCAGCTCCGTGTCGCAGTTGACCCGGGACAGGTCCGGCGCTTTGGGTCACCCGAGGCCCGTGCCGTCGGAGGTACCGGGGGGGCGAGACGCGGCCAGGGCAGCCGGCAAACCCGAGATCTCCGAGTCGTCCCCCGATGGGCGCCGTGTCTCGCCGCCCATAACAACTGAACTCGCGAGGCCCGTTTAAGTCTCTCATTTTGTTTTTGAAAAAATGTAAACTTTGAGGCAGGCGAACGGCAGAGAAAGCGAGGCAGTGGCCGCACAGATGACACACCCACACACACAGTTTCAGCCCGGATTTCACTCCCCCAAAATAAGACTTTGGCTGCGAGCGCGTGACGCGCGCGGAGTGACGACGGACCCCCCCCGCCGGTGTCGAGCCGCCCCCTTTCATGAAGTTTCCGGGTTCTGCAATGGCGCTGCCGTGGCTGGTGGCGGTGGAGCTACTGCTGTACGGGGGGTGTTTCATCTGCGGCATCATCGCGGCGTCCTCCGTCACGGTCACCCAGGTGAGACCTCGCCGGCAGGTCCCGGAGTGGTGGGGGGGGGGTCCCCCCTCCTCCTCCACCCCCCGCCCCCCTCTGGACAGGACTTGGGCAAACCAAAACTTGTTTTTCGGGAGTTTGGGATGACCAGGCGCGACACGGGACCTCGGCGATCCCAGCGGCAGCAGGCTGTGTAATCAAAACACACAAATAATAACTTTGTTTTTTTTTTAAATGCCTCTTAAAGGCGCCGGGTGGTTTGGTTTCTGGTGGACGAGTGCTTGTTTGTTTGTTTGTTTGTTTGTGTGTGTGTGTTTTTTTTTTGTTTAAATCTTTGACGAAAAGGGGGCTGCTCTCGTCCATGTACAGATGAACAGTATTTGGGGGTGGGAGGATGGGCGTCAGCAGTTCCAGCGTTGGTAGACTTGGGAACAAACCGCTCCTCTCGCCAAAACGGGACGCGTCGCAACCTGTTCCGAGCCCGAAAGTCGTGCGCTCTCCGAACCCGGCCCTCGGGGGGGGGGGGGGGGACGCCCGCCGAAAACGTCTTGCCTGCCGTCCTGTGTTTAACTCTTGTCTCCGGAACCGCGGTGCGCTGGTTCACGGGAGTTCCCGGCACCAGCGCGATGCAGTTCCGCATCGATGCGAGAACGTCTTGCATGAGGAGTTTGTCGTCTGAGACACACAGACGGGGGAGGGGAGAGAGAGAGAGAGAGAAGCTGGGGGTCAGAGCGCAGGGTCGGCCATTTATACGGCGCCCCGGGAGCAGCTGGGGGTGAAGGGGCCTCGCTCAGGGGCCCGGAGGAGTAGGATTCCTCTGCCGGCCGCGGGATTCGAACCGGCGACCTCCCAGCCGCTCCGCCCCCCCCACCCCAGAGGAAGCGACTGCGGGCGGTTCGGTTAAACGCGTGACAGGATGTTGTCTTTCACTGCGAGGGGAGCCTCGTGAAAGCAGTTAATCACACGTGGCTTGGGTACGGCACACGTTTCAGCGCCTGTGATGTGCCACCTGGGACAGCACGGAGCCGGAGCTGAGCACTGCTGTTGGAGGTTTTGTCCTCCCAGTGTCACGGGGGGGGGTGGTCCCTCTTCTCTTGACTTCGAAACCAGGCGTGCTGGTGTTGCTTGGGGGCGGAGTGGGGGCTCTGTGGCTCAGGATCCGCGGCGGTAGCTGGGAGGTTGCCGGTTCGAATCCCGCGGCCGGCAGAGGAATCCTACTCCGCTGGGGCCCCTGAGCAGGGCCCTTCACCCCAGCTGCTCCAGGGGCGCCATATAATTGGCTGACCCCCAGCTTCTCTCCCTGCCCCTGCAGGTGGGGGTGCCCAGCGCCAGGGGACAAGGCTGGCTGGATAAGTGCTCGTTAGGCACTAATTGGAGTCAGATGAGCGCTGCTGTCTGAGACAAGAGGACCAGTGTTCAGTACTGCTGACTCCCCTGGTCACACTGCTCGTGTCGGACAGTGACGTGTGAAGGGGTTGTGCTATTGTGTTGCGGGGGGGAGTGTGCGCTGCCCTGGTTTGTGTTGTGGGGGGGAGTGTTTGCTCTGTTAATACAGTTGTGTTGTATTGTGTTGTGTTGCAGGGGGAGTTTTTGGGCCAGTGTGTGCTGTGCTGTGTTGTGTTGCATGGGCAGTGTGCGCTCTGTTAATACAGTTGTGTTGTATTGTGTTGTGTTGCGGGGGCACTGTGCGCTGGGCTAATCCAGTTGTGCCGTTGTGTTGCAGGGGGAGTTCTTGGGCCAGTGTGTGCTGTGCTGTGTTGTGTTGTGGGGGCAGTGTGCGCTCCGTTAATACAGTTGTGTTGTATTGTGTTGTGTTGCGCTGGGCTAATCCAGTTGTGCCGTTGTGTTGCAGGGGGAGTTCTCGGGCCAGTGTGTGCTGTGCTGTGTTGTGTTGCGGGGGCAGTGTGCGCTCTGTTAATACAGTTGTGTTGTATTGTGTTGTGTTGCGCTGGGCTAATCCAGTTGTGCCGTTGTGTTGCAGGGGGAGTTCTCGGGCCAGTGTGTGCTGTGCTGTGTTGTGTTGCGGGGGCAGTGTGCGCTCTGTTAATACAGTTGTGTTGTATTGTGTTGTGTTGCGCTGGGCTAATCCAGTTGTGCCGTTGTGTTGCAGGGGGAGTTCTCGGGCCAGTGTGTCCTGTACGGCAGCTTTCAGTACAATGCCAGCGCTGGCGCCTTCACGGTCTCCAGCTCCAGCAGTAACTCCCTGTGTTACTTCGTCTCGGCCATCTCTGTCCTGGTGGCCATCTACTGCTTCTCCCTGGTCCTCTACTGGATCTACGCCAGCTGCGTGGACGAGGTCAAGAGGTCAGTGGGCGTCTGGTGCGCTAGTGTGTGTGTGTGTCTCTCCCCCAGACTCTCCAGCGCTCCGCTCGGTGGTCTTGAACTCAGTCCTGTCTGCCTGTCTGTCTCTCTCTGTAGCCAATCGCCGTGGACGAGCCTGCCTGTCTGTCTCTCTCTGTAGCCGATCGCCGTGGACGAGCCTGTCTCTTTCTCTCTCTCTCTCTCTCTCTGCAGGGAGTCGCCGTGGATGACCGTGTCTCTCGCTGTGTGTGCCGTCTTCCTCTTCTTCCTGCTGGTGACCGGATGCATCCTCAGGATCGGTCGGGACAGGCTGTGCCAGTCCGCCCTGAAGGACTCGGGGATCCACAGGTGAGTCCGTGTCCGCGGGCCGGAGGCGTGGAGGAGCCTGGCCAGCCCCTTGTCCGCTAACACTGCTGTGTGTTGCAGCTGTCAGGAGGCGGAGGGCAAGAACTGGGCCAGCCCCTACACAGGGCAGCACTTCTACTCCAACCTGCACACAGCGGAGGTACGGGGCTCTCTCACGGCAGTGTGTGTGTGGAAGAGTTCAATCTGGATTCACTCACACACTCTCTCTTGTCCCTCTCTCCTCTTCTCTACAAAATCTTTAATTCCTCTCTCCCCTTTCTCTCCCCTTTCTCTCCCCTCCTCTTACTCCTCCTCCTCTGTCTCTCCCCTCTTTCCTCTTGTCTGTCCTCCCCTCTCTCCTCCTCCTCTCTCTCTCCACCTCCTCCTCTCTCTCCTCCCTCCTCCTCCTCCCTCTCTCCTCCTCCTCCCTCTCTCTCCTCCTCCCTCTCTCTCCTCCCCTCCCTCCTCCTCCCTCTCTCTCCTCCCCTCTCTCTCCCCTCTCTCTCCCCTCTCCTCCTCCTCTCTCTCCCCTCTCCCCTCTCCCCTCTCCCCTCTCTCCTCTCTCCAGACGTCAGTGTGGGTGAATTTCTTCCTCTGGGTCCTGGTGTTGGCGTTGCTGGTCATTCAGAAGAAACGGGGCTCAGAGTTCAGTCCGCTGAGCGCGGGGGACCCCGAGTGGAGCACCTCGGAGGCCGATCCCATCTTCCCCCGCCCCTCCCGGTCGTGAAGAGGGAGCCCCCAGCCCTCTGGAGACCCCCCCCCCCCTCTCTCTCCCTGGGCTTTAACCCTTTCCCTGCCGCTGACACTCGGGGGATCCCCGTGACGCTGCCCTTGCACTGCGCCCCTGCAGCACTGACACCACGCCCCCTTCTTTCTGGGGGCACCCCGATCAAGTGAGAAGCTCCGTCATGCACACTCTCCTCTCCTCTCCTCTCCCCCTGTCCTGACATCTCCCTCTCCTGCCCTCCGACGGGCTACTGACACACTGCCAGGGCAGGCTGGGTAAACACTGATGGAGTCACGTTCATGTGAGGGGGGCGGGGAGAGGAGAGGAGGAGGAGAGAGGGAAGGGGAGAGGAGGAGGGACAGAGGAGGAGAGAGGGGAGAGGAGAGGAGAGAAGATAGGAGAGGAGGAGGGATGGGAGATGGGAGAGGAGGAGGGATGGGAGATGGGAGAGGAAGAGAGGAGGTGGCCTGTGTCCAGGAAGGGGAGAGAGGAGAGGAGAGGAGGAGGAGGAGGAGAGAGGGGAGGGAAGGGGAGAGGAGGAGGAGGAGGAGGCAGGCCCATGGAGAAAAGACGACTCAGAAGCAAAGCCTGGCGCTCAGACGTTTTTATTGACCGGACGCCATCTTCCCCCTGACGGGGGCCAGCTCCGAGCCTGCCCACAGCGGTCCGGGCACGACGGGGAGAGGGACTGCTCTCTTCAGCTCCCGCCAGGTTGTTTCGGGTTTTCAGGCGTGATCCAGGCCTCCACTAGGCGGCAGCAGTGAGCTCCCCCCCCCCAGCCGGCCGGGGTGGGGGGTCTGATCTGGAGCATCCACGCGATGCTCTCCGTCTGGTTCCCGGAGCTCAATCCGTGCCCCGTCTGCCGGGCTCGGATTCCGCCTGTCCCCTGTGCCCCCGCGGTGTCGGTGTTCAGGAGATACCGAGCTCGTTAAGAGGCGTTCATCGCTGGGAATTTTTTTTCCCAATTGTTTTCTTGTATTGTTTATCTTTTGCCAATCCAATAAAAATCTTATCTTGAAACCTCCGGGCGCACAGAGGCCACTGTGGTGTTGTGTTGGTGTGGTGTTGTGTGTGTTGTGTTGGTGTTGTGTGGTGTTATGTTGTCCTGGCTTGGCCTTGTGTGGTGGTGTTGTGTTGGTGTGTGGTATAATGGTGTGGTTGTGTGGTATGATGTGGTGGTGTGGTGTGATGGTGTTATGTTGTGCTGGGGTGGTGTTGTGTGATGGTGTTGGTGTGTGATGTGCTGGGGTGGGGTTGTGTGTGGTGGTGTGGTGTGATGGTGTTGTTGTGCTGGGGTGGGGTTGTGTGTGGTGGTGTGATGTGATGGTGTTGTTGTGCTGGGGTGGTGTTGTGTGTGGTTGTGTGTTGTGTGTTGTGTTGTGGCGCGAGTCGATGTCTTTGCGTCGGCTGTCTCCGGGGGGCTGGCTGGCTTCTCCCTCCGCGGTGAGCCCCCGAGAGCCGGCGGCTATTCCGGACTGGGGGGCGCGCTCCGATCGGAGGAGCGGTGCCCCCTCTCCCAGGCGCCCCTGGGGGTCTGGCTCTTCGGATCCGAAGGCCCAACTCTCCCGGGGAGCTGCGGGAAGCAGGAAGTGACCTCACGCAGGGGGGCGGAGCTTGCAGACGATGCCTCGGTCTCCTGGCCAGCGTGTTGGCCTGTCGCGGCTCTGCAGGTGGGACTCTTTGTCTTTATTCTGAACCTCTCTTGTGTGTGTCTGGTAACAGACAGCGGGCGGGCCTGTCTCTCCCCACCCTGTCTGCTCTGTAATTACAGTGCAGTGCAGGGAGAGGCTGTGTGTGTGTGTGTGTGTCTGAGGAGCTCCCTTCCTCTCCAGCCTCTCTGCAAGGTCCTCTGGGCAGGGCTGTCTGTCTGAGGTCACTGCATCCACACACGGAGCACACAACCCAGCAACAACTGGCTCCCTCTCTCTCTCACTGTGGGGAGGCAGTGACCCGTCTGTCTCTCTCTCTCTCTCTCTCACTGTGGGGAGGCAGTGACCCGTCTGTCTCTCTCTGTCTCAGCGTGTGGATGGGGTGACCCGTCTGTCTCTCTCTGTCTCAGCGTGTGGATGGGGTGACCCGTCTGTCTCTCTGTCTCAGCGTGTGGATGCGGTAGCCTGTCTGTCTCTCTCTGTCTCAGCGTGTGGATGCAGTGACCCGTCTGTCTCTCTGTCTCTGCGTGTGGATGCGGTGACCCGTCTGTCTCTCTCTGTCTCGGCGTGTGGATGCGGTGACCCGTCTGTCTCTCTGTCTCTGCGTGTGGAATGCGGTGGCCCGTCTGTCTCTCTGTCTCGGCGTGTGGATGCGGTGACCCGTCTGTCTCTCTGTCTCGGCGTGTGAATACGGTGACCCGTCTGTCTCTCTGTCTCGGCGTGTGGATGCGGTGACCCGTCTGTCTCTCTGTCTCGGCGTGTGAATACGGTGACCCGTCTGTCTCTCTGTCTCGGCGTGTGGAATGCGGTGGCCCGTCTGTCTCTCTGTCTCGGCGTGTGGATGGGGTGACCCGTCTGTCTCTCTCTGTCTCGGCGTGTGGATGCGGTGACCCGTCTGTCTCTCTGTCTCGGCGTGTGGAATGCGGTGGCCCGTCTGTCTCTCTCTGTCTCGGCGTGTGGATGCGGTGACCCGTCTGTCTCTCTGTCTCGGCTGTGGATGCGGTGACCCGTCTGTCTCTCTCTGTCTCGGCGTGTGGATGCGGTGACCCGTCTGTCTCTCTGTCTCGGCTGTGGATGCGGTGACCCGTCTCTCTGTCTCGGCTGTGGATGCGGTGACCCGTCTGTCTCTCTGTCTCGGCTGTGGATGCGGTGACCCGTCTGTCTCTCTGTCTCGGCTGTGGATGCGGTGACCCGTCTGTCTCTCTGTCTCAGCGTATGGATGCAGTGACCTGTCTGTCTCTCTGTCTCGGCGTGTGGATGCAGTGGCCCGTCTGTCTCTCTCAGAGCTGCTTGCTCAGCTTGCGGACCTGTCTCTCTTTGGCCTCGAAGGCGGCCTTGGTGTCCAGCAGCTGGTCGATGTTGCGGCGGATCTGCACCATGTCCACCTGCGCGCGGGCGCACTGCTCCTGCAGCTCCGCCCCCTCCCGCCGCAGGGCCTCCGTTGCCGCGGCGACCTCCTCGCTCTGCCCCCGGCAACGCGCCTTCAGAGCCTCGGCTTCAGCCAGGAGGGTCTCCACGCTGCGCACCACGGACTCCATCTGGTCCCGGGACATCGCGAGCACCCAGAGGGAGCAGACTGCAACACGGACAGTACCGCTGTGAACGACACTGCAACACATACACAGCACTGCAACACACACAGCACTGCACACACTGCAACACGGACAGTACCGCTGTGAACGACACTGCAACACACACAGCACTGCACACACTGCACACGCTGCAACACATACACAGCACTGCACACACTGCAACACATACACAGCACTGCAACACACACAGCACTGCACACACTGCACACACTGCAACACACACACAGCACTGCACACACTGCAACACACACAGCACTGCAACACAGACACAGCACTGCACACACTGCAGCACAGACACTGCAACACACACAGCACTGCAACACGGACACAGCACTGCGCACACTGCAACACAGACACAGCACTGCACACACTGCAACACACACACAGCACTGCAACACAGACAGTACCGCTGTGAACGACACTGCAACACACACACAGCACTGCACACACTGCAACACAGACACTGCAACACACACAGCACTGCAACACGGACACAGCACTGCACACACTGCAACACATACACAGCACTGCACACACTGCAACACATACACAGCACTGCACACACTGCACACACTGCAACACACACACAGCACTGCACACACTGCAACACAGACACTGCAACACACACAGCACTGCAACACGGACACAGCACTGCACACACTGCAACACATACACAGCACTGCACACACTGCACACACTGCAACACACACACAGCACTGCACACACTGCAACACAGACACTGCAACACACACAGCACTGCAACACGGACACAGCACTGCACACACTGCAACACATACACAGCACTGCAACACGGACAGTACCGCTGTGAACGACACTGCAACACACACAGCACTGCACACACTGCAACACACTGCAACACAGACACAGCACTGCACACACTGCAACACATACACAGCACTGCGCACACTGCACACACTGCAACACGGACAGTACCGCTGTGAACGACACTGCAACACGGACACAGCACTGCACGCACTGCACACACTGCAACACAGACACTGCAACACACACAGCACTGCAACACGGACACAGCACTGCGCACACTGCAACGGACACAGCACTGCACACACTGCAACACACACAGCACTGCAACACAGACAGAACACTGCACACACTGCAACACAGACAGAACACTGCACACACTGCAACACAGACACAGCACTGCGCACACTGCACACACTGCATCACGGACAGTACCGCTGTGAACGACACTGCAACACGGACACAGCACTGCACGCACTGCACACACTGCAACACAGACACTGCAACACACACAGCACTGCAACACGGACACAGCACTGCGCACACTGCAACATGGACACAGCACTGCACACACTGCAACACACACAGCACTGCAACACAGACACAGCACTGCACACACTGCAACACAGACAGAACACTGCACACACTGCAACACAGACAGAACACTGCACACACTGCAACACAGACACAGCACTGCACACACTGCAACACACACAGCACTGCAACACAGACACAGCACTGCACACACTGCAACACAGACACAGCACTGCAACACAGACAGAACACTGCACACACTGCAACACAGACACAACACTGCACACACTGCAACACGGACACAGCACTGCAACACAGACAGAACACTGCACACACTACAACACACACAACACTGCACACACTGCAACACAGACACAGCACTGCTGTGATTGACACTGCGCCACCGCAACACAAACAGCACGCAAAACTGCACACACTGCAACACAAACACAGCACTGCACGCACTGCAACACAAACGGCACTGCTGTGAACGGCACTGCAACACAAACGGAGCACACAGCCCTGAGCCCAGCCGGGCAGAAAAGCGTCCGCGATGGGGGGGGGGGGGCCCTGAGCTTTTTGGGGGTGCTGGCCGGATCAGGGCTCCCCAGGATCAGGTCAGATCCCCCACCCCCACCCCAACTTGCCCTGCTGCTGCACTGACAGTCGGCAGATCCTCTTAGGACAGGAGGCTGGAGACAGCCGATTACTGGGCTAATAATAGGCCCCGCAGGGTTATCCTCTCACACTGCCACGCGCTACACAACATCGCGGTTTCTGAAGAGCCGCTTCGGAGGATGTGATCGTACCTGGACAGCCGGCTGCCAGGCGCCGGGCGTGGGGTGATGTCGGAGAACTGCTGGCAGTGCCCTGTGTGCGCGAGAGTTTCTCTCCTCTGACCCGGCCGCCCCTGTCTGCCTCCGCTCCTCCCAGAGCTGTTGTCAATTTCTCGTTTCACTCCAGGTTTCGGCTGGCGCCTCCCTCCGCGCAGAGAGTGGTGTGCAGTCTGAACTCTCTCTCGCTCCCCTCTCCCTCCTGTCTCCCTCTCACTCCTCCCTCCTTCTCTCTCCTCCCTCCTGTCTCTCACTCCTCCCTCCTGTCTCTCTCTCACTCCTCCCTCCTATCTCCCTCTCACTCCTCCCTCCTTCTCTCTCCCTCCTGTCTCTCTCTCACTCCTCCCTCCTGTCTCTCTCTCACTCCTCCCTCCTTCTCTCTCCCTCCTGTCTCTCTCTCACTCCTCCCTCCTTCTCTCTCTCCTGTCTCTCTCTCCTTCTGTCTCTTCTGTGCCTGTCCTCTCTAGGCAGCCTGTGTCCAGGCTGTGATCACTAAGCCTGTCCTCTCTGGGCAGCCGGGTCTGCCTGTGTCCAGTGTGTGTGTCCAGGCTGTGGTCACTGAGCCTGTCCTCTCTGGGCAGCCGGGTCTGCCTGTGTCCAGTGTGTGTGTCCAGGCTGTGGTCACTAAGCCTGTCCTCTCTGGGCAGCCAGGTCTGCCTGTGTCCAGTGTGTGTGTCCAGGCTGTGGTCACTGAGCCTGTCCTCTCTGGACAGCCAGGTCTGCCTGTGTCCAGTGTGTGTGTGTATGTCCAGGCTGTGGTCACTGAGCCTGTCCTCTCTGGAAAGCCAGGTCTGCCTGTGTCCATTGTGTGTGTCCAGGCTGTTGTCACTGAGCCTGTCCTCTCTGGACAGCCAGGTCTGTCTGTGTCCAGTGTGTGTGTGTGTCCAGGCTGTGGTCACTGAGCCTGTCCTCTCTGGGCAGCCAGGTCTGTCTGTGTCCAGTGTGTGTGTGTGTCCAGGCTGTGGTCACTGAGCCTGTCCTCTCTGGACAGGTGCAGGTGTAGCTATTGGAGTAACTCTCATTGACGTCTTTCCTCAGAATGTAAGGATTAACCTGCTGTGAACGGGCTCCACCGAATTCATCCCACTAAGTCTTATACATTCGCTTAAATCTCACCATGTAGCTCTCAGTTTGTGATCTGCTTAAAGAGAAACGGGAGACATATTTATATGCATTGTAATTAAAACTCTGTTATAAAAATTCGCTATTTTCATAGCGCCGAGGTTGAAAACTGACGGGAAAACCGCTCCGCGGCAGTCTTGTAGTTGTTAGATCTTACCGCTGGATGGCGGTATTGCATCACTTACAGCAGTCTCCACACAAGGACCGTTTCTCAGTGTCCTGCTGCGTTCAGCAGAGAGCACGCCCGTTCTAGGAGTGTGATGCTCTGCTTTGTGCACAGGGTGGGGTACACTCCGTCTGTTGGTGTTTGTGCCACCTCCTGTGTGTGCCGAGTGTTGTGCACAATTCTTTTCCTGTGACACAGCTGTACATTTCAACAATAATAATAAAACTTATATTTATAAGGGCGCTGTACATTATGAATAAAGTAAATAAGAGTAAATGAAGGAAAAAAAAACCCAAAAGGAGAAATATGGGGTTGTTCGTGTTGAAAAGCCTTTGAGTGGACAGCTGGCGTTATTTTGAAGTAGGAGCCTGTTTGTTCTGATAACATGGGCCCGTTTGGACTGAGGAAACTTTAAGCACAAGAACAGGAGGCGAAGGAAAGTGTAGGTGCCGATTTCTTGATTTGTTGTAACCGTTGAGAAAATGTCATCCAGAATGAGCAGAACTGATCTGCTCTCTCTGCTTTAAAGGGTAAAGACATCGGACTTCTGCCTTCATATGTCTGGTCTCTCTAGGACCGTCATCGGGGACACCCCCTTCATTACATCGGTGGGGGGCTCACCAATCCAGCCAACAGCCAGCCACAAACTGCTAAGTTTGCTCGGTCTCTTTCTGACAAGGTTCCCAAAGCTCATTCCTGGGATCCTCGGGTTTGCATCCATCCGGACTCCTGAGCTGTCTCACTGAATCCTTCATGAATATAAAAGTGCGATTCGTTAGACCCCGTTTAATTGATGTGTTTCAAAAAATTCTCACCGAGGCAGAGCTGGAAAAAAGTGAAAAAGGCCTGACTGGTCAACGATGGGGTCAGGGGTCAGGGGTCAGGGGTCAGGGGTCAGGGGCAGTGTTATTGAGGCTGTGGGGAAGGTGTTGGAATGTGTGTGAGAGATGGGCAATTATGTAGACCTCAAACATTCTGTTCTCCATTAGGCAAATCTGTGCCCGTTTTGGGGTGCAGGCGTATTCTCTGTGCGTGGGGGGGCGCGATTTAACTGTGTGTGTGTGTGGCGCTTATGGGCGTGGAACAGGGGAGAAAGCGTTCGATAACAATTAAAGGGAAAAGAAAAAAAAAAGACTCCGAAGTGGTTGAAGTCCCTCGTTGCTCAATTACCTCTTGAAAAACGATGCGCCTAACGAGGTGGAATTGGATCGGCGGACTGCAGGGAAATTCAATTAGTGGGCTCTGGCTAGCTTGAGGTCTCCCTCCTGCTGTCCTGAAGGCCAGACTGCAGCTGAGCAGGAGCATTCAACACACAGCTCTCTCCCTCCGTCACCCCCTGTCTCCCTCTCTCTCTTCCTCTCTCCCTCCGTCACCCCCCTCTCTCCCTCTCTCTCTTCCTCTCTCCCTCTGTCACCCCCTCTCTCAATTCAATTCAATTCAATTCAAGGTGCTTTATTAGCATGACCGATAGGTACAATCAGTGTTGCCAAAGCAAATAAAAATAATAAAATTAACATAGAACAAAACAAAAAATAGAAGTAAAATAAAATCTACAGACATGTTACAGACATTTACAACAAAGACATATTATATAATATCGACATATACTGTATTCGGCTGGAGCATTATTGGGAGACAGACTCACTGTTCCTCAGGCTGTGACAGGAGATCACATACTGGGCTGCCAGATCAACTGAGTTCCCTCCTCCCTCTCCCAGTAGGATTGGGACCTGTTGTGGTTTTGGCAGGTGTGGGAACTCTGGGATTAGATTTCTGAATTTCGGGAAGAATGTTTCTCTAATCCCAGAGTATCTGTATCAGTATAGTATCTGAAGAATGTTTCTCTCTCTCTCCCCCTCCCAGATTCAAACTGCAAGAGCTGTATGTATTGGCAGGACTGGTGATTTGCAGTGTTGACTGCAAAGTAACATTTGGGATAATGACATACAGTGTATTATTTAACGAGAGGCTCACTCTCTGCTCCTCCGGGCTGTGGCAGGAGATCACACGCTGGGCTGCAGTAGGACTGGGAGCTGTTCTGGAAGCTGGCAGGTGTGGGAATACTGGGATTTTATTCCTTTATCGGAAGAATGTTTGTCTGATCCCAGAGTGTTTCTCACGGTGCAGTAGGAAGCGCGTCTCTGTCTCTGCTGCTCCCTGGGCAGCCGGGTCTGCCTGTGTCCAGGCTGTGGTCACTGAGCCTGTCCTCTCTGTGCAGCTGGGTCTGCCTGTGTCCAGTGTGTGTGTGTCCAGGCTGTGGTCACTGAGCCTGTCCTCTCTGGGCAGCCAGGTCTGCCTGTGTCCAGTGTGTGTGTGTGTCCAGGCTGTGGTCACTGAGCCTGTCCTCTCTGGGCAGCCGGGTCTGCCTGTGTCCAGTGTGTGTGTGTCCAGGCTGTGGTCACTGAGCCTGTCCTCTCTGGGCAGCCAGGTCTGCCTGTGTCCAGTGTGTGTGTGTGTGTCCAGGCTGTGGTCACTGAGCCTGTCCTCTCTGGGCAGCCGGGTCTGCCTGTGTCCAGTGTCTGTGTGTGTCCAGGCTGTGGTCACTGAGCCTGTCCTCTCTGGGCAGCCGGGTCTGCCTGTGTCCAGTGTGTGTGTGTGTGTCCAGGCTGTGGTCACTGAGCCTGTCCTCTCTGGGCAGCCGGGTCTGCCTGTGTCCAGTGTGTGTGTGTGTGTGTCCAGGCTGTGGTCACTGAGCCTGTCCTCTCTGGGCAGCCGGGTCTGCCTGTGTCCAGTGTGTGTGTGTGTGTGTGTCCAGGCTGTGGTCACTGAGCCTGTCCTCTCTGGGCAGCCGGGTCTGCCTGTGTCCAGTGTGTGTGTGTGTGTCCAGGCTGTGGTCACTGAGCCTGTCCTCTCTGGGCAGCTGGGTCTGCCTGTGTCCAGTGTGTGTGTGTGTCCAGGCTGTGGTCACTGAGCCTGTCCTCTCTGGGCAGCCGGGTCTGCCTGTGTCCAGTGTGTGTGTGTGTCCAGGCTGTGGTCACTGAGCCTGTCCTCTCTGGGCAGCCGGGTCTGCCTGTGTCCAGTGTGTGTGTGTGTCCAGGCTGTGGTCACTGAGCCTGTCCTCTCTGGGCAGCCGGGTCTGCCTGTGTCCAGTGTGTGTGTCCGGGCTGTAGTCACTGAGCCTGTCCTCTCTGTGCAGCTGGGTCTGCCTGTGTCCAGTGTGTGTGTGTCCAGGCTGTGGTCACTGAGCCTGTCCTCTCTGGGCAGCCGGGTCTCCCTGTGTCCAGTGTGTGTGTGTGTGTGTGTGTGTGTGTGTGTGTGTGTGTCCAGGCTGTGGTCACTGAGCCTGTCCTCTCTGGGCAGTCAGGTCTGCCTGTGTCCAGTGTGTGTGTGTGTCCAGGCTGTGGTCACTGAGCCTGTCCTCTCTGGGCAGCCGGGTCTGCCTGTGTCCAGTGTGTGTCTGTGTGTGTCCAGGCTGTGGTCACTGAGCCTGTCCTCTCTGGGCAGCCGGGTCTGCCTGTGCCCAGTGTGTGTGTGTGTCCAGGCTGTGGTCACTGAGCCTGTCCTCTCTGGGCAGCCAGGTCTGCCTGTGTCCAGTGTGTGTGTGTGTGTCCAGGCTGTGGTCACTGAGCCTGTCCTCTCTGGGCAGCCGGGTCTGCCTGTGTCCAGTGTGTGTGTGTGTGTGTCCAGGCTGTGGTCACTGAGCCTGTCCTCTCTGGGCAGCCGGGTCTGCCTGTGTCCAGTGTGTGTGTGTGTGTGTGTCCAGGCTGTGGTCACTGAGCCTGTCCTCTCTGGGCAGCCGGGTCTGCCTGTGTCCAGTGTGTGTGTGTGTGTCCAGGCTGTGGTCACTGAGCCTGTCCTCTCTGGGCAGCTGGGTCTGCCTGTGTCCAGTGTGTGTGTGTGTCCAGGCTGTGGTCACTGAGCCTGTCCTCTCTGGGCAGCCAGGTCTGCCTGTGTCCAGGCTGTGGTCACTGAGCCTGTCCTCTCTGGGCAGCCGGGTCTGCCTGTGCCCAGTGTCCGCCTGGATCCCCCCAACCAACGTACCGCTTGTGCCTGCGCCCCGTTTCCTGGTGCTCGAAGGGGCGTCGTGTCTGCAGCACGTCCTCTGTGTGACACAGCAGACTGTGCTTCCTCTGCACTGCGGCCGCTGGTATTTATAGCCCGGGAGATGTATTATTCAGCACCGAGGCTCCATCAGCAGCGTGGGGGGAGAGGGAGCAGGGAGAGAGAGTCCCGAGCCTGAGCACGAGGTTCCTGGCAGTGACTGTGATATCGTGGGGGGGGCACTACATTAACTGATCAATACAGTCCTCCCCCTCCCCCTCTGCACTCTGCACCGGCTCTCTCCATCTCTCTCTCCCTCGATCCCTGCTGCCTCCCTCTTTCATGCAGGTGGAGCTTAGAAAACCAAGCACAGGCTCTTTAAACGGGGGGGGGGAATCAGCTGCCCAGCCATGTTGTTGAAGCCGATACCCTGGCTTCTCTCAAGACACAGCTGGAGGAGATCCTCCAGTCAGGACAGGGGGCGCTACTTTACACAGAGGGTGGTGGGGGTGGGGAATCAGCTGCCCAGCCACGTTGTTGAAGCTGATACCCTGGCTTTTCTCCAGATGCCACAGCCATTCTGCACCCGCAGCCCCACCTGGGAGACGCACAGTGCTCATTCTGCACCAGCAGCCCCCACCTGGGAGACGCACAGTGTTCATTCTGCACCAGCAGCCCCCACCTGGGAGACGTACAGCGCTCATTCTGCACCAGCAGCCCCCACCTGGGAGACGCACAGTGTTCATTCTGCACCAGCAGCCCCCACCTGGGAGACGCACAGTGCTCATTCTGCACCAGCAGCCCCCACCTGGGAGACACACAGTGCTCATTCTGCACCAGCAGCCCCCACCTGGGAGACGCACAGTGCTCATTCTGCACCAGCAGCCCCCACCTGGGAGACGCACAGTGCTCATTCTGCACCAGTGGCCCCCACCTGGGAGACGCACAGTGCTCATTCTGCACCAGCAGCCCCACCTGGGAGACGCACAGTGCTCATTCTGCACCAGCAGCCCCCACCTGGGAGACGCATTCTGCACCAGCAGCCCCCACCTGGGAGACGCTCCCCCCCCCCCCCCCACAGTACAATGACCAGAGAGAAGAGCCCTGTTTTACACAATATGATTTATTGACCCGACACCAGTACAGCTGAAAGCAGCGATGCTGTAAAGTATGGTGGGTTACATTGCACAACAAGTTAAGCTGCTGAGGTCAGGCATTTCTGCGCAGTGGCTCTGCTAAGGCCAGTCTCAAGTCCGCTTGTCCACTCACAGCTCCGTCGCTGACCGACTACAGCCAAAGCTACAGTCAGAGCTACACCTACAGCTACAGCCAAGGCTACAGTCAGAGATACAGCTACAACTACAGCCAAGGCTACAGTCAGAGCTACAGCTACAACTACAGCTACAGCCAAGGCTACAATCAGAGCTACAGCTACAGCCAAGGCTACATTCAGAGCTACAGCTACAGCCAAGGCTACATTCAGAGCTACAGCTACAGCTATAGCCAAGGCAACAGTCAGAGCTACACCTACAACTACAGCCAAGGCTACAGTCAGAGCTACAGCTACAACTACAGCCAAGGCTACAGGCAGAGCTACACCTACGACTTCAGCCAAGGCTACAGTCAGAGCTACAGCTACAACTACAGCCAAGGCGACAGTCAGAGGTACAGCTACAACTACAGCCAAGACTACAGGCAGAGCTACAACTACAGCCAAGGCTACAGTCAGAGCTACAGCTACAGCTACAGTCAAGGCTACAGGCAGAGCTACAGCTACAACTACAGCCAAGGCTACAGTCAGAGCTACAGCTACAGGTACAGCCAAGGCAACAGTCAGAGCTACAGCTACAGCTACAGCCAAGGCTACAGTCAGAGCTACAGCTACAGCTACAGCCAAGGCTACAGTTACAACAACAACTACAGCCAAGGCTACAGGCAGAGCTACAGCTACAGCTACAGCCAAGGCTAAAGGCAGAGCTACAGCTACAGCTACAGCCAAGGCTAAAGGCAGAGCTACAGCTACAGCCAAGGCTACAGTCAGAGCTACAGCTACAGCTACAGCCAAGGCTACAGTCAGAGCTACAGCTACAACTACAGCCAAGGCTACAGGCAGAGCTACAGCTACAGCCAAGGCTACAGGCAGAGCTACAGCTACAACTACAGCCAAGGCTACAGTCAGAGCTACAGCTACAGCTACAGCCAAGGCTACAGTCAGAGCTACAGCTACAGCTACAGCCAAGGCTACAGTCAGAGCTACAGCTACAGCTACAGCCAAGGCTACAGTCAGAGCTACAGCTACAACTACAGCCAAGGCTACAGGCAGAGCTACAGCTACAGCCAAGGCGACAGGCAGAGCTACAGCTACAGCTACAGCTACAGCCAAGGCTACAGTCAGAGCTACAGCTACAGCTACAGCTACAGCCAAGGCTACAGGCAGAGCTACAGCTACAGCCAAGGCTACAGTCAGAGCTACAGCTACAGCTACAGCCAAGGCTACAGGCAGAGCTACAGCTACAGCCAAGGCGACAGGCAGAGCTACAGCTAAGGCTACAGTCAGAGCTACAGCTACAGCCAAGGCTACAGGCAGAGCTACAGCTACAGCCAAGGCTACAGTCAGAGGTACAGCTACAGCTACAGCCAAGGCGACAGGTGAGTACACAGCCAAGGCCAGATGTATTTTGCAGTGCGATTCCAGCTGAGAGTCTGAAATTGAGCTTGTTTCAGGAGTGTGTGAGAGACTGGAGAGGCTCCTGAGTGATCGGTACTTCAGGAGTCTGCTTTCTCTTGGTACATTCTGGCCCGTGATTCAGAGCCGTTCTTGAACCGATTTGTTTTAACTTGTGTTTTGGTTTTTCCATTAATCGAGCCTTAAATGGATCCAGGCCTCACTGGCAAGACCACCCTGAATTTGCAGAGCTGGAGATGGGCACCCCTTTCTTATGTGGGGGGTGCGTACTAGGGAGGAAACTGGCAAGTTGGTGAGTGTGACCCCAAAACAGGGGCGTCTCCCTAAAATACTGGAGAGCAGCTGCTTTATCTAAAGTGGGGAAGAAGAGGAGAACAAGTCTTCTCCTCTGGGCCCTATTTTCCAGTTTTAGGTGTGGGGTGAAAAATCGCTGTTCTCGCCGCAGAATCTGTTGTTCGGAAGGAATAACGACACCCAAGAAGGAGAAGTGTTTGAGGATGTTTATTGAGTATTTTGACAGGGTGACACGCTCGGCTCAACCCCGAAACAAGTGAACCCCAAAAAACCGTCGATGCAGGAAAGGAAAGATCGGAGGAACTTGCACGTAGGAGGAGAGGGAAATAGAAATGATGCTGAGAATAAATAGAATATAGAAAAGGTGGAAGAGAGGGACTTGGATGTCGCCATTCCTCCCTCACTTCAGTTGAAAAAAAAACTTCCTTTTAATTTTGCCTTGAGTGAGCGGATCGCTCGATCACTGGGATCGCTCGATCACTGGGATTGCTCGATCTTGATCGGCCGGATCGCTCGACCACCGGGATCGCTCGATCACTGGGATTGCTCGATCTTGATCGGCCGGATTGCTCGACGACCGGGATCGCTCGATCACTGGGATTGCTCGATCACTGGCGTCGCCCGATGACCGAGATTGCTTGCCCGCTGGGATCACTCAACCACAGGGATCGCTTGACCCCCTGGGATCGCTTGATCTCTCCTATGTGATCACCCTGCTGCTGCTGCTCTAATAGGCAAATCGTTCCTGTGGCTTTAGAGAGGAGTTTTTTAACTCTCCGTGTGGGAACTCCTCTGTCTTCTTGTTTCAATTGCAGCTGAGCTCCTTACTAAGTCCCTAAGTGAACATGCGTAACTATACATGTTTAAAACGTTTTGTTCAGTTTTTCGACCCAGTGTTGGATTTCAAGTTGTAGCTGTCGGCATTAAAGTTAGTCAACCGCCATTTCATGCTGCAAACGTGTGGCTTGTTGTGCAAGGTGATGAAGACAGCAGCCGGCCTGAGCTGAGATTATATACAGCTGGAGTCACTCCACAGCCCGAGCACGGAGGGCGCGTGGCCCTCTGCCACCCTGTAGGGGGCGTCACAGCCCAGTGTGCATTAACATGGATCGGAAATCTGGGCTGTCTGGGACCTGTCTGGGACCTGTCTCCGGGGCATCGAGCTTTGATCCCCGATGGGATTCTCCCAGCTGGGAAAATCAGAAATGTGCTTTACGTTCGGAGCACGGTCAGCTGGCGGCTGAGTCCTTCTCCAGGACAAGCGCAGGCTTGGTGGGTGTGGACAGCACAGCAATAGCAATGCCCTCTTCTAGTCCAAAGGCACTGCGCTGTCTCGCTCACCGATCCCGATTTCCACTGCCGTGCCAAAGCCCCAGGCAGCTCAGACGCCATCAGGAGCCCCAGCTTGTGTGAGCAGGTCCCCAGTGTGCTCAGGGCCTCCATGAGCGCTCAGTACCGCAACGACTGTAATGGGCCATTAATGCTGACAACAACGAGACCCAGCCTGCCATTCTTGAATTGATCGCTGAACACAGCGGCCCAGATGCCTGATCATGGCGGCTCAGCGGTCATCGATTCTGGGTCTCCAGAGGAGCTCAGTCCATCAAGACTTCGCAGTCCTGAGTGACTCGGGTTCAAGCCCTGGCTTATGTCATTGGCGGGCTGTGACGCCTCCTGAGAGGGGACCCCCCCCCCCCACACACACACACCTGCTGGTCTTTTTGTCACCTGAGCGCTTGATTAAATAATCGAACCCGTAGCTGCCCTACTAACAGGTTCACTTGGAGCCCATCCGCGACGTTCGGCTCCTAACACGGAAGAGGAGGTTGCCTTTTCGGCTACTGCGTTTCCTGAGTCATTTAAGATCTCCGTCCCGGGAGGGTTCTCCAAGGCTCTTTCCGAGCGAACCTGCTGGTTCACCTACAGAACCGAACGAAAGAGCTCAGCTGCAGTGAAAACCGGCAGGCGTGGCGCTTGAGCACTGTGGGTGACTGCCACCAGGGTCACCCTG
Source organism: Lepisosteus oculatus (assembly GCF_040954835.1). Classification (NCBI taxonomy): domain Eukaryota; kingdom Metazoa; phylum Chordata; class Actinopteri; order Semionotiformes; family Lepisosteidae; genus Lepisosteus; species Lepisosteus oculatus. Next base: position 21,382,967 of record NC_090713.1, read on the forward strand.
TGTCCCCAGATCACAGGCACTGTGTTCCAGATCACAGGCACCCTGTGTCCCCAGATCACAGGCACTGTGTTCCCAGATTACAGGCACCCTGTGTCCCCAGATTACAGGCAATGTGTCCCCAGATTACAGGTACCCTCTGTCCCCAGATTAAAGGCACCCTGTGTCCCCAGATCACAGGCACCCTGTGTCCCCAGATCACAGACACTGTGTTCCAGATTACAGGCGCCCTGTGTCCCCAGATTACAGGCACTGTGTTCCTAGATTACAGGCGCCCTGTGTCCCCAGATCACAGACACTGTGTCCTCAGATTACAGGCGCCCTGTGTCCCCAGATCACAGACACTGTGTCCTCAGATTACAGGCACCCTCTGTCCCCAGATTACAGGCACCCTGTGTCCCCAGATTACAGGCAATGTGTCCCCAGATTACAGGCACCCTCTGTCCCCAGATTACAGGCACCCTGTGTCCCCAGATCACAGACACTGTGTCCTCAGATTACAGGTGCCCTGTGTCCCCAGATCACAGACACTGTGTCTCCAGATCACAGGCACCCTCTGTCCCCAGATTACAGGCACCCTCTGTCCCCAGATTACAGGCGCACTGTGTCTCCAGATCACAGGCACTGTGTCTCCAGATCACAGCCACCCTGTGTCCCCAGATCACAGACCCTGTGTCCCCAGATCATAGGCACCCTGTGTCTCCAGATCACAGACACTGCGTCTCTAGATTACAGGTACCCTGTGTCTCCAGATCACAGGCACTATGTCTCCAGATTACAGGCACCCTGTGTCCCCAGATCACAGACACTGTGTCCCCAGATTACAGGCACCCTGTGTCCCCAGATCACAGACACTGTGTCCCCAGATTACAGGCACCCTTTGTCTCCAGATCACAGACACTGCGTCTCTAGATTACAGGTACCCTGTGTCTCCAGATCACAGGCACTATGTCTCCAGATTACAGGCACCCTGTGTCCCCAGATCACAGACACTGTGTCCCCAGATTACAGGCGCCCTGTGTCCCCAGATTACAGGCACTGTGTTCCTAGATTACAGGCACCCTGTGTCCCAAGATTACAGGCACTGTGTCTCCAGATTACAGGCACCCTGTGTCCCCAGATCACAGACACTGTGTCCCCAGATCACAGGCACTGTGTCCCCAGATTACAGGTTCCCATGGGAATGGTGCATTGCTGGGAAATGGGAAAAGGCATTTCAGCATTCCCTTCCTCAAGCTCTCCACTGGCTGGGATGAACTGGTCGTGATGTCGGATGCTTTGGGAATTTTTCTTTCTCCTATGGCAAGGCCTCTTCCTCCCGCCCTGTCATTCCTTCGGAAGCAGGTTCCCCCCCCCAAAGTGCAAGGGGGGGGTCGTGGGGTGGCGGTATGTTTTTCTTTCCCCGGCGGGAAAACCATCCTGAGTGTTCTGCGCTCTGTGCTCGTTTGATTCTCCTGACAGGCTTTCTCCTTGTTTACGTGTCTGTTGTGGTCTCGGGGGGGGAGAGACGGGTCTGGTAGCGCCTCTTGTAGTCCACCGGCTTGGATTCCACACGGCACGGCTCCTGCTTTGTCCAATCGCATTCCGGGAATTCCTTTCCCGCATTCGGAACAGGGAACAAGCACGGAACGCCCCGGCTCTCGGGCCGGGACACGTTTCCGGCAGGATCAACCGAAGAGTTCCAGGAGACCACCCCCCCCCCCGCTTCGGCAGAAAATCCCGTCGTTTTTTTGTTTTCCCGTTCCGCGGACGAAGAAGAGAAGCGGGGGAAAAGGGAAAGGGAGAGAGGCCCCGCCTGCTGCTTCCTCTCCGGCCCCCCCTCCTCCTCCTCCTCTCCTCTCCGCCCGGATCATAGCGGCGTACCGCCGGGCGCGGGCACCAGGGCGGCGCCACAGCCCCGGTCCCGGTGGCAGCTCTCCTCGCCGTGCACGATGAGCACGGGGAAGAGGAGCGCTTCCTGGTAAGGCGGGGGCCTCTCCTCCTCCTCCTCCTCCTCCTCCTCCCCCTCCCCCCAGCCCCGCCCCAGGGCGCGGCTCTCCTCGGCGCCCGCCAGGCCGCTCAGGCTGCGGAAGAGCCGCGCCGGCCGCGGGGGCTGCAGGATGCCCAGGGAGAACCGGCTGCGGCTGAAGGGCAGGCGGGCGCCCCGCGCCGCGTTGGCGTTGGCGCCGGCGCCGGCCCGGCCGCCGCGGGAGGGCAGGGAGCCGCTGCTGGCGGAGCGGCGGCAGCGGCGGCAGCCGCGCACGGCCGCCGGGTCCATGAGGACGGCCTCCGAGTAGCTGGGCACCAGCTGCTGGTTGGAGCGGATGTGCCACTCCAGCTCGGTCACGTCCACCGTGTTGACCCGCGAGATGCGCCGGCTGCCCCCGCCGCCCCCCCCGCCGGGCTCCTCCGGCGTGGCCGGCGCCCCCTCGTCCAGGCCAAAGAGCTTCTCCACGTGGTAGTGCACGTAGGCGGTCCGGTACTCCGCCACCACCCGCAGGGGCCAGGACAGCAGCAGGAAGGAGGCCCCCCAGAAGACGCGGCGGCGTGTGTACCAGGGGGCGCGGGCCGGGTCGGGGAACGCCACCATGTGCTCGCGGAAGTCCACGTTCTTCAGGTGCATGCCCTCCCGGGCCTCCATGTAGTCGTCCAGGCCCTCGTTGTCGGCGAAGAAGCGGGCGCGCTGGGTCAGGTAGGCGGTCTCGGCCTGGGCGCCGGCGAAGCTGAAGCACTTGGTGAAGCGCAGGCGGGTGGCGGGGTAGTCGTGCAGGCCCAGCAGCTCCTTGGACACGTCCTTGACCCCGTGCCGGGCGTAGTCGAACTCCGAGGCGGCCAGGTGGGTGTTGACGCGCTCGTGGTAGACCTGCGTGGTGGTGTAGGCGTCCCCGTTGCGGTAGCGGGTCACCTGCCGAGTGCGGCGGATGTAGTGGTAGCTGATGGCCTTCCACCAGATGCAGGGGGTGGCCTGCTGGAGGCGCTGCACGCGCTCGTAGACGGCGCTGATCTCCACGCGGGGCAGCGCGGCGCCCTTGGAGTGGCAGTGCCAGCACTCCACCAGGTAGACCACGTAGAGCATGGCCAGGAAGGCCAGCGGGATGTAGACGTAGCCGTTGGAGCAGGGGCTGTCGTGGTAGAGCCGGGCCTCGCCGAAGTAGCTGCTGTCCGCCGCCAGCACGGTGACGCGGTACAGGCTGCACCAGCCGAGCACGCCGAAGCAGCCGTACATCAGGAGGGTCAGGACCAGGCACTTCCAGTGGGACTCCCGGCACAGCGAGCCGCTCAGAGACTGCTTGAGGGGTCTCTGCTGCTGGGCGGAGACACGGGAAGGCGGGGGTGGGCGGGGCATGGGGGACAGGGGGCGGGGCATGGGGGATAGGGACGGGGCATGTGAGATAGGGGGCGGGGCATGGTGGATAGGGGCGGGGCATGGGAGACAGGGGCGGGGCATGGTAGATAGGGGGCGTGGCGTTGTGGATAGGGGTTGGGCATGGGGGACAGGGGGCGGGGCATATGATACAGGGGCGGGACATGGGAGATAGGGGGCGGGGCATGGAAGAGTGGGTGGGCGTGGTGTAGGATAGAGGGGAGGGGACATAGAAGGGGGCAGTGGGTCGGATGTGGGCGGGGATTGGGGGCGGGGGGGCAGAAAAGGGTGGGGTAGGCAGTGAATTGAATATAGGGGGAGGGGACAGGATGAGGGGGGGAGGGCGGGGAATGGAGAAGAGGGGTTGGGGGGGGCGTAGAAGGGGAGAGTGGGCGTGGACAGAGGCCGGGGGAGGGACACGGAGGGGTGGGGTGGGCGGAGAATTGAATTCAGGGGGGGGGGGCGGGGACGGAAGGAGAGGAGAGGGTTGAGGTGAGAGGAAGAGTGGGGGGGGAGGAGGAGAAGCAGGAGGAATGCAGGGAGGGAAGGGGTTGCCAGGGGAGAGAATGGCCGAGGAGAGGAAGAGGGGATGGTGGGGGGAGAGAGGGAGAGAGACACAGAGAGAGACAGAAACGTGCTGTTAATGAAAGATCGATTTTAGTAAAAGCTGCCCAACGTCAAGGACTCTTTCTTCAGAAACAGCCCCCACGTCTCCTCTTTCACCTGCTGCTCAAGGAGAGATGCCCAGGCCTTCAGCTCGGCGCTGATCGGGCAGTCCCAGTGTGGACGGGCAGGGAGCAGACACACTAACGAGGATGATGCGTTGCTCTGCTTAATCGGCCCCTGATTGCTCTTGATCAGTCATCGTTGCGGAAATTGATTCCAAATTGCTGCCGATTAATAGGAACGGCAGCGGAAAAGCATTGATCTGTCTCTCCCTGCGCAGTGCACGCTTGTGCGTCGTTTTGCGCCCCGATGGGACGCGTCGCTGACGTGTGCGCGTTCCTTTGACCTCCGTGGACAAAAACAGGAACTAGAAACTGCTTTGAAAGGATTTTTTCGAGAGACCCAATGACTGCAAGTGAGCATGAAAACAAGAAGTGAATAACCCAGTTCCAGTTACCACTGCCTGCCACGATTAAGTGTGTCATTTTCTCCTGTCATGTTTTCAGGGTCGCTGAAGGCCCCCCCCCCCCCCCCTTCTTCCACCCTCCTTTTTGGAAAAACAGCCTCTTGCGGTGATCCCTAAGGATCCCTAAGGGGTCTCATAGCTGTAACCCAACACGTGTGCTGTACTGCGCAGTAACAGGACTCTACCTCTCAGGGCAGGCTGCTCTCTACTGCCGCATGGGGCCCCGGTGGACGGCCGCGGTAGTGCAGCCTAAGCCTAAACCACAACAGAGCCAGCCAGCCAGCCAGCAGCAGCGGACGACCCATGGATGGAGCAGCCCCCTCACTACGGAGTCAAAAATCCGCCCGGATGCTTTTACTGCCTTCTGCTCCGCGCAGCTACATCGCGAGCCCCGTCTGAAAAGCCACAGGAGGGGGCAGGGAGCCACAAGCGAGCGAGCCTCTCTGTGTCCGCGCCGTTCAGAGACCGCGCACGGAGTCCGCGCCTGAGCTGCAGTCCCAGTTTCTCGGACCCGTTACTTCTCGGTTACCAAATACATTCGCTGACGCCGCAGGAGAAAGAAAAAAAGCACGTTTTGAATTATGCACAAACTCGTGAAATTTGTGCAAGTACATTCGAGTTCCCATGAATTGCGACGTGAAGCGGCCCTTCCTGCTCACTAGTCACTGTGATGACTAATGGACTGAGATGTGAACCAGCCCTTCCTGCTCACTAGTCACTGTGATGACTAATGTACAGAGCTGTGAACCAGCCCTTCCTGCTCACTAGTCCCTGTACTGACTAATGTACTGAGATGTGCAGCAGCCCTTCCTGCTCACTAGTCCCTGTACTGACTAATGGACTGAGATGTACGAGCGAATAAGTACAGGTTGTGCAGCAGACATTTCACCGCAGAAATGTCCCAGCGTGATCCACAGGCAGAGTTAACCAGTGAGGAGTATTTGCCAGTGAAACCGTCTGGGAGAGGAGAGCAGTATTTCTACTGGATTAGAAGAGCTGGATCCACCAGCCTGCTTGTTTACAGTGTCACAGGGCCGGAAGTCCTGCTGAATCCCAGGACATGGCGCTGAGCAGACCTGGAAATCTCCTCTCTTCTGTGATGTCAATGGCTTTGACAAGTGACTGTGTGCAGTTTACTGTCATTGCAGTTTGAAATGCGCGCATCACTGCCGATTCTTTCTAACCCCGAAATATGAAAACAGCCTTGCAGTTCCCCGTTAATGGCGGTATAGCGCTTAAGTGTCTGTAACGTTTTACAATTTATCAAACATGCCTTGAAGGTTTTTCCCCCGTTTTCCCCCGCCCCTTCTCAGAAGAAGTGACCGCACTCCCCCGTGTGCGCAGTTCGTGTCTCGGTAGGTCACGGACGTGCTCGCTGGCAGGTCTCGGGGGGCTCGGAGAGGCTGTCCTTTCCCCAGCCGAACCCAGCGCTTTCGATTAGGAGCTGGGCTTTCGGTGGGAGCCCCTGCATCCTGCGCTCGTGCTCCTCCTGGTGGGAATCGATCGGAGAGGTGGCTTGTGAGGGACGCTGCGCTAATTGGAGATGGATGCGTTCTTAATGTGCCGATCGATGGGCCGGGAGATGGATGGCTTAGCGTCACAGAGGGCTGGGCAGCAAGATGGACTCCATGTAAAAACGGAGATGAACGCAAGCCCATTGCACAGCAGGCTGATCCGCTCCAGGTTTTCCTTTGTTTGTGTCCCTGATGGCTGATTGTATCCAGGGCTCAGTGTCCGCTGTCTCTGTCCAGAGGTAAGTGACCTCCAGGGTCCAGGAGAGCCTGCTGTCTAGTACAGACCAGTCCAGTTGAATCCAGTTCACTGTAGACCACTGCTGTCCAGTTGAATCCAATCCACTGTAGACCACTGCTGTCCAGTACAGACTAGTCCAGTTGAATCCAGTCCACTGTAGACCACTGCTGCGCAGAACTGACTAGTCCAGTTGAATCCAGTCCACTGTATAGCTCTGTTGTCCAGTACAGACCAGTCCACTTGAATCCAGTCCACTGTAGACCACTCCTGTCCAGTACAGACCAGTCCAGTTGAATCCAGTCCACTGTAGATCACTGTTGTCCAGAACAGACCAGTCCAGTTGAATCCAGTCCACTGTAGACCACTGCTGTGCAGTACAGAACAGTCCAGTTGAATCAAGTCCACTGTAGACCACTGCTGTGCAGTACAGACCAGTCCAGTTGAATTCAGTCCACTGTATAGCTCTGTTGTCCAGTACAGACCAGTCCAGTTGAATCCAGTCCACTGTAGACCACTGTTGTCCAGTACAGTCTCCACTGCAGAGCAGTGCTATGCAGTAAGTACCAATTAGCCCCATCACATAAATCTGCAGTTTCCCTCTACAGTACGCTCCAAGGTTCTTATATCTTACTTCATTTTTACTAAATGGTCACAGACTTCCTCTGAAAGTCAATGGAGTCAGACAGATTATCAGAAGGAAACATCTGCTTCACCAGAGTGTAGCAGGACTGTGACTGACAGCACTGTAAAATCCGGTGTTGATCAGACTGCTATGTACTGGGAGTCTGACTGACAGCACTGTCACACCTGGGGTGGATCAGGCTGCTGCGCACTGGGAGTCTGACTGACTGCACTGTCACACCTGGAGCGGATCAGACTGCTGGGCACTGGGAGTCTGACTGACAGCACTGTCACACCTGGAGTGGATCAGACTGCAGTGGATTCGGAATCTGATTGATAGCACTGTAAGACCCAGAGTGGATCAGACTGCAGTGCATTGGGAATCTGATTGATAGCACTGTAAGACCCAGAGTGGATCAGACTGCAGTGCATTGGGAATCTGATTGATAGCACTGTAAGACCGAGAGCAGATCAGACTGCAGTGCATTGGGAATCTGATTGATAGCACTGTAAGACCCCCAGAGTGGATCAGACTGCAGTGCATTGGGAGTCTGATTGATAGCACTGTAAGACCCAGAGCAGATCAGAGTGCTGCCACTCCTTTCAGGGCTCAGTGTGAGGACTGTTCCTGATTCACGAGGTGACCTGACCCCAAATGGAGAGGGAGGTCATCGCAGTTCATACCAGGGACCTTACAATCCCTGCTGAGCTAAATCTGGACACACCTTTATATAGCACCAAACGGCTTTATCTAATTAGAGCACAGGACCCAAGTCAGGAGTCATTACTGACAAACACGGCACTCCACAAGGAAAAAACGTCTATCTAGCTGTGTCTCACTGCTGTTGCCCATCTGTGTGTATCTGCCTCCGCCTGTCCATCTGTGTTTGATTCCTTCTGACTGTCTCTCTCTGGGTGGGACTCTTTCTGTCTGTCTCCCGGTGTTGGAGGCAGTGATGCTGAGGGTTGCAGAGGCAGATCTGCTGAGGCAGGGGCGCTCAAACCCCCCCCCGCTGTCCTGTCCTGACCGCTGCAAATGCTGACTGTGTCGTCTCCGTGTCCCAGCGCAGGTGTTTATATAACGGGGGGGGCAGCTGTAAGGGCAGGCTGCAGGGACAAAGACAGGGGCAAGGGGGGTATGAAGGGAGGAGGGGGGGGCAGGTTTAAGCAGTAATGGTGTTTTTTTTTGGGGGGGGGGTCCTGTTTGGCCTTGTCACCTTATTTCCCTGTTTTCTTGTTCGGCGCTCGGGGGAGATCCGAGTATCCATAGCTCTTCCCAGCAGTGTGTCCCAAGGCTTGGATCGGGGGGGTTTTGGCGAAAACGACGGGACGGGAGTCCCGCGGTCGCCCAGGGGCTCGCCGATCTGCGCTAGGTATGCCGGGGACGACCGGTTTACTTAGCGTGTCGAAGGACGTTTGAACTTTCCTGGGAGACACGCGGCGGCCATTCTGCACCGGCGGCCCCCGCGGCGGATATCCTTGTGACTCCCGGGTCTCAGAGACCACACCGTGCCTCTATCCCAGGATCCCGAGCCCGGATGCCGGAGGAACACCGTGTCTGTTGGGTTTTGCTGCAGCTGAGCTCTTATTCGGGTCTGTTGTGGGAGAGTCAGTACCACTCCCGTTGTGGGCGGGTCTCGTTCAGTGTCACTCCCGTTGTGGGCGTGGCCGGCCCGGTGCCACTCCCACTGTGGGCGTGGCCGATACCGCATGACTCCCGGCATGTCGAGGAGAGACTGAAACAAGTTCTTTGAGCCGAACCCTTGGCGTCGGTATGAACAGGGCACTGGTTTGGACCCGGACTGGACAGCCCCTCTCCTGGGACAACTCTGTGAGTCTAAGGTGAAACACCATTGTACCACATATCTATACAAATACATTTTTTTGGGCAAGATGTGTGAGACCGGTTCGTAGACTCCAGGGGGCGCTATCGAGTCGTTCTGTAAAACGCGGTCAGACAGAATCTAGCAGTGCTGCCGGCGGGCTTCCCTGGTTATTGCCGAGACGGAGAGGGTAGCGATGTGGGTAACAGCTCCCACTGAAAACACCCCACACAGTCACGAGTTCACGGGTTTACAGCCTGGGCTCCATCCCTGCAATTTAGTGGGGCCAGCAGGGGGCGCTCACCCTGCGGTCTGTGTGGGTCCTGATGCCCCAGTATAGTGACGGGGGACACTAGACTGTAAACAGGCGCCGTCCTTCGGGTGAGACGTCAAACCGAGGTCCTGACTCTCTGTGGTCATTAAAAACCCCAGGGTGTTTCTCGAGAAGAGTAGGGGTGTTACCCCAGTGTCCTGGCCAAATTCCCCCCTGGTCTGTACCCATCATGGCCTCCTAATAACCCCCCTCTCTGAACGGGCTCCATCACTCTGCTCTCCTCCCCACTGAGAGCTGGGGTGTGGGGAGCGGACTGGCGCCTCATCCAGGTGGGGGTACACACTGCTGGGGGTGGAGGGGATCCCCATGACCTGTACAGAGCTCTGAGTGGGGGGTCCAGTAAAGAGCTCTAGAAGTGTCAGGAGTGTATTATTATTTCTAACGACCTCACCCAGTACAGGGTCACGGGGGAGCTGGAGTCTATCCCAGCAAGCAACAGGCACAAGGCAGGATACGCCCTGGACAGGACGCCAGTCCATCACAGGACACACACACTCCCACCAGCGCCAGTTTTCCCAGGAGCCCATTAACCCCCCAGCCTGTCTCTGGACTGTGGGAGGAGACCAGCGCGAACACGAGGAGAACATGCAGACTCCACCCAGACAGCACCCCCGGGGCCGGACTCGTCTGTAAGTTTTTGGAAACGCCTTTTTTGTCCTGCAGCGACAGCCAGACACGGCATTACGCTTCCGGGCGGCACGACGCGCGGACTGACGATAAACACGAACTTGGTACGAGCAGAAACCCGCCTTGCTTTTGATGGTTAAAAAACGGTGCTTTGTTTAGCCCGTGCGTATTTCTTCCCCCCACCAACCACAACTCGGGACCCCCGTGCCAGCAGCTCCTCCGCCACGCGCCTCCTCCCACCCCCCTCACGCGAGGAGCCGGTTGCGGGGCGACCGCGCGAGGCGGAGGCGGAGGCCGCGGGGAGACCGGGCGCGCGCGCCTGCTGCAATGCAGAAGAGCCCCCCAGCGCCGGCAGGAGCGACCGACCCCCCGAGCGGACAGCGGCCGGGCCCCGCTGGAGGGCGGGCGGCGAGAGTCACGCACACCTCGATCGGGCACGGGCGCGGGCGCGGGGGACGGAGTTGGGGGTCCGATGTCTCTGGACAGGGTCACGGGGACACCTGACTCCCCTGCAGACCGATACCAGCGCCGCCCCCCCCCTCCTCCCACGGACCCACGGACCCACTCTCCCCTGCCCAGCCCAGCCCAGCCCAGCCCGCCATCAATACACAGACCCACGCGCGTCCGGGGACCCCCCAACACACACACTCACTCACACACAGAGACACAGGACAGAGCCCGACCCCACCCCCCCCGTGTCCTGCACGGGTGAACCGCCCGTCCTCGACTCCACGGGCCGTGTCCTTTCCCACGCAGGGCGTGTGTGTGTGTGTGTGCGCGGCACCCACCTCCTCTCTCCCCTCCTGGCTCAGCGTGGGCGCCTCTCCGGTCACCGTCACCCCCTGCATCCTCTCCCCGGGGGGCTCCCCTCGCCCCGGCGGGCCCCCCAGCCCGGCTCGGACTGCGTGAGGCGGGGTCCCCGGGCCGGGCTCACCCCATCCGGGGCTCCGCGGCGCTGGCGGCTCGCTGGCTGCTGGTGGACCGTCCGGCCGGGGGAGGCGCGCATATCCCCCTCCTCTTCCTCCTCCTCCTGCTGCTCCTCTTCCTCCGCCGGCGCCCCCTCCCGCCCCGGGGCCGCTGGCGCTGCGGACAGGGTCCGGGCGGGACGGCGGGGGTCGGCACCAGCCGGGCTGGGACGGCCGGTCCGTCCGGAGGCGGAGGAGCTGGAGGGCGTCTCGGAATCGGGTCCGATCACACGACCAGAAAGACGTCCGCGCTTCTCTCTCTCTCTGCCTCTGTTGTTGGAGGGTCCAGTTGTTGTTGTTGTTGTTGTTGTTGTTGTGGTGGTGGTTGTGTTCTTGTCACCCTGGCTGACAGACCCCCACCCGTCACAGCAGCGTGACGGCAGGGTCCAGATTGTTGCGGGTGGGAGAGTTTTCTCGCCAGAAGGGACGCGTCTCACCGGATTCTCCTCCCCGCGTTCCCAGCTCTCTCTCTCTCTCTCTTTCTCTCTCTCTCTCGGTGTCCTCGCACACCTTGACTCGGGCTGCTCCTCCTCCTCTTCCTCCTCTTCTCTCTCCCTCTCTCTCCGCTTCCTCGGGACCCGTGATGTCTCGCGCCTTCGCTCGCGGCGCACAGCCCTGTCCTCGCGCTTTTCTTTCTCTCCTCTCCCTGTCCGCCCCCCCTTCTGCACGCGCGCGCGCGCACGTGTGAGTGTTGCCGGAGCAGCGAGGTGTGTTTTGCGTGGGGCCGCCTCTCTCCCCCCGAGCTGCGTGTTGCTTTTATGTGTCTCCCGTCGCTCCTTCTCTCTCTCTCCACACACACACACGCGCGCGCCGCCTTCGCCAGCTCGCGCTCGCCCCCCCTGCCTGCCGCGGGCACTGACGTCACACACCTGGGGCCGCCGGAGACAGGAGCCTGAACAATCCAGTCGACTTTTATTTTATTTTATTTAAAAAAAAACCCAAACAACTCGTGGATGTGGGTTTCTGGCGTGTGACTCCCCCGAGCCGGTTTCGGGCAGCGGGGGGGGGACCTGGGGTTACGCGCTGTCGGGGTCACAGAAGATGTTTCTGGACCATCAGCGGCTCCGTGGTGCGGAAGCCGATCTCTGCGCTGTGGGCTCCGTGCCAGTGGGCCCCGATCTCCCATCTCACTCTGAGACACTGACGGGGACCGGGAATCACAGCTCGGGGTCTCTGCAGGGATCCCCTGTTTCCCCGGAATCCCCACTGAGGCTGGAGAGGCTGTTCCACACACCCACAATTCTCTGTGTAAGGCAAGGATCCCTCTTCTCGGTGCTCACGGGACCGCTGACACACTAGAGGTTCAGCTCTTCGGGGTGTTTGGTAGTAGCTACTTGATCCCAGGAGCTCATCTAGCTGTGTCTGGAGAGAAGCCAGGGTATCGGCTTCAACAACAGGGCTGGACTGGACAGCCCTGCTGCAGACACACTGACCCCTCCTGGACCAGGACTGGACAGCCCTGCTGCAGACACACTGACCCCTCCTGGACCGGGACTGGACAGCCCTGCTGCAGACACACTGACCCCCTCCTGGACCGGGACTGGACAGCCCTGCTGCAGACGCACTGACCCCTCCTGGACCAGGACTGGACACCCCTGCTGCAGACACACTGACCCCTCCTGGACCAGGACTGGACAGCCCTGCTGCAGACGCACTGACCCCTCCTGGACCAGGACAGGACACCCCTGCTGCAGATACACGGACCCCTCCTGGACCAGGACTGGACAGCCCTGCTGCAGACACACTGACCCCTGCAGGACCAGGACTGGACACCCCTGCTGCAGACACACTGACCCCTCCTGGACCAGGACTGGACAGCCCTGCTGCAGACACACTGACCCCTCCTGGACCAGGACTGGACACCCCTGCTGCAGACACACTGACCCCCTCCTGGACCAGGACTGGACAGCCCTGCTGCAGACACACTGACCCCTCCTGAACCAGGACTGGACAGCCCTGCTGCAGACACAGCATCCCCTCCAGGATGAAAGTTGGGGACCCCTGTATTTGGGGGTGTTGTCCTCGGTGTGTTGATGACGGGGCTGCACCTGTCTGCGCGCAGCTCCCGCGACTCCTGTTGCCAAGGCGACGGGCAGGTGCTCCCGGGGGCTGGTCTCGCGGCGCCGCCTGGGACGGGTTGCTGGGCAACCGAGCTGCACAGCTGCTCACCTGAAACGTGAGCCGGCAAGAGAGCAGCCACGCCCACCCCTGACACCAGGCCCGGCCCGGCTCGGCCCACACCCCCCGGAGCAGCCCAGGTCAGGGGTCAGGGGCTCACGTGACCTCTGACCCCTGACCTGGTCCGGAAGAGCCGGTCTCACTCCCTGGAGACCTGGGCGGAGCGGACTGGGGAGAGGCTGGGGGGGTCTTTCCTGGGGGGGTACAGCGAGTCCTGACAGGTCTCCCCGCGGAGGCAGACTGGCCGGGGGATCTGGGGTCTCTCGGGCTCCCTGCAACGTGCTGCTAGAACTAGACCACCCCCCCCATTTCCCCACCACTCCACCCAGTACAGGGTCACGGGGGGCTGGAGCCTATCCCAGCAAGCAACGGGCACAAAGCAGGACACACCCTGGACAGGACGCCGGACACACTCACACCAGGGCCAGTCCATCACAGGACACACACACACTCACACACACACACACACACTCACACTCACACCAGGGCCAGTCCATCACAGGACACACACAGAAACACACACACTCACACCAGGGCCAGTCCATCACAGGACACACACACACTCACACACACACACAGACACACACACTCACACCAGGGCCAGTCCATCACAAGACACACACACTCACACACAGAAACACACACACTCACTCACTCACACCAGGGCCAGTCCATCACAGGACACACACACACACACACACTCACTCACACCAGGGCCAGTCCATCACAGGACACACACACACACACACTGACACCAGGGCCAGTTTCCCCCAGAAGGTAATTAACCCCCCAGCCCGTCTCTGGACTGTGGGAGGAAACCCACACGAACACGCAGACTCCACACAGACAGCACCCCGGGTCCGGAATTGAACCCGGGGCCACCCTGCCCCCCTGTCTGTCAGATCGTTGTCTGGGAGAAAATGGTTCTTTTGTTTCCAGTCCCGCAGACGAGACGCATCTCCCTTTCTCCCGGCTTTTCCTCTCCTGTTCTCCCCTGCCTGTCTGCCAGGGCCGTGCGCTCCCTGCGACGACTATGATGTCACCTCTTGGGACTCCGCTCGGTTTCCATAGCGACGGGACGTGCCCCGCGCCGCGAGCGGCTCGGTCTCGCAACCACCCCCACGCGCCCTCGCCTGGGGTGACGTCAGCGCAGCCCGGCGAGCTCGCAGGGGGTGTGTGTGACGCAGTTACGAGACAGCACAGTATGTCATTACACGGGCCGGAACAACGCTTCTGCTGTCTTATTCAACACGTGTGCTACTTTCTAACGATGGCAGAGTGTTTCATACTGTATATGTATCGGCCCCCCGCCAGTGTGTTGAGTCATACAGGTGTATAGATGGAGTTCATGCGCTGGATAGCAGATATACAGTACGTGACGTGTTCCCCACGAGAAATAGGGCAATTAACGGGGACACGAGGGGGGTAGGCTGTATGTTGTCATCGGGCGGGCGCGGCGACATCTGACGTCACGCCCCACGGCGCGGGGCCCCCTGGGAGCGCTCGGCTGTGCTCGATCCTCGCCTCGAGCTTCTCTCGGAAAAATCAGGTCGGACCTTGATCCGCAGGCCAATCGCGAGGAGGAAGGGGGGTGGGGGGCTTGTACACGAGGCAACGGGGACCCCCCTCCCCCTCCGCGTGTATGAGCGCATTCCAAATCTAGCCCGCCTACAAACCTAGAAAACTCTCCGAGGCTGGACCAAAAAAAGGACGCGTCAGGTCTGGTCTCTCATCCCGCTGACGGGGGGACAGGTGGCCCGTGACTGAGCCCCAGGTGTAGAGGGCAGCGTCAGGACCTCCCCCGAGGCGCCCCTCAGCCCAGTCCGTACCTGAGGCACAACACTGGGCCGAACTCACGGAGCCGTCCGAGTACTGGCGGGCCCGAGGTGACGGGATCGTTTCGTTATGGGTCTTCGGTGCTTGGAAAGGAAGGCCCGAGAAGTCCTTTCGCCTGGGGACACATTCTCATGAATTTAAATAACGCTTTAAAAAAAAAAAAGACAAGTTTCTATAGGCTCGAGTAACAAATTCCGTACCCGATCTGCAGATTCACACGGAGAAGGATCCTACATCTGACACTTCTTCTGGGACGACAGATGTGAGGTCACTTTATAGTTCCATTGGGGGAAAAAAAAATACAAAAAGTATCAGGCGTCGCTGACGTAATCTCGTTATTACATATGTCGGATGGAACGGTCTGGGAAGAGGCCCGTATTTGACGTAAGGACATATTTCCAGACTCTTTCTAAACGAAAGAATAGGACAGCTGGGCCAGCCTTATCTTGATCTCTCTAATTTAAACCTTTTTTTTTTGCAACACGCTGTTGTGTACCGCCGATGATGTCATATGCACTCTCCCGTGTGTTGTGTGCTGAAAAGCCGCCCAACGTTTCGGCTGTAAAGATACTTTTGTTTTACAATTTGCTAGACTTCACGCTCTTCAGCCTTGTAGGTCATCAGGCATTCATTTCGTCACACCTGACGAACGTGTAAAACGTTTTGCGTCATTTCCTGCGAGCCGGCTTCTGGATTGGAATTTGGGCGTTTGGCGGCGTCGGGATGGTGTTTCCCGAGTTACAATTCCTCGTTGTTGTTGTTTTTTTGGGGAATGCTTTGCATGGAACGCAACTGAGGTCCCGTGAGCAGGTGTGGAGATCCCTATCCCTGCCCTTCCCAGTCCCGACACCAGCATCGGCACTATCTGCTGAGCTCGTTCCGGCTGACCTAACCAGTGAATCTTGCAGGAAAACGTATCGATAGGTACTACAGGCAAACTTGACACCTCTCCCAGCAGCCGAAGGGGAGAGGATTGGGCGCCATGACGAGGAAGTTCTCCCCTGCGCTGGGGGGCCGGGGCTGGGTTTGCAGAAAGCCGTGCACAGGAGACAAGCGGCCGTGAAGCGCTCCGGCGCTGTTGCAGGTGGCGCTCTGCTGCCCCCTGGCGGCGATGGGGGGGGGGATATCCGCACAAGCGCTCTGGTCTGAAGGCAGCGGCGCTGGGTTCCGCCCGGAGTTTCAGTCCGCTCGTCTCACGACTGGGTTGTAAATACGGACCAGTCCGCAATCTGAAGCGGAGAGTTACCGGCATCTAGCCTGACATCTGGAACGTCTTGTGTCGGGATAATGAACCGTTTTTTAGACACAAACCAAGGGCATGATCATGGACTCTTTTTTTGTTCTTTAAAGAGACGCTCTGTTCCCGTGCCGCCTGTAACGTAGCAGAACTGCCCTCGACGCGGTAAATCCAGATCACGACCTTGAATCGTCACTGATTGACAGGAGCAAGGGAGTGGAGGGCGAGAACAAGGGTTGTGCTTCTCAAGGAGTATCGGTGTGGGAAGCACCATGTCGTGACCCTTTTTCCTAAGAGTTCTGTTCGGGGCCCTCTGAAGGTGGGTACTCGGAGCTGGGGAGCTGGGGGGGTGCCCTGTCCCTGCAGAACAGAAACGAGCTGAAGGAAGCGATCAGGACCGGTCGCTGGCGAGATCGCTGGCCCGAGCTTGGACTGAGCCAGACGTCCACCAGAGCGACATCTTATCAGCCTCTTAGATGAGCCCTCTCATCCCCTCTTTTTAGGGTACAGTCTCCTGCCCTCTGGGAGCCCCTGTATCAAGACTCAGAGAGCCTCTGCTTCCTTCAGACCCAAGAGCAGTCAGTAGCAGAATGGAAACCCGTCTGCGGGTGGTTGATGCTCTTATCCTAACTCGCTGTGTGCTCTTTCTTCATCTGGAAGAGCTCTGACGAAGTGCTCTCGGGGGGTGTCATGGTACTGTACCGGCGCTGTGTGGGCAAGAGGGGGGAGGAAAAAGTAGCAGTTTGGGCTTTTGGGGCGAAAGGCCCAGGGTTCAGGGGGTGACTGGACCGCCGCAGCGGTCTTCGTGGGGGGGGGGGGTCCCCTTAAATCATCGCTGTTGCAAAGGCCGACCAGTTTTCACTCTGACCGCTGCAGGAGCTGAACTACTGAACGGGTCAGAGGTCAGAGGTCGGGGGGGGTCCCCTCGTTGGCAAATTGTCTCCTGATGTCTTAAGGGAGGTGCATTGGGGGGGGCGGGGGTGGGGGCTACCGGGCTGCTGACCAGACTCTGGACAAAACTGGACAAAACTGGGAAAATCGGGCTCGTCCCGCCCAGTGGGCGTGTCCCCCCCGGGCGCTCGTCAGACCGGGGAAGGGGTGGAGCCGTCCGCAGGGCCCCAGCCCGAGACAAACTGGGAGAACTGGTCCCGTCCAGCCGGCCGCGGCGGGACTGGAGACCGGCGGAGAGCCGGGATCGGACAGCAACTGCTCCAGACGGGCCGGGCGCATCTGGAACCCGGAGCCCTGGGATTGGCGGTCCAAGGACATCAGCTGCAGGGGACTTCGGACCTTGGCCCCCGTGTAGCCGATAAGGGAGTAATGAGTAATCTTTATGGCCCCAGACCCCTGTCACCCGCTGTCACACCGGAGTGACACTGTCTCTGGCGCGGAGTCGTCGCCGGCCGTCTCTCCTGGTGCGGCGCTTTTCCAGGACGCAGGAGGATCTCTGCCGGGATTCGGTTTGTGTGTCTGGATCGGAGGTGCAGGTATGTTATGTGGGGGGGGACAGGGGGGCAGGTTTCAGCTTGGGGTGGGTAGAGTTAATCGATCGATCGATCGATCGATCACGCATTCGCATGGCTGCCACCTCCTCTTGCTCCTGTCTTGATTGGGGGGGGGCCTGGATTAGGGGTTACAGCAGAACCCCCGTCATTCCTCAGAACCATTTTTTTTTAACCTCTTTATCCAGTCCCGGATCAAGGGGGGAGCCGGAGTCTATCCCAGCAAGCACTGGGCACAAGACAGGGTACACCATGGACAGGGCACCAGTCCATCACAGGACACACACACACTGACGCACACACTCACTCACCCTGGACTGGACACCAGTCCATCACAGGACACACACACACACATACTCACACACCCTGGACGGGACGCCAGTCCATCATAGGACACACACACACACACACACACTGACGCACATCAGGGCCAGTCCATCACAGGACACACATACTGACACACACAGTCACTCACTCTGGAGGGGATGCCAGTCCGTCACAGGGCGCGCGCGCACGCACACACACACACACACACACACACACACACACACACACACACACACACACACACACACACACATCCGGGGCCAGTTAACCCACCAGCCTGTCTTTGATCTGTGGGAGGAAACCGGAGCCCCCGGAGGAGAGATCGGACCCACAAAAACCCATCTCCTCTGGACGGGGAATCTGGGAATCTGCGCTGATGCCCTTTCCAAGCTGACGGGCACAGGAAGGGCAGAGGCGCGTCTGTCCTCACTGCCAGCTGGCGTCGGGGATACACTGGTCTTGACCTCGCTCTTGAGGTCGAGAAACTGACCCGGTGTTTTCCATTGTAACAGCCGGAATTGTTGAAATGAGGATTGTGTCGTGCGCTTCAGCGATAAGTTTTACTAAGTACAGTTTCCATTGATCCACCTGTTCTCTCACCACGTTTTCCAGTTCTGGGTCGTGGGGGGGGGCTGGAGTCTCTCCCAGCAAGCAACAGGCACAAGGCAGGTTACACCATGGGTGGGACGCGAGTCTGTCACAGGGCGCACACACACACACACACACACACACACACACACACTCCAAGTCCAGGTTTCCCAGAAGCCAAGTCACCTCCCAGCATGCCTCTGGTCTGCAGGAGCACACCCCCGCGAATGCGGGGAGAACATGCAAACTCCACACAGACAGCACCCCCCGGTTCAGAATTGAGCCCGCTACAGCAGTTAAGATAGGCGAAGTTAAAGGCGAGACACATATCTTTCACCTGCTCGACGTCGTCAGTCCTTGTAAGCGCTTCAGGGCTCCCAGCTGGAGGAGATGTGTTATTGGCCTTAGTAACACGTGAATCACTGGCTCGGGCAATCCTGTTTTCCCAGCAGGATGTTAAAAGATAAGGAGGGTGTCGAGAGAGATCACAAGGGATGAGCCTTTTGTAAGAAGTGTTGTTCGCCTTATGAAACCAAGCGTTACGCAATTTTATAAGGCTTCATTCTGGCCAAGATCCCTAGAGCACAAGACGGCCGTAGTGCAGTAAATGTGAGTTTTCAGTAAACCTGTGCAGTAACGGAGAGTCGGAGTGGCGATGATTGATTGATTGATTGATTGATTGGTCGATCGATCGCCCCAGTCGGAGAGGATGTGGAAGAAGGTGCTGATTCTGGGGGCGGCGGGGGCCGCCGTGCTGACCGCGGGGATCCTGCTGGGGCACTTCGCCATCGGCCGGGGCTCGGCCCGGGCGGCGCCGGCGTGGGTCGGGGAGGTGGCGCGGGACCTCGACGAGGCCGCGATCGCGGGCTTCCTGGCCGAGCTGGACCGCGGGCGCATCCAGGACAATCTCCGGTGAGTCCCGGAGCTCTGGAGGGAGGGGGGGGGATTCGGCTTCTTCTGGGTCTCCTCGGGACAGGAGCTGTGGAGAAGAGTCCCCACATCTATACAGTCTATAAATTACAGAACGTACTGCAGGGTATACAGTATCTTTCAGGACATCCATCCATTTTCAAACCACTATACCCAGTTCAGGGTCTCAGGGGAGTCAGAGCCTATCCCAGCAAGCACTGGGTGCAAGGCAGGGGACACCCTGGACGGGACGCCAGTCCGTCACAGGACACAAATAGACTCGCACAAGGGCCAGTTTTTCCCAGAATTCAATTCACCCCCCCCCCCCCCAGCAAGTCTGTGGAGTGTGGAAGGAAACCCATGTTAACACTGGGAGAACATGCAAACTCCACGCAGATAGTGCACCCCAGGAATTGAGCCCAGGGCCCCCAGCCCCACAATGACACCCCATCTTTGTAGGACACAATGTTCGTTTATCAGAAGTTCCGTAGATTAGGTTTAGGAGAGATTATAAACTGAATAATAGGATAATATATTCTTAAATAAGTGATGAGTTTTATGCTCTACACAGCAAAGAGAGACGGACTGCATTTTCCTTTAGCTGAGTTTACTGTGCAGGATCTTTAAGGGAGGAGCAGTAGGACACGAACGCCCCTCAGTCCTGGGCTCTGACCCTGCGCCCCCGTTCCCGTCAGGGAGCTGAGCCGGTACCCCCACATGGCCACCAGCACAGGGGACCAGCGGCTGGTGAAGTTGATCCTTGACCGCTGGCGGGACCCCGAGACGGGCCTGGACCGGGCCTGGACTCAGACCTACAACGTGTTCCTCTCCTTCCCCAACAAGAGCGCCCCCAACAGGGTTCATGTGTGTAAGTCATAACGTCTTCTTGCCCCCCACCCCTTCTTCTTCCTGCCCCAAGAGCGCCCCCTACGGGGTTTGCATGGGTTAGTCAGTGTCTTCCTGCCCTTCTCCAGTGTTAATCGCCCCAAGAGCGCCCCCTA
The DNA here is from genome assembly GCF_040954835.1 of Lepisosteus oculatus. Lineage (NCBI taxonomy): Eukaryota > Metazoa > Chordata > Actinopteri > Semionotiformes > Lepisosteidae > Lepisosteus > Lepisosteus oculatus. The sequence goes on from NC_090713.1 coordinate 21,403,139, forward strand.
CAGGGTTTGCATGGGTAAGTCATAGTGTCTTCCTGCCCTTCTCCAGTGTTAATCACCCCAAGAGCGCCCCCTATGGGGTTTGCATGGGTAAGTCAGTGTCTTCCTGCCCTTCTCCAGTGTTAATCACCCCAAGAGCGCCCCCTACAGGGTTTGCATGGGTAAGTCAGTGTCTTCCTGCCCTTCTCCAGTGTTAATCGCCCCAAGAGCGCCCCCTGCGGGGTTTGCATGGGTAAGTCAGTGTCTTCCTGCCCTTCTCCAGTGTTAATCGCCCCAAGAGCGCCCCCTGCGGGGTTTGCATGGGTAAGTCAGTGTCTTCCTGCCCTTCTCCAGTGTTAATCGCCCCAAGAGCGCCCCCTGCGAGGTTTGCATGGGTAAGTCAGTGTCTTCCTGCCCTTCTCCAGTGTTAATCACCCCAAGAGCGCCCCCTACAGGGTTTGCATGGGTAAGTCAGTGTCTTCCTGCCCTTCTCCAGTGTTAATCGCCCCAAGAGCGCCCCCTGTGGGGTTTGCATGGGTAAGTCAGTGTCTTCCTGCCCTTCTCCAGTGTTAATCACCCCAAGAGCGCCCCCTACGGGGTTTGCATGGGTAAGTCAGTGTCTTCCTGCCCTTCTCCAGTGTTAATCGCCCCAAGAGCGCCCCCTGCGGGGTTTGCATGGGTAAGTCAGTGTCTTCCTGCCCTTCTCCAGTGTTAATCGCCCCAAGAGCGCCCCCTGCGGGGTTTGCATGGGTAAGTCAGTGTCTTCCTGCCCTTCTCCAGTGTTAATCGCCCCAAGAGCGCCCCCTACGGGGTTTGCATGGGTAAGTCAGTGTCTTCCTGCCCTTCTCCAGTGTTAATCGCCCCAAGAGCGCCCCCTATGGGGTTTGCATGGGTAAGTCAGTGTCTTCCTGCCCTTCTCCAGTGTTAATCTCCCCAAGAGCGCCCCCTATGGGGTTTGCATGGGTAAGTCAGTGTCTTCCTGCCCTTCTCCAGTGTTAATCGCCCCAAGAGCGCCCCCTATGGGGTTTGCATGGGTAAGTCAGTGTCTTCCTGCCCTTCTCCAGTGTTAATCGCCCCAAGAGCGCCCCCTGCGAGGTTTGCATGGGTAAGTCATAGTGTCTTCCTGCCCTTCTCCAGTGTTAATCACCCCAAGAGCGCCCCCTACAGGGTTTGCATGGGTAAGTCAGTGTCTTCCTGCCCTTCTCCAGTGTTAATCGCCCCAAGAGCGCCCCCTGCGGGGTTTGCATGGGTAAGTCAGTGTCTTCCTGCCCTTCTCCAGTGTTAATTGCCCAAGAGCGCCCCCTACAGGGTGTGCATGGGTAAGTCATAGTGTCTTCCTGCCCTTCTCCAGTGTTAATCATCCCAAGAGCGCCCCCTATGGGGTTTGCATGGGTAAGTCAGTGTCTTCCTGCCCTTCTCCAGTGTTAATCGCCCCAAGAGCGCCCCCTACGGGGTGTTGATGTGCGTCTCTCTCTCTGCCCCCCAGTGTCCCCCCAGGGCGCAGTGCTGTTCGAGTCCCAGGTGAAGGAGAAGCCATACTTCGCCGACCAGAACGACACGGACGTGGTCCCTCCGTTCGCCGCGTTCGCCCCCGCGGGCACCCCCAAGGTACCACGCACACGCACGCACAACCGCTGCTCGTTCCACGCTCCCGCCCCTCTGCGTGTGAAGAGGTGCCCCCTGCTCTCTTCCCTGCCCTTTTCTGGGTCTCTTGGGGTCTCTGTTCCCTCACGACCTGGGCTCAGGGTCCGGTGGAGACCGTGATTAGACTGGTTGCGTCGTTAGGACCTCTAGGGGGCGCTGTATCCCCCACAGGAGCCGAGCCCCTGTCCAATCGGACCTGCTTGTCTCTCCCTCTCTCCCCCCCCTCGTGTGCCCTCTGCCCTCTCTTCCCAGGGCAGGCTGGTCTACGCCAACCAGGGCAAGCTGAGCGACTACGAGCAGCTCAACAGGACACTGGACCTGACGGGCACCATCGCCATCACCCGCTACGGGGGCACCAGCCGGGCAGACAAGGTGGGGCGCCAGGGGCCTGTCCGAGACCCCGCCCCTCACAACGGCAAAGCACCAGCGCCGTCATCACAGCGACACAAGCTGACACACCGTGGCTAACAACTGCAGACAACACAACAGCACACCCTCAACGCCGTCATCACAGCTACACAACCTAAAACACCAAGGCTCACACAACCGCAGCAGACCCTCAATGCCATCATCACAGCTACACAACCTAACACACCGAGGCTAACAACCGCAGATGATACAACAGCAGACCCTGAACGCCATCATCACAGCTACACAAGCTAACACATTGAGGCTCACACAACCACAGACGACACAACAGCAGACCCTCAACGCCATCATCACAGCTACACAACCTAACGCACCAAGGCTAACACAACCGCAGATGATACAACAGCAGACCCTGAACGCCATCATTACAGCTACACAACCTAACACACCGAGGCTAACAACCGCAGACGATACAACAGCAGACCCTCAACGCTGTCATTACAGCTACACAACCTAACACACCGAGGCTAACAACCGCAGACGATACAACAGCAGACCCTCAACGCCGTCATCACAGCTACACAACCTAACGCACAGAGGCTCACACAACCACAGCAGACCCTCAATGCCATCATCGCAGCTACACAACCTAACACATCGAGGCTAACACAACCACAGACGACACAACAGCAGACCCTCAACGCCATCATCACAGCTACACAACCTAACACACCGAGGCTAACAACCGCAGACGATACAACAGCAGACCCTCAACGCTGTCATCACAGCTACACAACCTAACACACCAAGGCTCACACAACCGCAGCAGACCCTCAGCGCCGTGATCACAGCTACACAACCTAACACACCGAGGCTCACACAACCGCAGCAGACCCTCAGCGCCGTGATCACAGCCACACGGCGTGGCCCCGGCGTGTGAACACAACCGCGCACAGCCCCGCGCACCCCCGCGGCCCCTGGCGAAGGAAGACTGCCCGGGCAGCCACGCAGGGTGAGCGCGGCCCTCCTCTGTCTCCCCAGGCGCTGCACGGGGCGCGGTTCGGGGTGGCGGGGGTGCTGGTGTACACCGACCCCCTCGACATCAACGACGGGGCGACCCCGGAGTCCGAGACCTACCCCCACTCCTGGTACCTGCCCCCCTCCGGGGTGGAGAGGGGCTCCTACAAGAACTCTTTTGGGGATCTCCTCACCCCTTACTACCCTTCCAAAGGTGCGCGCGTGTGTGCGTGTGTGCGCGTGTGCGCGTGTGCGTGTGTCGGGGGGAGGGGGGCGGGGGGCGTAGCTGCACTGGGCCTGTATTGATTTGTCGAGAAACTATCGATCGGCCCTCCGGCACGCCAGCGGATCCGGCCGACCCTGGGCGCTCAGGCGGCGCGGCGTGGTGACGCTGTGGTTGTCGTTGTCGCCAGAGCACACCTACCGCCGGCCGGAGAGCGAGGTGGAGTGGATGGCGCCCGTTCCCACGCAGCCAATCGGCTTTGAGGACGCACAGCACCTGATCTGGTGAGCCCCCCCCCCCTTGGATCGAGAGATCTGTCAACCAGGTACCAGGAGTGTGGGTACAGGGCGACAGTGTGACCCACAGGTGTGTGACTGTACTGACAGTGTGACCCTCAGGTGTGTGACTGTACTGACAGGGCGACAGTGTGACCCTCAGGTGTGTGTGGGGTGTGTGACTGTACTGACAGTGTGACCCGCAGGTGTGTGACAGTACTGACAGGGGACAGTGTGACCCTCAGGTGTGTGACTGTACTGACAGGGGACAGTGTGACCCTCAGGTGTGTGACTGTACTGACAGTGTGACCCACAGGTGTGTGACTGTACTGACAGGGGACAGTGTGACCCTCAGCTGTGTGACTGTACTGACAGTGTGACCCACAGGTGTGTGATTGTACTGACAGGGGACAGTGTGACCCTCAGGTGTGTGACTGTACTGACAGTGTGACCCACAGCTGTGTGACTGTACTAATAGTGTGACCCACAGGTGTGTGACTGTACTGACAGTGTGACCCACAGGTGTGTGACTGTACTGACAGGGGACAGTGTGACCCTCAGGTGTGTGACTGTACTGACAGTGTGACCCTCAGCTGTGTGACTGTACTGACAGTGTGACCCACAGGTGTGTGACTGTACTGACAGTGTGACCCACAGGTGTGTGATTGTACTGACAGGGGACAGTGTGACCCTCAGCTGTGTGACTGTACTGACAGTGTGACCCACAGCTGTGTGACTGTACTAATAGTGTGACCCTCAGCTGTGTGACTGTACTGACAGTGTGACCCACAGGTGTGTGATTGTACTGACAGGGGACAGTGTGACCCTCAGCTGTGTGACTGTACTGACAGTGTGACCCACAGGTGTGTGATTGTACTGACAGGGGACAGTGTGACCCTCAGGTGTGTGACTGTACTGACAGTGTGACCCTCAGCTGTGTGACTGTACTGACAGTGTGACCCACAGGTGTGTGACTGTACTGACAGTGTGACCCACAGGTGTGTGATTGTACTGACAGGGGACAGTGTGACCCTCAGCTGTGTGACTGTACTGACAGTGTGACCCACAGGTGTGTGATTGTACTGACAGGGGACAGTGTGACCCTCAGGTGTGTGACTGTACTGACAGTGTGACCCACAGCTGTGTGACTGTACTGACAGTGTGACCCACAGGTGTGTGACTGTACTGACAGTGTGACCCACAGCTGTGTGTGACTGTACTGACAGTGTGACCCACAGCTGTGTGACTGTACTGACAGTGTGACCCACAGGTGTCTGACTGTACTGACAGCTCTGTGCTGGACGAGGAGTGTGATGGGGTCTGTGTGCTCAGTGCCTTAGGAGGAGACGTCGCTCCAGGAGACTGGCAGGGAGGTCTGGGCTGTACCTACAGACTGGGACCAGGGTTCAGCCCCACCAGCAGCTATAACAACAGGTACTGGGGCCCAGAGCCCAGAGCCGCTCCTGCTCCGTGTGAATCATCCCAACACTGGGAACCGACCAGTGTCCATCTCCGACTCGGCAGAGGTCCCTAGTAATCGGTGAATCCCTCCATGCACTCACAGTCAGTCCGGGTGGATTGGAGAGCGATCAGGCGATCGATCGATCGATCGGGGTTCGTTCTCTCCCCCTGCAGTGACGTCCAGGTCACCGTGCGCAACCGGCGCGGGATCTTCGACTCGGACAACGTGATGGGTCTGATCCGGGGCAGCGTGGAGCCGGGTACGCCGCCCGCCTGCTGTGCGGCCTGTCCGTCTTCTCCGGAGGGACACGGGACTGCGCAGTGTCTCTGTATTAACCCCTCTCTCTCTCTCTGTGTTCTCCAGTGTCCAGGCTGTATTAACCCCTCTCTCTCTCTCTGTGTGTTCTCCAGTGTCCAGGCTGTATTAACCCCTCTCACTCTCTCTCTGTGTTCTCCAGTGTCCAGGCTGTATTAACCCCTCTCACTCTCTCTCTGTGTTCTCCAGTGTCCAGGCTGTATTAACCCCTCTCACTCTCTCTCTGTGTTCTCCAGTGTCCAGGCTGTATTAACCCCTCTCACTCTCTCTCTGTGTTCTCCAGTGTCCAGGCTGTATTAACCCCTCTCTCTCTCTCTGTGTACCGCAGTGTCCAGGCTGTATTAACCCCTCTCGCTCTCTCTCTGTGTTCTCCAGTGTCCAGGCTGTATTAACCCCTCTCACTCTCTCTCTGTGTTCTCCAGTGTCCAGGCTGTATTAACCCCTCTCTCTCTGTGTGTGTTCTCCAGTGTCCAGGCTGTATTAACCCCTCTCTCTCTGTGTGTGTTCTCCAGTGTCCAGGCTGTATTAACCCCTCTCTCTCTCTGTGTGTGTTCTCCAGTGTCCAGGCTGTATTAACCCCTCTCACTCTCTCTCTGTGTTCTCCAGTGTCCAGGCTGTATTAACCCCCCTCTCTCTCTGTGTGTGTTCTCCAGTGTCCAGGCTGTATTAACCCCTCTCGCTCTCTCTCTGTGTTCTCCAGTGTCCAGGCTGTATTAACCCCTCTCACTCTCTCTCTGTGTTCTCCGGTGTCCAGGCTGTATTAACCCCTCTCTCTCTCTCTGTGTTCTCCAGTGTCCAGGCTGTATTAACCCCTCTCTCTCTCTCTGTGTTCTCCAGTGTCCAGGCTGTATTAACCCCTCTCACTCTCTCTCTCTGTGTTCTCCAGTGTCCAGGCTGTATTAACCCCTCTCTCTCTGTGTGTGTTCTCCAGTGTCCAGGCTGTATTAACCCCTCTCTCTCTCTGTGTGTGTTCTCCAGTGTCCAGGCTGTATTAACCCCTCTCACTCTCTCTCTGTGTTCTCCAGTGTCCAGGCTGTATTAACCCCTCTCACTCTCTCTCTGTGTTCTCCAGTGTCCAGGCTGTATTAACCCCTCTCACTCTCTCTCTCTGTGTTCTCCAGTGTCCAGGCTGTATTAACCCCTCTCACTCTCTCTCTCTCTGTGTTATCCAGTGTCCAGGCTGTATTAACCCCTCTCACTCTCTCTCTGTGTTCTCCAGTGTCCAGGCTGTATTAACCCCTCTCTCTCTCTCTGTGTGTTCTCCAGTGTCCAGGCTGTATTAACCCCTCTCGCTCTCTCTCTCTGTGTTCTCCAGTGTCCAGGCTGTATTAACCCCTCTCGCTCTCTCTCTGTGTTCTCCAGTGTCCAGGCTGTATTAACCCCTCTCACTCTCTCTCTGTGTTCTCCAGTGTCCAGGCTGTATTAACCCCTCTCACTCTCTCTCTGTGTTCTCCAGTGTCCAGGCTGTATTAACCCCTCTCACTCTCTCTCTGTGTTCTCCAGTGTCCAGGCTGTATTAACCCCTCTCTCTCTCTATGTGTACCGCAGTGTCCAGGCTGTATTAACCCCTCTCGCTCTCTCTCTGTGTTCTCCAGTGTCCAGGCTGTATTAACCCCTCTCACTCTCTCTCTGTGTTCTCCAGTGTCCAGGCTGTATTAACCCCTCTCTCTCTCTCTGTGTTCTCCAGTGTCCAGGCTGTATTAACCCCTCTCTCTCTGTGTGTGTTCTCCAGTGTCCAGGCTGTATTAACCCCTCTCTCTCTCTGTGTGTGTTCTCCAGTGTCCAGGCTGTATTAACCCCTCTCACTCTCTCTCTGTGTTCTCCAGTGTCCAGGCTGTATTAACCCCTCTCTCTCTCTGTGTGTGTTCTCCAGTGTCCAGGCTGTATTAACCCCTCTCGCTCTCTCTCTGTGTTCTCCAGTGTCCAGGCTGTATTAACCCCTCTCACTCTCTCTCTGTGTTCTCCAGTGTCCAGGCTGTATTAACCCCTCTCTCTCTCTCTGTGTTCTCCAGTGTCCAGGCTGTATTAACCCCTCTCTCTCTCTGTGTGTTCTCCAGTGTCCAGGCTGTATTAACCCCTCTCACTCTCTCTCTCTGTGTTCTCCAGTGTCCAGGCTGTATTAACCCCTCTCACTCTCTCTCTGTGTTCTCCAGTGTCCAGGCTGTATTAACCCCTCTCACTCTCTCTCTGTGTTCTCCAGTGTCCAGGCTGTATTAACCCCTCTCTCTCTGTGTGTGTTCTCCAGTGTCCAGGCTGTATTAACCCCTCTCTCTCTCTGTGTGTGTTCTCCAGTGTCCAGGCTGTATTAACCCCTCTCACTCTCTCTCTGTGTTCTCCAGTGTCCAGGCTGTATTAACCCCTCTCACTCTCTCTCTGTGTTCTCCAGTGTCCAGGCTGTATTAACCCCTCTCTCTCTGTGTGTGTGTTCTCCAGTGTCCAGGCTGTATTAACCCCTCTCTCTCTCTGTGTGTGTTCTCCAGTGTCCAGGCTGTATTAACCCCTCTCTCTCTCTCTGTGTGTTCTCCAGTGTCCAGGCTGTATTAACCCCTCTCGCTCTCTCTCTGTGTTCTCCAGTGTCCAGGCTGTATTAACCCCTCTCTCTCTCTGTGTGTGTTCTCCAGTGTCCAGGCTGTATTAACCCCTCTCTCTCTCTGTGTGTGTTCTCCAGTGTCCAGGCTGTATTAACCCCTCTCTCTCTCTCTGTGTACCGCAGTGTCCAGGCTGTATTAACCCCTCTCGCTCTCTCTCTGTGTTCTCCAGTGTCCAGGCTGTATTAACCCCTCTCTCTCTCTGTGTGTGTTCTCCAGTGTCCAGGCTGTATTAACCCCTCTCGCTCTCTCTCTCTGTGTTCTCCAGTGTCCAGGCTGTATTAACCCCTCTCGCTCTCTCTCTGTGTTCTCCAGTGTCCAGGCTGTATTAACCCCTCTCTCTCTCTGTGTTCTCCAGTGTCCAGGCTGTATTAACCCCTCTCTCTCTCCCTGCCAGACCGCTATGTGATATATGGGAATCACAGGGACAGCTGGGTGCACGGCGCTATCGACCCCAGCAGCGGGACGGCGGTGATGCTGGAGCTGACCCGAGTCCTGGGCGGGCTGGTCAGACAGGGTACTGACCGCGGCGCGCCGCCGCCTCGCCCCCCCCCCGCGCGCGCGCTCTGCCCGTCTGACCCCTCGTTCGCGCGCTGCTCTCTGGGGGGGTGTTGTGACAGGTGCGCGGTGCAGTCCAGTGCGTTTCCTCCACTGACCCCCCCCTCCATCCCGCAGGGAAGTGGCGCCCCCGCAGGTCCATCCTGTTCGGGAGCTGGGGAGCCGAGGAATTCGGGCTGATCGGCTCTACGGAGTTCACAGAGGTAACACCGTCGCTGGGGGTCAGCACGCCACACCCCTTCATCACTTCTTCTCACCCCTATCCCAGCGAGCACCAGGAGCAGGGCAGGGTACACCCTGGACGGGACGCCAGTCCATCACGGGACACCCACTGGACACACACCAGGGCCAGTAGGTCCAGAGGCCAATTCACCCACCAGCACGTCTGCAGACTGTGGAGAAACCCGCGTGAACACAGGGGGAACATACAGACTCCACACAGACAGCACCCCAGATCTGGAATCGAACCCCAAGGCCCCAGTGCTCACTCCCTACTGGGCCACTGGCCGGCCCAGTAAAGTACAGTGAACTCCAGTTTCCTGTGTGTTATATAATGCATTGCACTGCAGTGCTGTGAAATGTCCGACATGGGAAAGCCTGTAGTCAGGCCAGTATTATGGGATGTGGCACAGGTACAGGTCACTCGCCCACGTTGAGTGCAACCCTTGCAGCTCCCTTATTGTAGTGCGCACCTTTACCACTAGAGGGCAGTGCAGCACCACCTTCAGAGCGCAGCAGCACCCAGACGAATGTGGTCCCCGTCAGTTTTGGTAACTTAAGCAAATAAAATGTAACTGGTTTAGTGGTGGGGGGGGGGTGCTGGAGCTGAACCAGATCGGCCTCTTTTTTAAAAAAAAAAAAAACACCTGCTCTGAGCCATTTTCACCCACTGGAGCGGTTTCTGTTCAGGAGAACTACAGCGCGCTGAGAGACAGGGCAGTGGCCTACATCAACGTGGACATCTCTGTGTACGGTGAGGAGCAGCTCCTGTTCAAATCCTGCGGTTGGGCTGGACAGAGCTGTCCGGCTCTGTTTCTGTGCAGGGGGTGGGGGTCTTGATGTTTAACACCAAAGTGGTGTTGGGGGTGTGGACCAGCAGGGGGCGCTCTTTCATCCGGATAAGCCTTTCCAGTCCAACGTCTGTAAGGTCAGTGAGGGGTGCTCTGTAATCTGGGATCGTCTGGGATTGAAAGGCTCTGTAAACGGGGAGTTGAATCTGCTCCCTTTGTACAGCGGATCAGCACCTCGTATCGGTATTGAACTGGGCACGTCTATGATTCGGACCGGGGTGGGGGGGGGGCGACAGGGGCTGGAGGGCTGCTTCTGCTCTGCCGTATTGGCTGTTGAAGGTTCTCTCTGCCTCCAGCGAACGCCACGCTGCAGGTGTCGGGGTCCCCAGCTGCCCAGGGGGTTGTCTTCGCTGCAGCCAAACAGGTCAGGCCGCGCGCGTGTGTGCGTGTGAGTGTGTGTGTGGTTGCAGACGAGCCCGTGGGGCTCTGATGCTCGGTGATGTCGGCCTGTGGCGTCACTGAGCATCAGAGCCCCATGTGTTCGTGAGCGAGGGTGCAGCCGTGCGCGTGTCCGTGTCACTCTGATGCCCAGTGATGTGTGTGTGTGTGTCTCTCTCTCTCTCGTGTGTGTGTAGGTGCAGGCCCCTGGCCCAGGATCGCTGTCGGTCTACGAGAACTGGAAAAGATTCGCCAACCGCACCAGCCCCGCCCACGGGGTCATCCCAAGGTCAGCCCCGCCCCCCTTTGCTCCTCCCACTGCCGGCCCCCCCAGGTCCTCGTCTGGCCCCGCCCCCTGCCGGTACCCACTCCTGCCTCTCTTCCAGCATGGGCTACCTGACCGGGGCGGGCAGCGACTACGCCTCCTTCATGCACTTCCTGGGAATCACCTCCATGGACGTCTCCTACACCTACGACAAGGTGAGAGCCTGGGAGAGGGGGGGGCGGCCGTTTCCAATGCCAACCTGCGGCTGGATGAATCCCTCTCACGACCACAGGGGGGCACTGTGGGTTCCTCAGCTTGGGCAGGAGTCGGTCATCCAGCCAGTCGTTTTAGTGCACAGCAGCTGTGCGTTATGTGATTTAACCCCATAGGAACAGCTAAAGCTAAGTGCTGTCCTTCCAAAGCACTGTCCAGCAGGTGGGATGTAAAACCGAGGTCCTGACTCTCTGTGGTCATTAAAAACCCCAGGGTGTTTCTCGAGAAGAGTAGGGGTGTTACCCCAGTGTCCTGGCCAAATTTCCCCCTGGCCTTTACCCATCATGGCCTCCTAATAACCCCCCTCTCTGAACTGGCTCCATCACTCTGCTCTCCTCCCCACTGAGAGCTGGGGTGTGGGGAGCGGACTGGCGCCTCATCCAGGTGGGGGTACACACTGCTGGGGGTGGAGGGGATCCCCGTGACCTGCGAGGAGCTCTGAGTGCACTGTTCCGGGACCGGCATGAACTCCTCGGAGCCCAGACTCCGGGTGTATCCAGCACAGCGCTATTGAAATGGAAGGAATGAGGGTATCCGTTGCCGTAGTCCGGAAGGTTACTCCTCCTCCTCCTCTCCGCCCGCAGACGAAGACCAGAGCCCGGATCTACCCCGCCTACCACACCGCCTATGACACCTTCGACTACGCCTCGCGCTTCGTCGACCCCGGTAGGCCTGTGCCGCCCTCTCTCTCTCTCGGGCTTTCCTGTCCGACGGCGGCCCGGGCAGGGAGTAGATCGGGTCCCGCCGTACAGATGGCCGGGACTGGGTGAGTTCCGGTCCAGGGTGGTGCCGCTCAGCAGCGCCGCCCCTGTGGCGGTTGGCGAGAGCGGAGATGGCCGTCCCCACCCCGTGGTCTCCCTCTCTCCTGTGCTCTCCTGAGCCTGGCCAGTACCTGGAGGGGAGACTCCTGGGAGAGCTGAGGCTGCTGCTGGGAGAGGTGTTAGTGGGGCCAGCAGGGGGCGCTCACCCTGTGGTCTGTGTGGGTCCTGATGCCCCAGTATAGTGACGGGGGACACTACACTGTAAAAAGACGGTGTACCTCAGATGAGACGTCAAACCGAGGTCCTGACTCTCTGTGGTCATTAAAAACGCTTCGGAGGAGGAGAGCAGAGGGTCTCCCTCTCTCCTGTGCTGATAAAGAGAATTGATCGGGGGGGGGGGCTGGCTCGGACCCCGAGGAGGCAGAGCCGTGCGCAAACTGGGCGTGGCTCTTTCCCAGGGTTCACCAGCCACCAGGCGGTGGCGCGGACGGCGGGCGGGGTGCTGCTGCGCCTGGCCGACAGCCTGGTCCTGCCGTTCGGCCCCGGCGACTACGCGGAGAGCCTGGAGAGCTACCTGTCCGCGGCCGAGGAGGCGTTCGCCGGCGTGCTGAGGGAGAGGAACATCTCGCTGGGTGAGACACTGACGCGGGGCAGCGATACCGGCACGCCGACACTGACACCAGCACCGATATCAGCACACCGACACTAACGCCAGCACCGATACCGGCACGCCGACACCGACACCAGTACCGATACCGGCACGCCGACACTAACGCCAGCACCGATACCGGCACACCGACACTGACACCAGCACCGATACCGGCACGCCGACACTAACGCCAGCACCGATACCGGCACGCCGACACCGACACCAGTACCGATACCGGCACACCGACACTGACACCAGCACCGATACCGGCACGCCGACACTAACGCCAGCACCGATACCGGCACACCGACACTAACGCCAGCACTGATATCAGCACACCGACACCGACACTGACGCCAGCACCGATATCAGCGCACCGACACTGACACTGACGCCAGCACCGATATCAGCACACCGACACTGACACCAGCACCGATATCAGGACGCCGACATCGACACTGACGCCAGCACCGATATCGGCACACCGACACTGACGCCAGCACCGATATCAGGACGCCGACATCGACACTGACGCCAGCACCGATATCGGCACACCGACACTGACGCCAGCACCGATATCAGGACGCCGACATCGACACTGACGCCAGCACCGATATCGGCACACCGACACTGACGCCAGCACCGATATCAGGACGCCGACATCGACACTGACGCCAGCACCGATATCGGCACACCGACACTGACGCCAGCACCGATATCAGGACGCCGACATCGACACTGACGCCAGCACCGATATCGGCACACCGACACTGACGCCAGCACCGATATCAGGACGCCGACATCGACACTGACGCCAGCACCGATATCGGCACACCGACACTGACGCCAGCACCGATATCAGGACGCCGACATCGACACTGACGCCAGCACCGATATCGGCACACCGACACTGACGCCAGCACCGATATCAGGACGCCGACATCGACACTGACGCCAGCACCGATATCGGCACACCGACACTGACGCCAGCACCGATATCAGGACGCCGACATCGACACTGACGCCAGCACCGATATCGGCACACCGACACTGACGCCAGCACCGATATCAGGACGCCGACATCGACACTGACGCCAGCACGGATACCGGCACACCGACACTGACGCCAGCACCGATATCAGGACGCCGACATCGACACTAACGCCAGCACGGATACCGGCACACCGACACCGACACTGACACCAGCACCGATTTCAGCACACCGACACTAACGCCAGCACTGATATCAGCACACCGACACTGACACCGACACCAGCACTGATATCAGCACACCGACACCAACACCAGCACGGATATCAGCACACCGACACCGACACTGACACCAGCACTGATATCAGCACACCGACACCGACACCAGCACGGATATCAGCACACCGACACCGACACTGACACCAGCACCGATATCAGCACACCGACACCGACACTGACACCAGCACTGATATCAGCACACCGACACCGACACTAACGCCAGCACCGATACCGGCACACCGACACTAACGCCAGCACCGATACCGGCACACCAACACTGACACCGACACCAGCACCGATATCAGCACGCCGACACCGACACTAACGCCAGCACCGATATCAGCACACCGACACCAGCACCGATATCGGCACCCCGACACCGACACCGACACCAGCACCGATATCGGCACACCGACACCAACACCAACACCAGCACCGATATCAGCACACCGACACTGACACTGACGCCAGCACTGATATCAGCACACCGACACCGACACCGACACCAGCACCGATATCGACCCTCAACTCTCATCCCTCCTCCTCTCATCCCACCCACCTGTCCCCCCCCTGCAACGCCTCAGCCGGCCTGCAGGGGGCAGTGCGCAGGTTCCGGACCGCCGCCACCCAGCTGGACAAGCAGATCGCGGAGAAGGACTTCGCCAACACGAGGTGAGCTGGGCACCGCCCTGTGGAGAGAGGCCCTCTTGCTGCTCGCCTGCCAGGACTGCAGCCCACAGAAAAACGGGGGCAAATTTGTCTTGTTTTTCATGAACTGTGTATTTTCTGAGCTGTGTGCAGTTCTCACCTCGTATTGCCGGAATCACAGTCCTCTCGTTTCTCTCTCTGTCTCAGTCCTCTAAGGATACGCGGTCTTAACGATCAGCTGATGCTGCTCGAACGGGCCTTCCTGGACCCTCTGGCCTTTCCGGACAAATACTACCTCTGGTGAGAATCTTGCCGTCTCTCTCTGCTGCTCACCGAAGACGAGGTGCCAATAGTCATTTAGAAAACACTTTGTGTACTGCTGTCCTCCCAGTCTGACAGGACTGGCCCAGCTGTCCTCCCAGTCTGACAGGACTGGACTTGAACCACCTGACCAGGTGTCCTCCCAGTCTGACAGGACTGGACCTGAACCACTGGACCTGCTGTCCTCCTAGTCTGACAGGACTGGAATTGAACCACCTGACCAGGTGTCCTCCCAGTCTGACAGGACTGGACCTGAACCACTGGACCAGCTGTCCTCCTCGACTGACAGGACTGGACCTGAACCACTGGACCAGCTGTCCTCCAGGTCTGACAGGACTGGACCTGAACCACTGGACCAGCTGTCCTCCTGGTGTGACAGGACTGGACCTGAACTCCTGGACCAGCTGTCCTCCAGGTCTGACAGGACTGGACCTGAACCACTGGACCAGCTGTCCTCCTGGTGTGACAGGACTGGACCTGAACCACTGGACCAGCTGTCCTCCAGGTCTGACAGGATTGGACCTGAACCACTGGACCAGCTGTCCTCCTGGTGTGACAGGACTGGACCTGAACTCCTGGCCCAGCTGTCCTCCTGGTCCAACAGGACTGGCCCAGCTGTCCTCCCAGTCTGACAGGACTGGACCTGAACCACCGGACCAGCTGTCCTCCCAGTCTGACAGGACTGGACCTGAACCACTGGACCAGCTGTCCTCCCAGTCTGGCAGGACTGGACCTGTACCACTGGCCCAGCTGTCCTCCCAGTCTGACAGGACTGGCCCAGGCCCTAGGCTGCCCCCGCTGTCCCTAACGCCAGGGTGCTGTGTCCGGCAGGCACGTGATCTGGGCGTCCCGGACCTCCCCCGTGGCGACCTTCCCCGGGCTGGCCGACGCAGTGGCACGGGCCGCGGCATCCCCCCAGGACAGCGCCTGGCGCCTGGCCCACAAGCAGCTGACCATCGTCACCACGGCGATCGAGAGGGCGGCCATCGCCCTGGAAACCGTCTGACAGCACGTGCCCCGGTCCCCTAGAGTCGAGTTAGGCACCCCTCCACGCTGCGCCGTACCCCTCTGCCCCCTGCACCCCTCCATCACGAGGGGGAGCAACCAATATATCTAACTGCACGGCCCAAGATCCTCCCAGTTTTGGGGGCTGCCAGAGTCTCGGCACGTTCTCCGCCGTCTCGATCTTCCCTGTGTCCGGAAACACGGCTGTGTGGATCTGCTGCTCCGAGTGTGTGCAGGACAGGAGCCGGCCCCCTGAGCTCGAGTGGGACAGGGGAGGAACAGCTGGACCAGCTGAGGGGGGCGCTAGTAAACCGATGTGCGTCGTCTCCCGAGGACGTGCGAGAGCTCAGGGGCGCTTGGACAGCAGAGCGTGGATGTGACGTCATGGTATCTGATGTCCCCCATATATAGATACAGGGATTGATTTACAACCCATTAGCAAAATCCAGCTCCCAGTATTGTTTCCAGAGTGACTTGGCCAGTAGCAGTACTGATGGGCCTGACGACCACCCCTTTAAACCCGTTTGGACGTAGATATGAAGCATGTGGGGCCTAAGAATTAAATGACTGCAATGAAATTGCTAAGTAGTTGTCTTTTTTTGTTTTTTTAAGAGGAACACTTTTGTTTGTATTTCTGACTTCCCAATACTGTTCCACCCCCTACCTCCCACACAGGAAACACACACACACACAAGCCTGTGCAAGTTCCACTTTCTGCTTCAAGCTGGAGGTTTTAATTTAAGAAACGCAGTAGTTTTCTCTCAGGAACTAAAACCAAAAAACCCAGTGCCCATTAAAGTCTGGTAAGTGTTTAGTAATTGAGTTGTGTACATAGCTGCGTAGTCTGTGTGCCCCCCCACCCAGTATAGTGACTTCCATTCTCAAGCACCTCAAAACTACACAGGCAGGAGGGGATTCAATTCAGTTCAGGGGCGCGTGGGAGCCTATCCCAGCAAGCATCGGGCGGAAGGCAGGGTACACCCCGGACAGGGCACACACCCACTCACAGCAGGGCCAGTATTTCCCACAAGCCCATTCACCTCCGAGCTGGTCTTTGCACGGTGTGGGTGGGGGGGAATACCACCAGCACGCAAGAGAACATGCAGACTCCACACAGACAGCACCCCGAGTCTGGACTTGAACCCGGGGGGTCCCCAGAACGACCGCAGGAAATGGAACGGCGTCTGCTGGGCTAATGGTGTGGTAGAGGGACCCCTACGGCGTCGAACCTTGAGAAGGGAGTTATCCGTCATTTTTTCAGCATGGAATAAACCGATCACTTGTTCCTATCCGTCAGGATTGCAATCAGACCACGGGGGGGGGGGGAGAAATTAAGGAATGTTGGGTATTCTTTATTATTTAAATCCTGGCAAACGCCAAAAAAAAAGCTTCAAGCAGACGTGGGCGTGCGGCGGAGCGCGGGAGCCGGAGATCGAAGGAACGCGCCATCCGGAACCGCAGCGTGGGTAAGGACACCGATCCCGGACAGCCACGTGTATAATACAGGCCCCCCCCCCCACATATTGAACATCCCGTCAGTTACCACGCCAACCCCACTGCAGAGTCCCCCACCCCCCCTGGGATGTGACCCAGAGCTCCATGCTGCCACCCAGTGGTGAGTGTGGGTATCCCACTTGTGAGGTCGACGTGATAAATGTGTCTTGTGCACTATCGCCCACCACCCCCTGTGTCTTCATGACAGCGTCCGGCTCGCTGGTGCCATTCCTGCAGGGCAGAGTTGCTCGGGACCTGGGGGGGGGAGACTTCGGAGTCAAAGAGGGGGTTCCCCAATGCTGATGCTCGAGGGCAGTTGTGCACTTTCAGTGTCTCGGGGTGTCCCGATGACCTGAGGAGAAGTGGTTGGTCTAATTGGCCTTGCAGAGGTATTTTTGGAGAAGGGGGGGGGTGTTTATTTATTTTTTACGGGGTTGCTGGAGGGGCGGTCCACTTCCTGGAGGGGGCGGGCGGTAGGCCGGTCACTCCCGGCCGAGCTCCTGGGGGCAGCCGGGCGATTTGAAGGCCTCGGGGATCTCGCTGTCCAGCTTGCAGATGACCTTGTAGATGCCCTTCTTCCAGGACGGGTCCCCGTCCCGCCCGCCGCGGATGGCACTGAAGAACTCGCGCAGCGTGACCTCCGCCACCTCCAGGAATCGGCTGGGCACCTGCACTCCCACACACGCACACAGGGGGGCGCTGTTACTCACGGGCACGCCGACCGGCCACCTGCAGAAAGCCTTCTCTCTGACCTCTCTTCCCCTCCCTCATGCTGCCTCACTTTCTCTCGCCGTCAGTGAGCCACTGAAGCCCAGACGCACCCAAGACCCTCAGCATCTATACTGCAATCAGTCTCGGCATCTGTACTGGCGTAGCATGCGTTTCAGTAGCTATACTCATATCAGTACCGGTGTGTTGTGATGATTAATACTGGTATCGGTGTCAGTATCAGTGCTGGTGTCAGTATTGGTGTGTTGTGGTGAACAGGGCTGGTGTCAGTATTGGTGTGTTGTGGTGATGAACAGGGCTGGTGTCAGTATCGGTGTGTTGTGGTGAACAGTGCTGGTGTCAGTATTGGTGTGTTGTGGTGATGAACAGTGCTGGTGTCAGTATCGGTGTGTTGTGGTGAACAGTGCTGGTGTCAGTATCGGTGTGTTGTGGTGATGAACAGGGCTGGTGTCAGTATCTGTGTGTTGTGGTGAACAGTGCTTGTGTCAGTATTGGTGTGTTGTGGTGATGAACAGTGCTGGTGTCAGTATTGGTGTGTTGTGGTGAACAGTGCTGGTGTCAGTATTGGTGTGTTGTGGTGATGAACAGGGCTGGTATCAGTATTGGTGTGTTGTGGTGATGAACAGGGCTGGTGTCAGTATCTGTGTGTTGTGGTGAACAGTGCTGGTGTCAGTATTGGTGTGTTGTGGTGATGAACAGTGCTGGTGTCAGTATTGGTGTGTTGTGGTGATGAACAGTGCTGGTGTCAGTATTGGTGTGTTGTGGTGAGCAGTGCTGGTGTCAGTATTGGTGTGTTGTGGTGAGCAGTGCTGGTGTCAGTATCGGTGTGTTGTGGTGATGAACAGTGCTGGTGTCAGTATCGGTGTGTTGTGGTGATGAACAGTGCTGGTGTCAGTATCGGTGTGTTGTGGTGAGCAGTGCTGGTGTCAGTATCGGTGTGTTGTGGTGATGAACAGGGCTGGTGTCAGTATCGGTGTGTTGTGGTGATGAACAGTGCTGGTGTCAGTATCGGTGTGTTGTGGTGAGCAGTGCTGGTGTCAGTATCGGTGTGTTGTGGTGATGAACAGGGCTGGTGTCAGTATCGGTGTGTTGTGGTGAGCAGGGCTGGTGTCAGTATTGGTGTGTTGTGGTGAGCAGTGCCAGTGTCAGTATTGGTATGTTGTGGTGAGCAGGGCTGCTGTCAGTATCGGTGTGTTGTGATGATTGGAATATTGGCGTTGGTGTACCGCGCCGCTCAGTCTGACCTCGAAGTCGTTGGCCTTGTTGTAGTGCAGGTTGAGGATGCGGAAGAGCTCGGAGTCGCGGCTCATGCTCAGCTTGTCGGGGCTGGCCACGCCCTCGCCCGCCGCCTGCCGCGCAAACTTCTCCATCTGGATGTAGAAGAACTCCCGGAAGTTACTGAACCACTTGATCAGCTGGGAGGTGATGCAGCGATTGAACTGCGGAGAGAGGAGGAGAGCGTGTGAGAGAGGGAGGGAGAGAGAGAGAGAGAGAGGAGAGCATGTGAGAGAGGGAGAGAGAGGAGGAGAGCGTGTGAGAGAGGGAGAGAGAGAGAGGAGGAGAGTGTGTGAGAGAGGGAGAGAGAGGAAGAGAGCGTGTGAGAGAGGGAGAGAGAGGAGGAGAGCGTGTAAGAGAGGGAGATAGAGAGAGAGGAGGAGAGCATGTGAGGGAGAGGAGAGAGAGGAGGAGAGCATGTGAGGGAGAGGAGAGAGAGGAGGAGAGCGTGTGAGAGAGGGGGAGAGAGAGGAGGAGAGCGTGTGAGAGAGGGGGATAGAGAGAGGAGTAGAGCATGTGAGGGAGAGGAGAGAGAGGAGGAGAGCGTGAGAGAGGGAGAGAGAGAGGAGGAGAGCGTGAGAGAGGGAGAGAGAGAGGAGGAGAGCGTGAGAGAGGGAGAGAGAGAGGAGGAGAGCATGTGAGGGAGACGAGAGAGAGAGAGGAGGAGAGCGTGTGTGAGAGAGGGAGAGAGGAGGAGAGTGTGTGAGAGAGGGAGAGAGGAGGAGAGTGTGTGAGAGAGGAGAGAGGAGGAGAGCGTGTGAGAGAGAGAGAGAGAGAGGAGAGAGGAGGAGAGCGTGTGAGAGAGAGAGAGAGAGGAGGAGAGCGTGAGAGAGAGGGAGAGAGAGAGGAGAAGAGCGAGGGCGTGGAGGGCTCTGTACCTTGACGTCGGGGAAGTAGGTCTTGAGCGTGTTGGAGCTGGGGTAGCGGCAGTAGAAGAACATGAGCTTGGCCTTCTTCAGGTGGCTGGGGGACAGCCCCTCCTGCGAGTGGCAGGCCGGTCAAGGAGAAACACGGGGACCGCAGGAGCCCGCTCATCCTGCCCCGAAACTCCTCCCGCCCGGTCCGAGTCCGGCTCGGGTTCGGAACCCCCCCCCCCAAAAGAAATAAGGCGCTATATCCCGGGTATCGAAACCGTACTGACGAATGCGGGGGGGGGTTGCACAGTCTGCGCTGTTTGTCTGGGGGGCCAGCTGGGTTCAACGCCCCTTGAACTTTGGGGGTTCAAGGCCGGCGCAGGAAGCTGCTGGCCGCCCCAAGAGCAAGGGGACAAGCTGAGGGGAACCCCGGGAAGGGTAGGGGCTCCCCAAGGTTGAGAGCTAGGAAACCTTGTTCTGACTGCGATCACCCCCCCACACCCCCCTTACCAACGGTGGAGGGGGTACCCCGCTTCGGACCGCAGCGAAAAAGGATATGGCCGACGAGGTCAGGTAGAGCGTGGGGTCGCCGGGTTCGGGGTACCCGCCGGGCCCCCCGTCCGCCTTCGCCATCTTGGGCGCCGAGCCCTCCAGCGCCCCCAGCAGGTGCAGGGCGGGGTAGGGGCCGTGGGGGGGCGGGGGCGGCGGCGGGGGGGGCAGCAGCTGGCTGAGCTCCAGGAAGGCGTCCGGGGAGAGTCTGTCCTCGCGGGGGGGGGCGGCCGGTGGGGGGGCCGCGGCGCGGGCGGAGGCGAACATCTGCATGGTGTAGTGCAGCAGGGGCAGGGGCAGGGCCGGGGGGAAGGGGGCGCCCAGCAGGGAGGGGGGTTCCTTGCCCTGCGGGGGGGGCGGCGGGGGCAGGAGGCCGCCCGCGGGAGGAGGAGGAGGAGGAGGGGGGTGGGAGTAGAGGGGGTGCCGCGGGGCGCGCGGATCCAGGGACTTCCGCACCACCAGGGGCAGGGCCTCCAGCTGCTCCGCCAGGAAATCCCGCCCCCGGCGCTGCGGCAGGGGGCCCCCCTGGTCCCGGGGGGCCGGGGAGGGGCGTGTCTCAGCGGGCAAGGGGGCGGGGCCGGGCGGCGGCGGCAGCTTCTGATTGGCCGCGTACATCCGGACCACCCCGTCGATCACCTGCGCCACCGCCGCCCCCAGCTCCTCCTTCAGGGCCTCGGCCAGCTTGCTCCCGGGCGGCCTGCTTCCTCCCTGCCCGTCCTCCTCCTCCTCCTCCTCCTCCTCCTCGGAGAAGCGCTCGGCCCCCCTGCCCGCCGGCCCCGCCCCCGGCCCCGCCCCCAGCCCCGCCCCCGGCCCCGCCCTCCCGCTGTGCAGACGCAGCACCTTCTCCTGCAGCTGCAGCAGCTGCTCCCTCACGCTGTCCAGCTGGCTCTTCAGCTCCTGCCTCTCCTGCATCCGCCGCCGGCCCCCCCGGGCCCTCTTCACCCGCCGGCACTGCCGGTACAGCTCCTCCTCTTCCTCGCCCGCTGGGCGGCCCCTCTTGCTCGCCCTGGGGGGGCTCCGGAACAGGGGGCCCCCTCCCTCCTCCTCCTCCTCCTCGTCCTCCTCCTCGTCCTCCTCTTCTCCCACCTCCTCCTCCTCCTCCTCCTGCTCCGACGCCGAGCCTTCCAGACTCTCCTCCGCGGCGCCGCCCTGCTGGAAGCCCCCGGTACTGCAGCTGTGGTGCCCCTCGGTTTTCAGCAGCCGGGAGATGAGGGAGCTGGCGGGCAGGTGGTAGGGGTAGGGGTAGCTCCTCTCCTGGTAAGGCGGGCCCCTGGGGGGGCTCCCATAAAGACGATAGGGGCAGTTCTGGGGCGACTGGGGGCAGGACTGGTTCTCTGTGCAGTCCAGCTCCATCTCTCTCCTGATCCGGATTTGTCTTTTTTTTTTGATGGGAATGAGGTGTCTTCAATCAACTTTTTTTTTTCCTTTTCCTTCTGTTTAAAAATAGAACAAGAGGCAGAGAGATGATTTTAATGGGGGGGCTCTGCACCATGACCCCATCCCACCTCCCAAAATAAACCCCCCTGCTGCCCTGGTTCTCCCAGGACTCCCACGTCCTGCGACATGAGCCTTAGGCTTCTACGTCTACGTCTGGCTGCTGCTGGGTTGGAGCCTGCTCCCTTTTGTGCCTGGTGTTGTGCTGCCCACGCTACCTCTGGGGCAAGGGCCCCCAACACTCCCGATCCAGCCTGTTAAACCAGCTCTCTCGACGGACTGGAGACCGTTTATCACGGCGGTCGGTTTAGCCGGTGACTGCTCAAACAAAGCAGTTGAGAGATTTAGGAACCAAACACGTCGGAGGTACTGGATTGAACGTGAAGCACTGGGGGTTATAGGTCCCCCATCGCAAAATATTAACAAAACCTGCATAGTAGAGAGAGAAACTCGCAAGGAAAGTAAGAGGTTGAGCAGTTGCTTAGTAACCGGCAGGAGTGAGCGCCCAGGCACGCACACACACACACTCCCAGCTCTGGGCTGGATCTCTCTCTCTCCACTTCCTGCGCTTTTATCAGCGCCGACAGCCCTGAACGCTGTTTGTTCAGCGTGTTGACACGGCCGGCAGGCTGCGGTGATTACTGACCCCAGCGGCGGCTCCCTGCGGGCCCCGTGGGGCCGGTCCTGGGAGCGAGGCGGCTGCCCACCCGCCCCACCCTCACTGGTCGCTTCGCCGGGCCCATTCCAGTCACCCCGGGGGTCTCGGTCAGTCGGTCAGACAGTCGGCTTTGCAGCAGTGAGAGACTGCGGTGTTCAGTCAGTTGGCTGTAGCGTTCAAATAGTCAGCCGTGGTGTTCAGCGAGTGGCGTGCAGTCAGCGGGCTGTGGTGTTCAGTGAGTGGCGTGCACTTAGCTGTGGTGTTCAGCGAGTGGCGTGCACTTAGCTGTGATCAGTGAGTGGAGAGCAGTCAGCTCGTTGTGGTGTTCAGTGAGTGGAGTGCAGTCAGCTCGCTGTGGTGTTCAGCGAGTGGCGTGCACTTAGCTGTGGTGTTCAGCGAGTGGAGTGTAGTCAGCTTGCTCTGGTGTTCAGCGAGTGGCGTGCTGTGGTGTTCAGCGAGTGGCGATGCACCAGTCTAGGTCCAGAGCCAGCCTGTGGAGAGCCTGCTGGCAAGAAGCCACTAGCCCCAGTCATAGCCCTGTCTCCCAGTACACTCTCCCTCCTGAACCCTATGTCCAGACAGGCACACCACTGTCCTGGAGAGCCACCAGTCCGGGTCACAGTCTCTGTCTGGTCAGGCCTGAGCTGGGTGTCTGGAGCAGATCTCGCGCTGAGCTCTTCCCCTGATCCGGACGCTGCCCCCTGGTGTCTAGTGTCATTAACTCCCAGAGGCGTCCGATTTACACCACCCACGAGGTTAATTGGTTAATTGGCGGCGGGAGTTTCCCTGGGGCTCCGGCCCGGACAACCTGTACCAGCGATGGGAGGAGCTCTTTCCCTCTGTATTATCGCGAGATTCTGCCAGGTTTCACATCGCGTGCGAAATCACGTCATTTAGCCGGTTTTTTTTATCATACGAATGGCGAGGAAGGGAGCCTTCCTATTATGACAATATGGAGTCCGTTTAAAAAACAACAACAAAAAAACGTTTTCCTCCCAGTTCCCCGCAGGCATGTAGGCGAGGGACGCAGTTAGCAGAAAGGACGTTAGGTGACGTCTGCTTATGCCCGAATTCGCCACAGCCGGGCTGTAAAATCCGCACAACGGGCTCAGACGGTGAGATCGTCAGCGCCTGAAATCTGTCGCCCCTTTCCCGAGTGTACATAAACCCACGTCGCGCCTACTCGTAAACCGTGACGTGTCCAAGCTAGTTGCTAGCCCCCCCTGACCCCCAACACCACCACGGCGTGCGATCTGAAAAGGTAAAACGTCGGGAAAAGCAACCGAAAAGAATCGGATGGGTTCAGTTCGCGGGGCCGCTGTCTGTGTGGAGTCTGCATGTTGTTCGCGTGCATTTCCTCCGGGGGGGGGTCTCCGCATGGTCTCTGGACTGGGGTTTCCTCCCACGGTCTAAGGCCATGCTGGGAGATTCATTCGCTTCTGGGGAAACCGAGTGTTTGTGGGTGGGTGGGTGTCCTGTGATGGACTGGCGTGTCCCGCCCGGGCGGTACGCTGCTTGCTCGCAGGTTTAGACTCCTGGATCAGCCGGTTGGAAACGGGGAGGGAGGGCGGGCCTTTGCGGAGTCTGACAGGAGAGGCGCTTCCGGCTCCAGGGACTCCTCCACGCAGGACAGCGGGCGTCGGTGGGTTGGAGGTTTTAATGATGGAATCGGGAAAAGTCCAGCTCGGGGGTTTGCAGCAGAGGGATGCGCACCTAAGCAGGGCGAACTGAGACTCAAATCAGAGCGGGATCGAAGCCGAGCCGAGCCGAGCCGGTCCGCTCCAGCGCACCCGGCCGGAGACCCAGAGCGATCAGTGATTCCGACACGCGTGGGCTCGATGACTCTTTGCTGGCAGGAGGGGGGCGCAGGGTATGTGTGTGTGTGTGTTTCTGACACGTGAATAAAGATCCCCGAGAGATCGAACTCCCTCGCCTCGCGCTGTCCAGGGGCAGAGCCCGACCCGCGCGCGTGCCGCTCGCTCGCTCGCTGGCGCGAGGGCTGCTGGACCCCGCCGGACACTGACCCCCACTCCCCACACTCCCCCCCCCACGGACCGCCGGCCGGACCGAGCGGAGACCGAGACTAGAGGGCACCCGGAACGCTCCTGTCGACACAAAGAAATAATCAACAACGCCACCGCCAACAACGGACACACAACCCCGAACAAAGTTCTGGCTCGGTCGGAAAACGCCGGAGTTCGGGATCATTAAGAACAGCCCCGAAGCCCGCCTGTCCGTGTTGACACGGGTCCCGATCACTCTCACTCATTACCAACTGCGCGTTCACAGCCGGGGCGCTGCGGACAGATCCACGCACAACCCACGGGCTGAGGAGCCAGACGCCCGCAGCCTGAGAAAGAATTCACACTAAATAACGGCTCGGGTTCTCCCAGTTCTCCCAGTTCTCCCAGCTGCTACTCACTGCTCCGCCGAGCTGGTGCGCAGGACGGGCCGAACTTCTCCAAGCGAGCGGCCGCCCCCCGGCCGGACGAACCGCTGGTGTCCCGTGTCGGGGGAGCAGGATGCCGAGCAGCGCGTCCGCCTCGGTACCCGAATTTCCTGTTTTTGCCCGTCCGGACCGCTCTTCTGTCGCCCTGCTCTCACGCGCCGGAGCACTAGGACAACACCGGCCCGCCCCGCCCCCTCCCGCGGTGACGTCACCCCGGCGGCCCTCCCCACGTGGGGTCCGGAAGGAGCGGAGCCAATCGGAACCCGGCAGCTCTCCAGCCCTAAATCTGATTGGCCCGCTCTCTGCCCCCCCCCTCCCCCTCCCCATACCTCCCCCCCCACCCCCACCGAGAGCCCGTCCTGACCGTGTACAGTATAATCATCCCATTTTAGTATTCATAATCATAGTCTATTAATTTAATTACTTTTTTTTTCCGGGCTGTTATACCGTTTCGCCAGCAGTGCGATTGTGTCTCTTCTGTTGGCAACATGTAGACAGATTTGTATTATTGAAACCCGTCCGTCTCGATCACTTACACGTACCCGTATGTTTCACACGTTATCAGTCTCTCATCTGCTTACATCCAGCCATCGGAAGGCCGGATCGTCGATCAGCCCGGATGGCGTCTGAATTTTTGGGTTTCGGGACAGAAATTAAGAAGGCAGATTCAGTGTTGCCATTCGGGTGAGGGGGGGGGTACTTCGGGCGGGATGAAACTTCTGCTACTAGAACGGCCGACGACGCAAAACATTTACTCCCCACCTCATTAGCGAGAATGAACAGAGGCTCAGGCCTCACCTGACAGGCGGCGAGCGACAGAAGGCAGCGCACCGTCATAAAAACCTGGGCTCTGTGCTGCCCCCTGGCGGACAGATGCGACACCGCCCCCCCCCTCCCCGCCCACTCCGCCGTTAGTCCGACGGGAAGTACCGCAATTGTCCCCTTTCAGGAAAGCAGAAGTGACGATTTCCTCCCGAGCGCCGGTACCAGGAGGGCTCCGGGAGACGAGGTGTCTCTGTGAGAGCGCCGTGTGATTTACCCTGCCCGCGCTGATAACATATCCAGCGTCTCGTCTCGGGAGTCATTGAGGGGAAAGACTTCTGCTTTTGTCTTCCATTCCCACAGTGCAAGGTTTCCACACAAACACCCCCCCCCCCCGCCCCACTTGGCTTGTGTAAATATCAGCCTTTTTAACAAGGCCAGGCTCTTTGAGACAGAGTGTCGTTGTGTGTTTGCTGTGCTCCTCTGTGTGCCTGGTGTTGTGTGTTTGCTGTGCTCCTCTGAGTGCCCGGTGTTGTGTGTTTGCTGTGCTCCCCTGTGTGCCCGGTGTTGTGTGTTTGCTGTGCTCCTCTGTGTGCCCGGTGTTGTGTGTTTGCTGTGCTCCCCTGTGTGCCCGGTGTTGTGTGTTTGCTGTGCTCCCCTGTGTGCCCGGTGTTGTGTGTTTGCTGTGCTCCCCTGTGTGCCCGGTGTTGTGTGTTTGCTGTGCTCCCCTGTGTGCATGGTGTTGTGTGTTTGCTGTGCTCCTCTGTGTGCCCGGTGTTGTGTGTTTGCTGTGCTCCTCTGTGTGCCCGGTGTTGTGTGTTTGCTGTGCTCCCCTGTGTGCCCGGTGTTGTGTGTTTGCTGTGCTCCTCTGTGTGCCCGGTGTTGTGTGTTTGCTGTGCTCCTCTGTGTGCCCGGTGTTGTGTGTTTGCTGTGCTCCTCTGTGTGCCCGGTGTTGTGTGTTTGCTGTGCTCCTCTGTGTGCCCGGTGTTGTGTGTTTGCTGTGCTCCCCTGTGTGCCCGGTGTTGTGTGTTTGCTGTGCTCCTCTGAGTGCCCGGTGTTGTGTGTTTGCTGTGCTCCTCTGTGTGCCCGGTGTTGTGTGTTTGCTGTGCTCCCCTGTGTGCCCGGTGTTGTGTGTTTGCTGTGCTCCCCTGTGTGCATGGTGTTGTGTGTTTGCTGTGCTCCCCTGTGTGCATGGTGTTGTGTGTTTGCTGTGCTCCCCTGTGTGCCCGGTGTTGTGTGTTTGCTGTGCTCCCCTGTGTGCCCGGTGTTGTGTGTTTGCTGTGCTCCTCTGTGTGCCCGGTGTTGTGTGTTTGCTGTGCTCCTCTGTGTGCCCGGTGTTGTGTGTTTGCTGTGCTCCCCTGTGTGCCCGGTGTTGTGTGTTTGCTGTGCTCCTCTGTGTGCCCAGTGTTGTGTGTTTGCTGTGCTCCTCTGAGTGCCCGGTGTTGTGTGTTTGCTGTGCTCCCCTGTGTGCATGGTGTTGTGTGTTTGCTGTGCTCCTCTGTGTGCCCGGTGTTGTGTGTTTGCTGTGCTCCCCTGTGTGCCCGGTGTTGTGTGTTTGCTGTGCTCCCCTGTGTGCATGGTGTTGTGTGTTTGCTGTGCTCCTCTGTGTGCCCGGTGTTGTGTGTTTGCTGTGCTCCCCTGTGTGCCCGGTGTTGTGTGTTTGCTGTGTGCCCGGTGTTGTGTGTTTGCTGTGCTCCTCTGAGTGCCCGGTGTTGTGTGTTTGCTGTGCTCCCCTGTGTGCCCGGTGTTGTGTGTTTGCTGTGCTCCCCTGTGTGCCCGGTGTTGTGTGTTTGCTGTGCTCCTCTGAGTGCCCGGTGTTGTGTGTTTGCTGTGCTCCCCTGTGTGCCCGGTGTTGTGAGTTTGCTGTTCTCCCCTGTGTGCCCGGTGTTGTGTGTTTGCTGTGCTCCTCTGTGTGCCCGGTGTTGTGTGTTTGCTGTGCTCCCCTGTGTGCCCGGTGTTGTGTGTTTGCTGTGTGCCCGGTGTTGTGTGTTTGCTGTGCTCCTCTGTGTGCCTGGTGTTGTGTGTTTGCTGTGCTCCCCTGTGTGCCCGGTGTTGTGTGTTTGCTGTGCTCCCCTGTGTGCCCGGTGTAGTGTGTTTGCTGTGCTCCCCTGTGTGCCCGGTGTTGTGTGTTTGCTGTACTCCTCTGTGTGCCCGGTGTTGTGTGTGAGAAACATGCTTCTCTGCAGCGTGCGGGGCCTCAGGAGGGCTGGGGGTGATGTCACCGCCCTGCGTGTGCCCTTTGTGACTGGGGCAGTGTGGGCCAGGGAGCTTGGGTGCTGCTGGTGCTGCTGCTGCTGGGGAGGGGAGGGCTGGGGGCTGTTGTGCTTGATCAGCGAGACCCGTGTCAGCTCCTGCATCCTGTGACACACACGCACACTCATCGCACAGGGGAAGGTGGTGGGAGGGGAGAAACTGAGGCACCCCATTCATGAGATAATCCCCCAGCACAGTGACACTGCCCCCCTTTCCTTCTGACACAGCAGGTCTACACAGAGAGATTAGAGAGGGAGAGAGACGCCCAGAGATCGCTATCTGGCTCGCAGGACCACAAGAAAGGATCACACAACTAAAGCACTCCCTCCATCCAGTTTCTGACCTCTGTCTCCAGCACAGCGTCGCTGGGGGGGAGCTGGACGCCATCCCAGCAACCCACAGGCGCAAGGCAGGGTACCCCCCTGGACAGGACGCCAGTCCATCACAGGACACACACACACACACTCGCGCCAGGGCCAGTTTTCCCAGCAGTCCGTTAACCTCCCAGCATGTCTTTGGGCTGTCTGGGAGGAAACCCGCACAAACGGATGGAGAGCATGCAAACTCCACACAGACAGCACCCAGGGGCCCCAGCGCCGTGTGCACTGCGCCAGCAGGCCGTCTGTCACGCGTTGAGTGTCTGCGTGGCCACATCACTGGATATTACTGGGTTTGCCGAGCTCTGTATCCGGTGACCCCACACTCAGTATTGACCCCTGACAGCCCGTGGATCTCTAACTAGCGGTATGCGCACGGCTTGTTTTCTAATTGGAATGGTTATCTTCACTGAACCTGGCAGAGATCACGCCCAGGCTTTTACAGTTGGAATCCGATTGGAATAACCCAGATGGAAAAGCTCGTGAAAGGCTTTTGAGAGCAGGATATGCCAGGAGATGTTTCCATTAGGGTGCACTTGACCATGGGTTTTAAACAGCAGAGAGACTGGGGGAGGGGAGAGACTGGAGCTCTGTCAGAATCTGATGCACTGGCTCACTTGCACACTGAATCATTGACACACTGAATCATTGACACACTGAATCACTGAATCACTGACACACTGAATCACTGATTCACTGATTCACTGAATTACTGACACACTGAATCACCGACTCACTGACACACTGAATTACTGACTCACTGACACACTGAATCACTGACACAGTGAAGGATTGACACACTGACACACCGAATCACTGACTCACTGACACACTGAATCACTGAATCGCTGGCACACTGAATCACCGACTCACTGACACACTGAATCACTGACACAGTGAAGGATAGACACACTGACACACCGAATCACTGACTCGCTGACACACTGAATCACTGACACACTGAATCACTGACACACTGACCCACTCAGTCACTGACAGTGAATGAGACCGTACAGGGGCAGGACCAGGGAGGAGCGATCCCGATCGGTGCCAGGTAAGGACACAAAGAGTCCGGTGGCATTTGACCTATTTTACCTCTGTCGGCTCGTAATAGCTGCCAGATCTCCACCCACAATCCTCCTCCACCAGCACCGAGCACAGTCCCACGATGCTTTGCTCCGGACCAGGTTGGCCGCTGGGAGGGGAGGTGTAAGGTGCAGGGAGGGGGGAGGGGGTGGGGGGCACATTGCACAATCTGTTCTGGATCGTGACAGTGGTTCCCACAGTTACTCAGGTTACCTGACAGTTTGCCCTCCCCCCCCCCCCCGCAGGAATACCCACCCTAGGCTGCTGATAACAGCCTCCGCAGGACTGTGAGAACCCAAGGCCCTGCCACTCCAGCCAAGAGGGAAGAGTGTGCTGGAGGAAACAGCCCAGCGCCTGAGTGACACGAAAGAGGAACTGCAGGGAGAGAGGAGGCGTGGGCAGCCGTTCAAGGCTGCGATTCCCGGATTCATCGACCCCCTTCCTCGTCGGATCTCGGAACGGTGGCGGCTGCCCTTCGGAAAACCCGTAACCAGGGCTGGGAAGGGTGGGTAAGTCATGGGGCGTACAGGGCGCCCTTCTGCCCCCTCTCCTGGAGACTGGGGAGAGGGAGGGATTAATATTAGCCGGCAGGTAATTGATTAAGTGGCGGATATTGCAGACAGACGGGTGAAGGTTTTGCAGCTTCTGCGCTGTGCAGCTCCCGCCGGTGTAGCAGAAGGAGCCCGGAGGACGTCGTGTCTCTGCTCTCCTCGGCACTGGAAGAACCCTTTACCTGCGCACGCAGGACCGCGGGCCCCCTGCTGGACAGAGAGCACCAACGGGGCGCGAGCCGTCCGTCGGGCTGGACGTCGGGGGCCTGGGTTTCTCCTGTTCGAACCGTGGGCCAGGACAGCGCGCGGCGCGGACTCGAGGAGGGGGGGACCAGCGAGCCGGAGAGCCAGCCAGGCGCGCCCAGTGTTCCTGGCTCCCTTCCGGACAGCACAACAACTCCTGTCCACCCCCCACCCCCCCCCAGCCCTTCGCCAGATTGTCATGGAAACCCTGCAGGAAACTGGAGCAGAGCGCACTCCACACAAAGAGGCAGGATGAGTCTGGCTGGCCCTTGAAATGTTTCACTGTACGGCTCTCGCAGTGGCTAATGGGATTTTTTTTGTCTGAAAATGACATTATTTACCCGTATGAATTTTTTTTTTTAGTATATCCCCCCCCCCCAACTGAGGAACAAATCAGGCATGTGGGCACAGGTCGTAGGCACGTGGGGGAGAGAACAGTGTAGCACCAGGCACAATATAGCCAGCAGCTGTATCTCCCTGCAGCCCCACTGGAGCCCAGCAGTGTGAGCCTGGCCAGTACCTGGAGGGGAGACTCCTGGGAGAGCTGAGGCTGCTGCTGGAAGAGGTGTGAGTGGGGCCAGCAGGGGGCGCTCACCCTGCGGTCTGTGTGGGTCCTGATGCCCCAGTATAGTGACGGGGGACACTAGACTGTAAACAGGCGCCGTCCTTCAGATGAGACGTCAAACCGAGGTCCTGACTCTCTGTGCTCATTAAAAACCCCAGGGTGTTTCTCGAGAAGAGTAGGGGTGTTACCCCGGTGTCCTGGCCAAATTTGCCCCCTGGCCTTTACCCATCATGGCCTCCTAATAACCCCCCTCTCTGAACTGGCTCCATCACTCTGCTCTCCTCCCCACTGGGAGCTGGGGTGTGGGGAGCGGACTGGCGCCTCATCCAGGTGGGGGTACACACTGCTGGGATAAATAAGTGCAGGACCAACATGAACTTCTCATAGAGCTTCTCCTGGTTTAGACAGGCTCGGGCGGCGCTGTTAAGTGGTGGGGGTGAGGGGAGATCCGCTGACCCGAATAACGTGCCCTGGGGAGAGGGCGTCTGAGGGTCAGGGGTCAGGGGTCGCGAGAGGGGGAGAGGAGACGAGGCTCAGAACCGGCTGGATGTCCCGTCTCGTGGCGTCAGGAACAAAGGGAGAGGGGCCCGTTGTTTTAGTGGCTCTGGTGTTGGTTTAGGTGCAATGAAACAACAGACTGGTAAGGAGCTGAGGCTGAGAGGCTGAGAGAGAGGAGAGAGAGAGGAGTGGTGGAGAGGAGAGAGAGGGGTGATGATGGAGGGAGAGGAGAGGGAGGGGTTTTTGAGAGAGAGGGATGATGATGGCGGGAGAGGAGAGAGAGGGGTATCGGAGAGAGGGATGATGATGGAGGGAGAGGAGAGAGAGGGATGATGATGGAGGGAGAGGAGAGAGAGGGGTGACAGAGGAAGAGGAGAGAGAGAACCCCAGTGTGTCCGAGAGAGAACGAGGGAGGGAGAGGGGATCGTTGTGCTGTGAGTGTTTGGCCATTGATCTCACCTCGTGTGGACTGAGAGAGTGGGGAGAGAGAGAGAGAGGCCAGCCTCCGGCAAGGGCACGGAGACACGGGAACGCAGGGGGCAGGAGGCAGGAGGCTGGCCTGAGGGCAGAGAGAGGGAGGGAACAGAGCCCAACCTGACCCAGACTCTGAGAGCCCGTCCTGTCACCCTGGGCAGCACAGACACTGGACAGTACAGGGCCCAGGCATCTACTGTAGGATTGCGTGACAGGATGTGTGTGCAGTTATATCTGTGGGTGGTGGTGAGTGCGTAGCTATGCGTGTGACTGTGGATGTGTAGCTTTAAGTCTTAAAATGATAAGGTTGTTAGCACACCATAGGCCAAATTGCAGCTTATTTACACTGTTTCCCTCTATCAACCTGAATGTGCTGCTGTCTTTTCACCTCTGAGGTCACCTAGAGAAGAACAAAACAGGAACGTGTTTCTGTGATCATTATCTTTCTGTGAGTCTGCCAAGGTCCCCATTGATGTGTGTGGCTGTAGCTGTGTGTGACAGTATTTGTGTCTGTGTGTGTAGATGTATCGGTCTGACTGTGTGTGATAGCTGTAAACCTGTGTGTGTAGTTGTAGCTGTATGATGGTGAATACAGCTGTAAACCTGTGTGTGTAGCTGTATCTGTATGATGGTGATTGTGAGTCTGTGTGTGACAGTGAGCATATCTGTAAATCTGTGTGTAGCTGTATGATAGTGACTGTGAGTCTGTGTGTTACGGGGAATGTAGCTGTAAATTTGTGTAGGTAGTTGTAGCTGTGTGTCAGTGTGTGATGGTGACTGTATGCTGTGACAGATACAACTACACACACACAACTACAGCACGCAGACTTTCAACTGTAGTCTCTGTGTGACTGTAGCTGTGTGTCTGTGTATGACAGTGAATCTAACTGCGGGTCTGTGTGTGCAGTAGCAGCCTGGGTCTGTGTGTGCCAGTACCTGCATGAGACTGAATCCATTAAAATGCTAAAAACAGCAGCAGTGATGTGAGATGACAGAGGTGTCTCCTGTCCTAATGACAGCCATTACTCTGTGCTGCAGATAATGACATGATCACAACTTTACTAGTTTTACTTTGCAAAAGCACTTTTCATCTCCCATATTTATCGCTCTCTTAAGGGAAAAAAAAACCAAAGCAAATTGGGCTTCAGAGCTGAAGTGCAAGAAACTCTTCTGAACCAGCAGGGATTGCACTGTAAAATTGAATAGTACGATGTCTGAACTAAGATAAGTTGGCTCTTTAACCCTGCCTCCTAATTAACATTCGCAGCCACCAGAAAGTCCGTGTATCTGTGTGCACGATCTGTGTGTGTATCTATTTGGGTTTTTGTGCATGTATGCGCTTCTGTGTATTTTTGCGCAAGTGTGTGTTTTTCTGTGCATGTGTTTGTTTGCACGTCTGGGTGCTTTATTTGTGAATACATGCCTCTGGGTGTGAATTTGTCTGCAATATTCTGTGCGTGTGCGCATGTATTTGTGTTTGTGTGTGGGCTTTTTTGTGTGCATGCACACATCGGCGTGCGTACGTTCCTGAGGTATTAGCACAGTGTCTGTGAAAATCTCCTCTTCCAGGCCAGTCTTCAGTCTTCAGTCTTCAGTCTTCAGTCTTCAGTCTTCAGTCTTCAGTCTTCAGTCTTCAGTCTTCAGTCTTCAGTCTTCACTTTCGGGATCTGTCCCACGAGATTTGGTCACATTTGGTGCTGGTGAGGGGTGGGTGGGTAAGCACCTGGAAAACTCCGGCAGTTGAGGTTGGGGGTGGGGGTGGGGGTGGGGGGGAATCACCTGGCTGCATCGTGGGGTCACGGCTGAGAAAGAGGGGGTTCAGCAGCAGTGTGGGGGTTCAGAGAAGGCCTGGGGTTGCCTGCCCTTATCTTAAAGAAACTCCAAGTGTGTGTGTGTGTGTGTGTTAACTGCACATGCATTAGCTCAGTGTGTGTGTGTGTGTTTCTTCCAAGCGGTGTGTAAGCACAGCCCGATCTCTGTAGGCACCCCCCCCTTTTTCCAGAACAAACAGCGCCCCTCTCCTGTGCTGTGAACCCCTTGCTTCTCCCAGCGTCTGAGAGCCATCAGCGGCCGCACACACGCGCAGCCACTCCACACCGCCGCGCAGAGCGCAATTATCTCCCCGACAATGGCACTATTAACGCTGGAGTGCCATCACATAATTGGCTGGGGTCTGTGCGCGTACCGAGACGCAGGGAGCATACTAATGCACTTCGCTGCTCCGGCAGACTGTGTGTGTGTGTGTGTGTGTGTGTGTGTGGCACCTGGGCTGCAGTCCCACCAGGCCAGCGTACGTATAGAGCACAGGCTGGCAGGCACCGTGACCCTTGACCCCTGGTGGGACGTGGGGCTGGTTGCTCCGAGACCCAGAACATTGAAAGGGATCCAGCGCCAGGATTTTTGGGGTATTTGGGACCCCATGACGCCCAAACCCACCCCCTGCTCCCCCTTCCCTACCTCTCGGACTCCGGACTTTTTTTATTTTTTGGATAAATAAATGGGCGAATGAGATCCATGGTTCGACAGATGGGGGATTGGCGTCACCAAATTGGTGGTGCGTCTTTTTTTTTTTTTTTTTACACAAAGAGTGGTGGGGGCATGGAACAAGCTCCATATGGAACAAGCTGAGGGAGCGTTCTGGGTGGCTGGGGCAGTGTTCAGAGAGAAAGAGAGAGAGGTCGTTGTGGCTGTTTCTGGAAACAAACAGGGGGCGGGGGATTGATCCTGCTGGATGCTGGTGTAATCTGCACGGAGTGACTCCCAGAAGCCCCTGCTGGCGCTGGTACACAGGCTTGTTGGAAGAAGATGGACTTCCTGTTTCTGGCTCTGCAGTCCGTTTTATAGGCTCGTTGCGCTCTGAGCTGCCGCCCGAACATCTGTCACAGCTGCTGGTCCTGAAGCAGGAGGGCCACTCTCCTCACAGCGAGACACAGCAGGGTGGGCTTGCTCTGGCCATGAGCTTGTAGAGAACAGACAGGCGCCCACAGTAAAACAAACACCAAAAACAAATACACACACACCCTGTCCTATATATACACAATACACACACACCCACTGTCACATATATACCCACTACACACACACCCAGTCACATATATACAAAATACACACACCCAGTGTCGCATATATACCCACTACACACACATTGTCCTGTTCATACACAATACACACACACTGTCACATATATACACAATACATACACATTGTCCTGCAGATACCCACTGTTCTATATATATACATATTATATACACATCCACTATACTATACACACACACACCCACTGTCCCATATATACACAACACACACACACACCCACTGTCACATATATATCCACTACACACACATTGTCCTGTTCATACACAATACACACACACTGTCACATATATACCAACTACACACACACACCCACTGTCACATATATACACAATACATGCAGCTACCCACTGTGCTATATATACATATTATATACACATCCACTATACTATATATATATACACACACACATACACAATACACACACCCACTGTCCCATATTGACACAATACACACAATTACTTAATTAGTTCAATTAGGGGCTTCATTAGTCCAGGTAATTAACATCTACACCCTCTTATGACAGAATGCTATAATCCCTGAAGCAGTAGGGCCTGGAATACGGTATGGTTATATTGATATTGATATAAGTAACATTGTTTTAAGGTTGGTTATTATTACTTCTACGACTGCATCTATGTGTCGGAGGGCTTAAGCTGTTAGTGCTTATGGCGAGTGTTGCCATCATTTCCAATAGCTTAATTTCCTTGGATGCAAACAGAGCCACTGAGTTAACAGAACTGTATGACAAGACTGCCCCCTGGTGGACAAGGTGCAGTGGAGCAGTGTATTCCTCTCCTGCAGGCCTCAGACCAGCACTCAGGTACAGCTAAGTACACACTGACAGAGGCACTTGCAGGCTCACAGACGGACTGACAGACTGTTGTCAATACTGCTGAGTACCTGTGGAGGCTTAGTTATCACTCTACAGAATCTGACCAGCATGCTGACACACTGACTGGCATAACAACACTCCGTCTGATTGACACGCACACTGACAAATTAAAACAGTGTGACTGTCTGATGAAATCACACACATTTGTTGAAATCACATTTGTTTATTTATGTAAAAAGCCTTCGGGAATGTTTGCAAAGTCATTTACAGAAAAAACTGTCATGCAGATTTAAGGTCAGAAAACCAACAGCCCTATCATATCTGTGTTCATGTGTGCACAGCAGTGTCTACAAGCCACGCAGGTGTGTCTCAGTGTGTGAATTCAGGGGCAGTGTGAGAGGAGAGGGACAGCAGTGTCTCTAGCAGTGTCTCCAGTCCAGTCAGGAGTGTGTCAGTGTGTGAATTCAGGGGCAGTGTGAGAGGAGAGGGACAGCAGTGTCTCCAGTCCAGTCAGTGTCTCAGTGTGTGAATTTAGGGGCAGTGTGAGAGGAGAGGGACAGCAGTGTCTCTAGCAGTGTCTCCAGTCCAGTCAGGAGTGTGTCAGTGTGTGAATTCGGGGGCAGTGTGAGAGGAGAGGGACAGCAGTGTCTCCAGTCCAGTCAGGGGTGTGTCAGTGTGTGAATTCAGGGGCAGTGTGAGAGGAGAGGGACAGCAGTGTCTCCAGTCCAGTCAGGAGTGTGTCAGTGTGTGAATTCGGGGGCAGTGTGAGAGGAGAGGGACAGCAGTGTCTCCAGTCCAGTCAGGAGTGTGTCAGTGTGTGAATTCGGGGGCAGTGTGAGAGGAGAGGGACAGCAGTGTCTCCAGTCCAGTCAGGAGTGTGTCAGTGTGAGAGGAGAGGGACAGCAGTGTCTCCAGTCCAGTCAGGAGTGTCTCAGTGTGTGAATTCAGGGGCAGTGTGAGAGGAGAGGGACAGCAGTGTCTCCAGTCCAGTCAGGAGTGTGTCAGTGTGTGAATTCAGGGGCAGTGTGAGAAGAGAGGGACAGCAGTGGCTCAGTGTGTTTGTGTGTGTAGTGTTGACTGCGGTAGTGTACATAGTGCAGTCAGTCACTAAAACAGCCTGGTCTCACAGATTTACCTGAACTAGAAGAGGACACCTGATACTATTCAGTTTTGGGGTCACAGGGAGGAGAGGGGCGTCTGATATTTCTACCTCTCCCATGTCCTCACCCACCCTTGTCCGTTGCTAGTGGGGGGGGTCGTCGCTCTGTTTTGCAGGGCTGGGAAGGGCGGCGCGATGCCGTCTCAGGAAAGCGGGGTACACCCCGCGCCCCGCCACTTCCTGCCTTCAGCCCGTGCTCGTGGGAGGGGGGCTCCGGGGCGGCTGGAGGGCGAGCAGGTCCTCGGCGTGCTGCAGGTACTGCGCCATCTTCCTCCTCGCCGCCTCCCTGCGCGGCGCGTCGGGGTCACCTGCGCCCCGGGGGAACAGAGACCGCCATGAGCGGGGAAGGAGAGGGGGGCCGGCGAGGAACAGGCTTGGGGCAAGACGAGGTCTTGACCCCGTGTTGAAGGTCTGGCCTTTCCAACATCACAGCCTCCCCGGCATTTTTTCCCCAACGTCTTGGCCACCCTCACCTTGAGCCCCCTTCAGCAGGATGTCCACCCCAGCCTCGTACTGCTGTACGGCGGCGCCATAATCCCCTGCCTCCTCCCTCTCCACCGCCAGGCGGAGATGAGCTGCTGCCTGAGCCAAGTAGTCAGCTGGCTCCCTGGCCACGCCCCCTCCCCCGCCTTTCCCCGCCCCCTCCTCCAGCCCCAGCGGGCCACGGGCTGCCTCGGCCACGCCCTCCGGCGGCCCGCCAATCGCAGGAGGCCCGTCGGCGGAGGGGGGGGAGGGGTCCTGGGCGGCCAATGGGAAGGCGAGGAGCTCGGCGTGGGAGGGGCTGTGGGAGGAGCCCGGGTCGGACTGCTCCTCTGCAGAATGAGGAGAGAGGGGTTAGATGCAGGAAAAGGAACAGAGCAGCCTGCAGGCCAGGCCGGGTGATTCAGGCGGAGATGCACCAGTCAGGTGAGGAATGCAGCAGAATCTCAGAACGCCGATTCTGGATTGCAAGTGCTAATGCACAGTCAGTACAGTAGTCCAGTACAGTCCTGGGATTTCTAGTGTGGCTGTGCCAATATTAATAATAATAATAATAATAATAATAATAATTGCTTACACTTATATAGCGCTTTTCTGGACACTCCACTCAAAGCGCTTTACAGGTCATGGGAACTCTACCAATATTCTTCTGGCGCAGGCAGCAGAAAGGTACCAGTTGAAACATGGCTGTAACAGGCGTACTAGGCTCGAAGCCGTATTGGAGAAGGCTTACTGAATAGTTGAACGGTAAAGGTGGTCTGCGGGAGGTGTCTTGAGTCCTCACCCTTTCTTGCGCAGGGGTCAAACAAGGCCAGATCGGTGTGGGTCAGCGGGCACTTAGGGGCCGGGGCCTGCTCAGACTGATCCTCCCCCATCGAGTCGAACAGCAAATCAAACTCGGAAGGCTCCGCGCCCACGTCTGCCTGGGTCCGACTTTCACCTGCCAGACAGAGAGAGGGGGGAAGATAGGAGAAGGAGAGAGAGATGAGATCCTACTGTCTTCGTGACGGAAAAGACAGAGAGACAGACCTGCAAGACAAACGGAGAGAGGAAGAGGGCTTTAAACCAGTGGCAGTATTGACACCTTTTCGGGTAAACTGGATGAAACAGGGAAACCGATACGATCCCCTCTGGGCAGCAGTCTAGCCCACAGCAGGTCTCGCCAGCTGCCAGGCCTCTGTCCA
This sequence comes from Lepisosteus oculatus, assembly GCF_040954835.1. NCBI lineage: Eukaryota > Metazoa > Chordata > Actinopteri > Semionotiformes > Lepisosteidae > Lepisosteus > Lepisosteus oculatus. The sequence goes on from NC_090713.1 coordinate 21,441,207, forward strand.
AACAACGATACGGATGAACCGCAAAGTCAATACGCCTTCGCCCGTTCGCGATTCGGTCTGGCCAGCGGGGCTCTTGAACGGAAGAAGGGGAGAGCGGGATGAAACCGAGCCGCAGCGAAGGTTACCAAGCGAAACGTTCGAGTTAGCCAGCCGCACAGCGGACTGGGACCCGGGACAGATTCGGCTGGCGAGCGAGCCTGCTCCCTGCCCCGCCGCCCCGGTACCACCCACCTCTCGGCCTGGTCCGTTTTCCGTTCTGGAACGAGCGCCCGGGGTTCTGTGGGCTGGGACGGTTTCAGGCTGGTTGACCGGAGAGGGAAAGTGCAGGCATGCGCTGGGCCCGGAGGAGGGATTCACGTCTATTTTATGCGAGTACTACGCAACTGTTTGTTTTAGCTGATCCTTAGTTCGGTTTCAGTTCGTTTCATTTTCAATCTGTAAATTAGTTTGGCTAAGTTTCACCAACTTAAAGCCAATGCATCTATACTTTACCACTATAAGGGAGTGTTCTTATGTCAGTCAACCATCTGGCCTATATACTGCAGTACCTTATGCTACGGTATAGGGGTTTGCTAGGTTGTATGCGAATTCGGCTATTTGCAACCCTTCTCTGCCCTCGTGGCCATCGGGACCCTACTGTATTAACTATTATTTTAACTTCCCACGTCTTGATTTTGAGAACTGCCCAAGAGTAAGGTAGCAAGCCTTATATATATATATCGAACTGCTGCACACGGTTTTTATTACATACAGCCTTCACGGTCTCCACGCTGATAGCTTTCGGCGCTACCTTGATCTCGATAGATGTTGGCAGAGTTCGGGGCTCCGTTACCGTGGCGATCCTCTCGCTCCGCGCAGGGGGGGGGGCTGCCCTCCAGGTCGCTGAAGGCCTCGCACGCAGCCTCGGGCTCGCCCGGTGTCGCCCCCCGGCCTCCTGCCTCATCCTGGGGCTGGCCGGCCTCGTCGTCGCCGCCGCCCTCGGCGGGGCCCTCCGGGAGGGGGATGAGAGGGGGGGGCAGGGTGCAGGTGGGCGGGGGGGGCGGGTCTAGGGGCCTCCTCACCTCGCCCCCCTGGAAAAGAGGAGGGGGGGCAGGAAGGGTTAAGAAAAAGGGGGAGGGATTGACAGAGGTGCCGATTGGCACAGTGACCACACTGAGCAGTTATAGAGCATAACAGGTTGTGCTGTTTTTGCCGTTACCAATTAGGCCATGTGATCCGATTAGCGATTCGGTAGCTTCTCCCTGTGATTGGCCGAGCCTTACAAGACGCCGCCTTGTGATTGGCCGAGCCTTACAAGACGCCGCCCTGTGATTGGTCGAGCCTTACAAGATGCCGCCCTGTGATTGGCTGAACATTACGTAAACATGCCTTATGACTATCCGGGTGTTCCCTGCCAACCTGCAGACCTTTAATCTGCCGAGTGCTCTGACTGGCCGGGTGCACTGAGTGCCGTAACCGGGTGGGCGCCGATTGGCTACGGGTTTCGGCAGGCTGTGCGGCTCACCCGGAAGAAGTCCTTGAGCTGGGGGCTGTTGTAGAGCGCCGGGATGTTAGCGGCAAACACCAGCATGGCCTCCGCCGCCCGCCGTCGCTCCTCGATCACCCCGGCCTCGAACCGCCCTGCGGACGCAACAGCCAGGGTCACCACGGGGTGGGGGGCGGGGGGGTTTCGGGACAGAGGGGGTGAAGGATCGTGGTTGGAATAGCGGGAGGGAGGGGGGCTCTTACCGAAGATCTGCGCCCGGGGGAACGGGGGGAACTCCTCCTGCCGCCTGAAGAGGTTGCGGTGCGTGTAGGAGAGCTCGCCGTGCAGCTTCTTCAGCTCGCTGTAGCGCCGCCATACCGTCACCTGCACGACACAGTGCAACTCGACAGCACGCACGGCAGCCGGGCAGATAACATCACCGCACAGCATCCAGGCCAGGGTCACGGGGGGGGTCTACAGTCTATCCCAGCAAGCAGCAGGCACAAGGCGGGCTACACCCTGGACAGGACGCCAGTCCATCACAGGACACACACACAGTCACACACCCTGGACAGGACGCCAGTCCATCACAGGACACACACACACACAGTCACACACCCTGGACAGGACACCAGTCCATCACAGGACACACACACACACAGTCACACACCCTGGACAGGACACCAGTCCATCACAGGACACACACACACACAGTCACACACCCTGGACAGGACACCAGTCCATCACAGGACACACACACACACAGTCACACACCCTGGACAGGACACCAGTCCATCACAGGACACACACACACACAGTCACACACCCTGGACAGGACACCAGTCCATCACAGGACACACACACACACAGTCACACACCCTGGACAGGACACCAGTCCATCACAGGACACACACACACACAGTCACACACCCTGGACAGGACACCAGTCCATCACAGGACACACACACACACAGTCACACACCCTGGACAGGACACCAGTCCATCACAGGACACACACACACACAGTCACACACCCTGGACAGGACACCAGTCCATCACAGGACACACACACACACAGTCACACACCCTGGACAGGACACCAGTCCATCACAGGACACACACACACACAGTCACACACCCTGGACAGGACACCAGTCCATCACAGGACACACACACACACAGTCACACACCCTGGACAGGACACCAGTCCATCACAGGACACACACACACAGTCACACACCCTGGACAGGACACCAGTCCATCACAGGACACACACACACAGTCACACACCCTGGACAGGACACCAGTCCATCACAGGACACACACACACAGTCACTGCCATCATTTCCACTAGCTTGCATTGAGAAAAGGAGAATCGCGCTTTTGTCCCTTTTAAGCAGAGCGTGGTCAGAGCCCCCTGTGCACACTCACCTCCTTAACATCCTCTGGTCTCCTCTTCGACACAAACTGTGGACCAAAAGAGAGGGGTTAATACAGCACAGCACACTGCGAGACATCACTGTACATACTGAGAGAGTCAGAGGGGTTAGCACAGCACACTGTGAGATATCACTGTACATACTGAGAGAGTCAGAGGGGTTAGCACAGCACAGCACACTGCGAGATATCACCGTACATACTGAGAGAGTCAGAGGGGTTAGTACAGGGTATTGAACAAAAGTATTGTATATACTGAAAGAGAGGAATAAACACAGGGTGCTGAATGATACCACTATATGTACTGGGAGAGGGGTTAATACTGCATACTCAGAGGTACTGAGCAATACACTGTATATACTGGGAGAGACAGGTGACACAGAGTAATAATAATAATAATAATAATAATAATAATAAACTTTATTTTATATAGCGCCTTTAAAGGTGGCTTCTCAAAGCGCTTTACAGGATGACAATAACAATAAATAAGAAGACTACAACAATAAATAAGAAAATTTCACAAGACAGGACATAATTATAATTACAACAATACAACAATAACAATAGAGGAGACCGTGGAAGATGGTATTAAGAAGAGCAGAGGGGTGAAGAATGGAACCAGTTAAGTAAAGGCTTTACTGAAGAAGAAAGTTTTGAGTCTGGATTTGAAGGAGTTTAGAGAAGGTGACTCTCTAATATCCTTGGGTAAAGAGTTCCAGAGCTTGGGGGCATAGCAGGAGAAGGCCCTGTCGCCCATACAATGTAGACGGGCTTGGGGGACAGTAAGGAGGGCAGAATTTGAAGAGCGGAGGTTGCGAGGTGGGGAGTAGGGCGATAAAAGTTCAGACAGGTATTGAGGTGCCAAGCCATGTAAAGCCTTGTAGGTGAGCATGAGGATTTTAAAGTCTACGCGGAATTTGACCGGAAGCCAGTGCAAGGACTCCAGGATAGGAGTAATGTGAACACTTGTACTAGACCTGGTCAGAATTCTGGCTGCTGAATTTTGGACATACTGCAGCTTGTTCAGAGTAGATTTAGATACACCAGGGAGCAGAGCATTGCAGTAGTCAATTCGAGTACTGAGTGGTATCACTGAGAGAGGGGTTAACACAGGTTACTGAGTGATACCATCATATACACTGTAAGAGAGAGGGGTTAACACAGGTTACTGAGTGATACCACCATATCTACTGTAAGAGAGAGGGGTTAACACAGGTTACTGAGTGATACCATCATATACACTGTAAGAGAGAGGGGTTAACACAGGCTACTGAGTGATACCACCATATCTACTGTAAGAGAGAGGGGTTAACACAGGCTACTGAGTGATACCATCATATCTACTGTAAGAGAGAGGGGTTAACACAGGTTACTGAGTGATACCACCATATCTACTGTAAGAGAGAGGGGTTAACACAGGTTACTGAGTGATACCACCATATACACTGTAAGGGAGAGGGGTTAACACAGGCTACTGAGTGATACCACCATATATACTGTAAGAGAGAGGGGTTAACACAGGATACTGAGTGATACCATCATATCTACTGTAAGAGAGAGGGGTTAACACAGGATACTGAGTGATACCACCATATATACTGTAAGAGAGAGGGGTTAACACAGGATACTGAGTGATACCATCATATCTACTGTAAGAGAGAGGGGTTAACACAGGTTACTGAGTGATACCACCATATACACTGTAAGAGAGAGGGGTTAACACAGGTTACTGAGTGATACCACCATATCTACTGTAAGAGAGAGGGGTTAACACAGGTTACTGAGTGATACCACCATATCTACTGTAAGAGAGAGGGGTTAACACAGGTTACTGAGTGATACCATCATATCTACTGTAAGAGAGAGGGGTTAACACAGGTTACTGAGTGATACCATCATATCTACTGTAAGAGAGAGGGGTTAACACAGGTTACTGAGTGATACCACCATATCTACTGTAAGAGAGAGGGGTTAACACAGGTTACTGAGTGATACCATCATATCTACTGTAAGAGAGAGGGGTTAACGCAGGTTACTGAGTGATACCATCATATCTACTGTAAGAGAGAGGGGTTAACGCAGGTTACTGAGTGATACCACCATATACACTGTAAGAGAGAGGGGTTAACGCAGGCTACTGAGTGATCCCATCATATCTACTGTAAGAGAGAGGGGTTAACACAGGCTACTGAGTGATCCCATCATATCTACTGTAAGAGAGAGGGGTTAACACAGGTTACTGAGTGATACCATCATATCTACTGTAAGAGAGAGGGGTTAACGCAGGTTACTGAGTGATACCATCATATACACTGTAAGAGAGAGGGGTTAACGCAGGCTACTGAGTGATACCATCATATACACTGTAAGAGAGAGGGGTTAACACAGGCTACTGAGTGATACCATCATATCTACTGTAAGAGAGAGGGGTTAACACAGGATACTGAGTGATACCATCATATCTACTGTAAGAGAGAGGGGTTAACACAGGTTACTGAGTGATACCATCATATCTACTGTAAGAGAGAGGGGTTAACACAGGTTACTGAGTGATACCATCATATACACTGTAAGAGAGAGGGGTTAACACAGGCTACTGAGTGATACCATCATATCTACTGTAAGAGAGAGGGGTTAACACAGGCTACTGAGTGATACCATCATATCTACTGTAAGAGAGAGGGGTTAACACAGGCTACTGAGTGATACCACTGTATGTACTGAGAGAGAACCACAAAAATCGCCCCCCCCCAGACACTGACATCCCACCCAGGCAGTCATGGGACACACGGTGTCCACGCTCGTGATAACAAAAAAACACGTGACGCGTTTTAAACGGGTGGGTCAATTGCCACGCCACCCGCTTCGTCGTTATTTCGTACGACTGTTGCCACAATAAGCGCTGTTGCGCCCCCCCCCCAGTCCCGGACGGCGGACCAACAGCTGAGTGGGTCTCCCCGCGCCCTGTGTTCTAGCTGGTACCCACCCGCGCCGTGACTTTGTACTCCGTGTGCCCCTTTTCGTGACTCCTGTGCTCTGTCACCGAGAAAAACCGGTTGTATTCCTCCTTCGCCTTCCGGGACATTCGTTTCGGAGGGCGGGGGGGGTGGGGGGCGACCGAAAAGGCGAGCAGACGGGTCGTTATGAGGGGAGCCTGAGCGACTGACTCTCCGGGCGACTCGCACGGTTTTCAACCTGGACTTCCTGTTATGGGGGCGGCGCCTGCGCCTGCGCCTGCGCATGGCTCCTCCTCCCGCAAGGGACCGTCGGAAAAGTTCACGCCGCGTCTTGGGGCGGACGGGCCGCCAGCTTCCTAAGGGACTATCTGCAAAGGTTCCCGTTTTCCTAACCGCTTGGAACAATTTTGGGTTGTGGTGGGGGGGCCGCTGTCCCCCTTAAAGGCAAACACAAACACGCACACTCGCACCAGGGCCAGTTTTCCCAGAAGCAATTTAACCTAACCGGCATGTCTCCGGACTGTGGGAGGAATCCGGAGCAGAGGAAACTCACGCCAACACAGATTTTAGATTTAAGATCACTTTATTGGCCATATACAATTTCTTGCATGAGGAATTTGTCTTTTTCGCAGACCCCAGCTTGATCTCCATGAGACACACAGACAGGGAGAGAGAAGCTGGGGGTCAGAGCGCAGGGTCGGCCATTTATACGGCGCCCCTGGAGCACCTGGGGGTGAAGGGGCCTCGCTCAGGGGCCCGGAGGAGTAGGATTCCTCTGCCGGCCGCGGGATTCGAACCGGCAACCTCCCAGCCACAGGCGCAGATCCTCAGCCACAGGGGGGAACGTGCAAACTCCACACAGACAGCACCCCAGGGCCATAGCACTGCAAGACAGCAATGCGACGTATCCCAACACATTTTTTTTTTGAAAGGTCCGCTAAACATTTGGCCAAAATCCAAATTTTCCTACACATCTGAGAGTTCACGTAAAAACAGGACCGTCCCGGAAGAAAATCTTTCATCAGACGAGCCAGCGACACCCTCTCGCGGAGTCACTATGACAACACAGCCATCCTGAACGGAAAGGACTCAGAGACAGGGACACTAAAAGCCAAACCCGACTTTATTACCGTCAAAAAACGATCAAAATAAAAACCAACACGTAAGACAATATTTATACACTTATTCTTAGCTATGTACAGAGTCCTGCCATATTACAACAAACAGCACACATACCCCTTCCCACAGTGTAATTACCAGCCAGCGGCACGAGCGTCTGCATCTGGCCCTGCATCGGGCCAGGCTGTCTTGCCTGCTGTTCAGGTCTTGAGCTGCACGTGTGTGTCAGGTCTGCCACAGCTGCGCATTCGAGCAGACGATCCGCTGTACTGGAGATCGCGTCCCTGTCAGCGGATCAGGCTGCGGGGGTGTGTCGTAGTCACGGTATAGGTTTGTACTGTCACTGTGCATTAGGGTGTGTCAGTGTGGATCAGCATATGTTAGTGCGTCAGTGTGTGTCAGTGTGGATCAGTGTATGTTAGTGTGTCTGTGCTGCAGTGTGGATCAGTGTATGTTAGTGTGTCTGTGTCGCAGTGTGGATCAGTGTATGTTAGTGGATCAGTGTATGTTAGTGTGTCTGTGTGTGTCACTGTGGATCAGTGTATGTTAGTGTGTCTGTGCTGCAGTGTGGATCAGTGTACAGTATGTTAGTGTGTCTGTGCTGCAGTGTGGATCAGTGTATGTTAGTGGATCAGTGTATGTTAGTGTGTCTGTGTCGCAGTGTGGATCAGTGTATGTTAGTGGATCAGTGTATGTTAGTGTGTCTGTGTGTGTCACTGTGGATCAGTGTATGTTAGTGTGTCTGTGCTGCAGTGTGGATCAGTGTACAGTATGTTAGTGTGTCTGTGCTGCAGTGTGGATCAGTGTATGTTAGTGGATCAGTGTATGTTAGTGTGTCTGTGCTGCAGTGTGGATCAGTGTGTTAGTGTGTCTGTGCTGCAGTGTGGATCAGTGTATGTTAGTGTGTCTGTGTCGCAGTGTGGATCAGTGTATGTTAGTGTGTCTGTGCTGCAGTGTGGATCAGTGTATGTTAGTGGATCAGTGTATGTTAGTGTGTCTGTGCTGCAGTGTGGATCAGTGTATGTTAGTGGATCAGTGCATGTTAGTGTGTCTGTGCTGCAGTGTGGATCAGTGTATGTTAGTGTGTCTGTGCTGCAGTGTGGATCAGTGTATGTTAGTGTGTCTGTGCTGCAGTGTGAATCAGTGCATGTTAGTGTGTCTGTGCTGCAGTGTGAATCAGTGTATGTTAGTGTGTCTGTGTCGCAGTGTGGATCAGTGTATGTTAGTGTGTCTGTGCTGCAGTGTGAATCAGTGTACAGTATGTTAGTGTGTCTGTGCTGCAGTGTGAATCAGTGTACAGTATGTTAGTGTGTCTGTGCTGCAGTGTGGATCAGTGTATGCCAGGAGTACAGGGGTGGGCCTCAGTCTGCAGTGAAGATCCTGGCGGCGATATCGTCCAACAGCCAGTCCACGCCGGCCAGCAGGCTCTCCCCCGTCACCGCGCTGCATCCCATGATGCACCAGTGGTGGCTCTTGATGGCGTCCAGTGCCAGCCCCTGCACAGACAGACAGGACAGCCAGTTCATGTCACGAGGACACACGTGGGACCCAAGGGGGGCGAGATTTAAGGACAGGGGGGTGGCTTCTCGCACAAAAGGGTGCAGAAGATCAGGAACAAGTTTGCCACATAGTTGATGCAGACCGACCAGGGACGCCACAGGAAACAAGCTGGATGAGATCCTGTGATCAATAAGCTACAGAGCAACCGAACTGAGCAAGACAGGCAGCTCCTGTCTCGTCGGGGACACGTTCTCATGTCCTGCACGTTTGTTTTGTTTTTGGCGTGCTTTGTCAGCGAGCTCTGGGCTGTGAAGGGAGGTCCTGGCTCATTCCTGCCAGGTGGGGTCAGGGGTCAGGGGTCAAAGGCCAAAGGCATGAGACTGACTGACGTGACCTGGGCGCAAAGCATGTGGAGATCTGTAGTCAGAACAGGTTTCCCCCTGGGGTGGTGGGCTGGGGCGGACGGGGCAGGGCGGCGGCGGCGGCGCCCCCCTGTGGGCGCTCACTCACCTCACGGATGGCGTCCTTGGACAGCGCCCCCGGCAGGTCCTGCTTGTTGGCGAAAACCAGGAGGGTGGCTCCGGCCAGGCGCTGCCCCCGGAGAGAGAGGGAAACCGATGTGAACACGGGGAGAACGTGCAAACTCCACACAGACAGCGCCCCAGGAATCGAACCCAGAGCCCCAGAGCTTTTGAGGCGGCGATGCGCTGGGCCCTGTGCCGCAGTGCTGAACCGTATCTCCCGCAGTGGCGAGGCTCCGGGCTCAGGCCTGCAGTGGGCAGCAGGAGAGCAGTGGGCGTGTAGCGAGCGAGCAGTGTGCTCGTACCTCCTCCAGGAGCAGGGAGCTGAGCTCCTGCCGGCAGTCCTCCAGTCTGAGGCGGTCAGCACTGTCCACCACCCAGATCAGCCCGTCGGTGCTCTCGAAGTAATTCCTCCAGTAGGAGCGCAGGGACTTCTGCCCTCCCACATCCCAGATGTTCAGCTTGTACCTGCGGGGAGGGCGGAGGTGGTGGGAGACTTGGAGTGTCCCCTTACTCTGACCTGCCCCAACTCTCTCTGAACCCCCCCTCGCTCTCTGAACCCCCCCTCGCTCTCTCCGAACCCCCCTTCAATCTCTCTGAACCCCCCCTCTCTATATCTCTCTAACCCCCCTCCCTCTCTCTCCGAACCCCCCCTCAATCTCTCTGAACCCCCCCTCTATATATCTCTCTAACCCCTTCTCTCTCTCTCTGAACCCCCTTCAATCTCTCTGAACCCCCTTTCAATCTCTCTGAACCCCCCCTCGCTCTCTCCGAACCCCCCTTCAATCTCTCTGAACCCCTCCCTCTCTCTCCGAACCCCCCTTCAATCTCTCTGAACCCCCTTCTCTATATCTCTCTAACCCCCTCCATCTCTCTCCGAACCCCCCTTCAATCTCTCTGAACCCCCCTCGCTCTCTCCGAACCCCCCTTCAATCTCTCTGAACCCCCCTCCCTCTCTCTCTGAACCCCCCTTCAATCTCTCTCTGAACCCCCCCTTGCTCGCGCTGAACCCCCCTCGCTCGCTCTGAACCCCCCTCCCTCTCTCTCTGAGCCCCTCTCCCTCTCTCTCTGAGCCCCCCTTCAATCTCTCTGAACCCCCCTCCCTCTCTCTCTGAGCCCCTCTCCCTCTCTCTCTGAGCCCCTCTCCCTCTCTCTCTGAGCCCCCCTTCAATCTCTCTGGACCCCCCCTCGCTCGCTCTGAACCCCCCTCAAGCTCTCTGAACCCCCCTCCCTCTCTCTCCGAACCCCCCTCAATCTCTCTGAACCCCCCTCAATCTCTCTGAACCCCCCCTCAATCTCTCTGAACCCCCCTCTCTATATCTCTCTAACCCCCCTCCCTCTCTCTCTGAACCCCCCTCAATCTCTCTGAACCCCCCTTCAATCTCTCTGAACCCCCCTCCCTCTCTCTCTGAACCCCCCTTCAATCTCTCTGAACCCCCCTCTCTATATCTCTCTAACCCCCCTCCCTCTCTCTCTGAACCCCCCTCAATCTCTCTGAACCCCCCTCTCTATATCTCTCTAACCCCCCCCCGCTCACCCCCGGTGCTCCAGGGTCTTGATGTTGAACCCCAGGGTGGGCGAGACGGTGCTCACGTCCTCCCCGTTGAACTTCTTCAGGATGGTGGTCTTGCCCGCGTTGTCCAGGCCCCTGGGGGAACGCCTGCGTCAAGGAAACACGCTCCAGCTCCTCTGACGCCCCTGGTCTGTCCCAGGACCCCCCCCGGGCGGACAGACCGACTCCCGCGGGCCAGTGTCATCGTCCTGATGAGGACGACGATGACGGCGGGGGTGTTAGTGAAGACCGGGCGGGTGGAGACAGACAGATGTCCACACAGCTGGGGGGAAACCGCGGGTCCATCCGTCCAGGCCCTGACCGCTGTATCCAGGGAGCCGGAGCCTATCCCAGCAGGCAACGGGAGCAAGGCAGGACACCAGTCCATCGCGGGACACCAGTCCATCGCGGGACACACACTCACACCAGGGCCTGTTTTCCCAGAAGCCCACCAGCCCGTCTTTGGGCTGTGGGAGGAAACAGGAGTACCTGGAGGAAGCCCATGTGTGTGTGTGTGTGTGTGTGTGTGTGTGTGTGGGGGGGGAGAACATGCAAACTCCACACAGACAGCACCCCAGGAATCGAACCCTGGGCCCCCTCAGTGCTGAACCGCAGAAGCACGCACGTACAGGAGGACCTGACACACAGAGGGCCAGAGACGGACACGCCAGCACAGCAGATCCGCGACGGGCTTCCGTGTCGCCGAGAGAACCGAAGACCGAGGGAGAAGAGTCGCCCGGTCATCTCTTCCGAAAAATAACTTGCACACAAGGGCAAGCACAGAACGACTGCGTGTGTGTGTGTGTGTGCGCGATGATGTCAGGAGAAGACGTTCATTCCAGATGAGCTCTCGAGTACTCAGGGCAACTGCCGCGATTTTCGGGGAACCCCTTAAACAGCTGAGCTATCCAGTGGGGACACCCTCCCCCACAAATCTCCTGACCTCCGCCGGTATTGCAAAGGATACAGCATGAGCAAGCGCATCTCCCTCTCCTTCTGTTTCATCTTCTTCAGGATCGTCAGCAAACCCATTAAGTAAACGAATTGAACACCAGCCCCGGCTCTCTCGGTCTCCCCGCAACGCAACCAGACCAGACCAGGAAGAGGGCGCTCCCCCGGGCCCCGCCCCCACACGGCTCCTATTGGTTGATTCTGAGTCGCGGCCCGCGGGAAGGAGCTCTCTGGTTGGCCCATCAGTCACGTTGACGTCCCCCTCCCTCCCTCCCTTCTTTGGCTTCTCTGCTGGAAGAGGGATGTCCGGGGCGCGAGGAGGTTCTCGTCGGCATTTCTCACAGCGCCGCCGTGCGGGCGCTACAGGAACAGACCACGAATGGCCGTTTAACCTGTAATTGTAGTCCCAGCGCCAAAGGGGAAAAGGACTATTGTCGTACAAAACACAAATTACTTCCCCACGATGTTTTTGCGTTGCATGTGGCGTCACCATGGTCGTACTGTTCGGGGTTCGTTTGTCATACAAAAAAAACCAAGCCTGGGGTTTTTTTTTTCTTTCAAAACAGACGCTGAAACGCTGTTCAGCTCCGGTCGTCGCTCTATAGAAATTCTATGTCTATAGGAACAAGTAATCTTCCGGGCTGAAAAGAGAAGAAGGAAAACACAACGTTTCGGCCGCGGAGCCTTCTTCAGGTGCGAGAAAGATAAGAGAAGATCACTGTATCGGCCCTATACGATTTCTTGCATGAGGAATTTGTCTTTTCGCAGACCCCAGCTTGCTCTCCGTGAGACACACAGACAGGGAGAGAGAAGCTGGGGGTCAGAGCACAGGGTCGGCCATTTACATGGCCCCCTGGAGCAGCTGGGGTGAAGGGGCCTCGCTCAGGGGCCCAGCGGAGTAGGATTCCTCTGCCGGCCACGGGATTCGAACCGGCAACCTCCCAGCCACAGGCGCAGATGCTGAGCCAGAGAGCGAACGCACTGCCACCACGGAGAGGGCAGTCCAATATACAGTATGTTCTCTGTATTTGTAGCCCAAATATACTGATGGGGAAAAAGAAACACACCACCTCCTCCTCCTCCACACTCCGGCCCTCCCGTCTGCGTGGGACAGGCTGAGGAGTGACCCGTCCGCGAGGGGGACCCGAGGCCACCGCTGACGCGTCCATCGCCGCCCCTGTCTGGCCCCGGCCAGTGGCCTGTCACTGATGCGGGCGCTGGGTCTGCCCGCAGTCTCAGCAGCGGTGCGGGTGGCAGATCTGAAACCACCTCTCAGACGGACCGATGTCTGACGTGTTGCGGCCGATGTCTTTTACCTCGTTGGGTAAAAGCGCGCCTCACGAGCTGCGGCGCCTCGCTGCACGAGCTGCGTGGCTGGTCAGGGGGCCGAACACGGATGAACAACTTTCTGTGAAAGTCCGTCAGCTGTAAGCATAGTACTCTCATTCCAGGACATGTTGCGTTTCTTTTTTCCCCATCAATAATAATAATAATAATAATAATAATAATTGCTTACACTTATATAGCGCTTTTCTGGACACTCCACTCAAAGCGCTTTACAGGTCATGGGGATCCCCTCCACCACCACCAGTGTGCAGCCCCACCTGGATGAGGCAACAGCAGCCATAGTGCGCCAGAACGCTCCCCACACCACAGCTCTCAGTGGGGAGGAGAGCAGAGTGATGGAGCCAGTTCAGAGAGGGGGGTTATTAGGAGGCCATGATGGGTAAAGGCCAGGGGGAAATTGGGCCAGGACACTGGGGTAACACCCCTACTCTTCTCGAGAGACACCCTGGGGTTTTTAATGACCACAGAGAGTCAGGACCTCGGTTTGACGTCTCATCCGAAGGACATGTGTATATGTATGTATAGGAACAAGTAAAGGTTTATTCCAGGCGAAGAAGGCTCCACAGCGGAAACACTGTGTTTCCTATCCTCTCATGTCAGCCTGGAATAAACCTCTACTTGTGTGTGTGTGTGTGTTCGTGTTTGTGTTTGTGTGTGCGTGTGGTGGGGGGGTGGGGGCGCGCGCGCGACGGCGGTCCTCCTGCCCGCGGGCGGCGCTCCTCGTGCGAGCCCGGCGCCCCCGCCCCCCCTCGCGCGAGGGACAAAGGGCACGAGCCGGCCGCCATCTTGCCGTCGCGCAGCCCAGAGAGGAGCGGGGGGCGCCATTACTGCGAGTCTCTCCGTCAGAACACAAAAAAGGGAGAGAGAGAGAGAGAATAAAACAGACCTCCTCCGCCTCCTTCTTCTCCTCCTCCTCGACACCGAAAGCCGGCTCCCCTCCTCTCCCCCCCCAAGTGAGTCTTACGTCGCACTCCTTCGCGCTCGGTAGCTCCGGAACCCGGGTCCGGGTCCGGGTTCGTGTGGGAGAAATGGGGCCGTTTCTGCTCTTGCCCGCCCACCCTCCCTCTCCCGAGCCGCGACGGTAAAATGGAGGCGGTATTTAATAGGCCGTTGTGATATTTTGCCGACTGCTGGGCGCCGTGTGAGTGAGATTCCGGGGCGGGCGGGCGAGGGGGGTCTCAGTTCGGTTCGGTTCGGCCCGCAGCCCAAGAATTTACCCCGACGGGTCGCTTCACGCCGGGGGTGGAGCAGCAAGCAGGACGGTCTTTCCAGTCCCGGCGCGGTGCAGGGAGAGACGGCACCCGGGCGTGCGGAGGGGGGAGGCGGGCGGATCTGTAGTGGCGGCTTCGGTTGTGTAGTTTGTCCGGCAGACAAGGGGGTCACCAGCCCCGAAGATCGGTGGTGGTGAAGGGGGGACACCCAGTTAGTCGTGGATCGATCGATCAGGCCTCAGCCTTCGCATGCCCTCGTCCCCAAGTGTTGTCTCGCTGGGCGGTGTGTCACCTGGACCCTGGACGTCGGAGAATTTATTGGTGACCCCTACGGTCTGCTGGGTTGGGGCTCCCCAGGAACAGGGGTCGGCGGGGGACCCCTGATGTTTAGCAGCCCTGAACCTGCAGCTGGTAAACACTGGCCATCCTGCAAGTGGGTCAGACCGATCTTCAGGGGTCAGAGGTCGTGTCAGGTACTTAAACACAAACAGAAGCAAGGAAATCGCACTTGATTTTAGCAAGAAATGTTCTTTTTTCCCCCCTGTGATCCTTGTAAGCGTTAAAGGAACTGATATTGAAACGGTAAAGGAATGCAGGTACCTGGCATGGTTATCAACTGAGAGAAGATTTGAGCCGCCCCCATGCAAACAGTGCATCTGAAAGCGCAACAGAAGTTGTGTTTCTCAAGGAGTATCGATGTGGAAAGCACAACTCTTTTCCTAAGAGTTCTGTTCGGGGCACTCTGAAGGTGGGTACTCGGAGCTGGGGAGGTGGGGGTGCCCTGTCCCTGCAGAACAGAAACGAGCTGAAGGAAGCGATCAGGACCGGTCGCTGGCGAGATCGCTGGCCCAAGTTTGGACTGAGCCAGACGTCCACCAGAGCGACATCTTATCCGCCTCTTAGATGAGCCCTCTCATCCCCTCTTTTTAGGGTACAGTCTCCTGCCCTCTGGGAGCCCCTGTGTCAAGACTCAGAGAGCCTCTGCTTCCTTCAGACCCAGGAGCAGTCAGTAGCTGAACAATGAAAAACCTGTTTGCGGGTCGTTAATAATAATCTTATTGTTGTCATAAGACTCCTCACAAGCTAATTTTCTGTTGTTTTTTTTTAAAAAACCTTTTGGCACTGTAAGAGTTCTGATTAAGTGCGTTTGATGAAGATTGTTTTGTATCGTGGTACTGTCAGGTGGCTGTTTTGTGTCACCGTTGCGTCTGTGACATCTTTACGAGCTCTTAATGTGCTTCCCTTGTGGCAATAAAAGGTTCGTTTGCTTCAATCAGTTCAGTTGGACTGTGGCGCACCAGGAGTCTGAATTGTGTGTGCTCTGTTCTCTTCCTTAGCTTTTGCGCCAGTATGTGTGTCTGTCTGAGGTTGTTCAGTCGATCTTCTCACTGCTGGGGGAACGGGACCTGTGAGAGATTTATTTGTAAATGGGATGTTGTTGGTGGTTTTAAGTCATGTGTTTGCCAAAGAGAGTTAAATCTGTATGTTTCCAAAGACTGCAATGGTTCAGCTTGCGAGGTGAAGATGTCGCCCTGTTACAAGTGAAGGCTTAGTTTGCAGGAGACCCCAACTGTTCACATGGGATCTGTTGGACAGGGCTGTCCGGTCCCGGTCCTGGAGGGTCAGCGTGTCTAGAGCAGGGCTGTCCAGTCCCTGTCCTGGAGGGTCAGCGTGTCTAGAGCAGGGCTGTCCAGTCCCTGTCCTGGAGGGTCAGCGTGTCTAGAGCAGGGCTGTCCAGTCCCTGTCCAGGAGGGTTAGTGTGTCTAGAACAGGGCTGTCCAGTTCCGGTTCTGTAGGGTCAGTGTGTCTGGAATAGGACTGTCCAGTTCTGGTTCTGGAGGGTCAGTGTGTCTGGAACAGGGCTGTCCGGTCCCGGTCCTGGAGGGTCAGTGTGTCTAGAGCAGAGCTGTCCAGTGCTGGTCCTGGAGGGTCAGTGTGTCTAGAACAGGGCTGTCCAGTCCCTGTCCTGGAGGGTCGGTGTGTCTAGAACAGGGCTGTCCAGTCCCTGTCCTGGAGGGTCAGTGTGTCTAGAGCAGAGCTGTCCAGTGCTGGTCCTGGAGAGTCAGTGTGTCTAGAACAGGGCTGTCCAGTCCCTGTCCTGGAGGGTCGGTGTGTCTAGAACAGGGCTGTCCAGTCCCTGTCCTGGAGGGTCAGTGTGTCTAGAGCAGAGCTGTCCAGTGCTGGTCCTGGAGGGTCAGTGTGTCTAGAACTGGGCTGTCCAGTCCCTGTCCTGGAGGGTCAGTGTGTCTGGAACTGGGCTGTCCAGTCCCGGTTCTGGAGGGTCAGTGTGTCTGGAACCGGGCTGTCTAGCCCTGTTGGGTCAATGTCTAGAGCAGGGCTGTCCAATCCTGGTCCAGGAGGGGGCGCTGTCTCTGTATGTTTTCCAGGTCGAGCTGTTCTATAAAACAGCCCCACCCTGAAGAACTGGGATAAGCTGTTAAATTGTTCCAAACACCCTGGTAACGAATAATCCAGGTCTTTTAAGAACTGAGTTGGACAGCAGGAGGAACTGAACCAGACAAAGCTGACCACTGCACCACCGCCTGAATTGAATAATTTTTTTATTTTTGCGGTCTGGTAATTTTATTTTTTTTCAGTTCTCATGATGTGGCAAAAATCCGAAATTTCAGTTATTCTCCGCTGGGGGTGGGCACCAGCTTCAGTACCCTGCGGAGCGCAGCAGCTGATTGGTTTGGTAGTGACGTGGACAGTGCTCTGCGCGTTTCAAGACCTTTTACAAGTCAAAATCGTTTCTCCAGGCCCTGAAATCTCTTATCTGTCGTAAGCTAAGCTCTGCTGCTTGTATAAATAATTGCAATCGAGCCAGGCATGCAGTTTAGCTGGAAAATGCAGAAAATGGCGACTCTGCTGAGTTCAACTAGGTCTGTGGCGTCTGTGTCAGTATTTCTTACGCTTACTGTTTAGTAAGTGTAAGGATTATTATTGTCTGTCAGGGGTTGCCAAACCTGTTTTGTTTTTTTTTCTGGGCCTAACTGTGTTTTTAATTGTGCCTTTAATTGATGAAACGCTTTGCGTGATTGGAACCTTTGCTTTGAGATGAAGAGCCAGGCGTTTCCACCTAGAAAATGGACCACGGTTGTAGTTCCGGTCAAACTAGTTTCGTTAATGGGTCAGTGAAAGGGGCCCGTTTATGTGACTGAGCTCAGCTGGTGTAAAAATCGGCAGGCGAGTGAGAGAGCACACCCCCAACCCATGGGGATCCCCTCTCTCCTTTGCGTTTGTGGACGGCGCCGGTGTGTGTGACCGCGCCTCGACTTGGGGCAGGTCAGCATCGTCGCCGCTGACCTGGGTGTGCGCTGGTGTCATGCTGGTGTGCTCCTGTGGGCGTCGCTGGTGTCTCGCTGGTGCGCTCCTGTGGGCGTCGCTGTGCGCTGGTGTCTCGCTGGTGCGCTCCTGTGGGCGTCGCTGGTGCGCTGGTGTCACGCTGGTGTCTCAGTGATGCGCTCCTGCAGCGTCGCTGGTGGTGCTGGTGGGCTCCTGTGGCGTCACTGGTGTCTCGCTGATGCGCTCCTGCGGCGTCGCTGGTGTCACACTGGTGTCTCGCTGGTGCGCTCCTGCGGCGTCGCTGTGCACTGGTGTCTCGCTGGTGCACTCCTGCGGCGTCACTGGTGTCACACTGGTATCTCGCTGGTGCGCTCCTGCAGCGTCGCTGTGCGCTGGTGTCTCGCTGGTGCGCTCCTGCGGCGTCGCTGTGCGCTGGTGTCTCGCTGGTGCGCTCCTGCGGCGTCGCTGTGCACTGGTGTCTCGCTGGTGCGCTCCTGCGGCGTCGCTGGTGTCACACTGGTGTCTCGCTGGTGCGCTCCTGCGGCGTCGCTGGTGTCACACTGGTGTCTCGCTGGTGCGCTCCTGCGGCGTCGCTGGTGTCTCGCTGGTGCGCTCCTGCGGCGTCGCTGTGCGCTGGTGTCTAGCTGGTGCGCTCCTGCGGCGTCGCTGTGCGCTGGTGTCTCGCTGGTGCGCTCCTGCGGCGTCGCTGTGCGCTGGTGTCTCGCTGGTGCGCTCCTGCGGCGTCGCTGGTGTCTCGCTGGTGCGCTCCTGCGGCGTCGCTGGTGTCTCGCTGGTGCGCTCCTGCGGCGTCGCTGTTATCACTGGCCAAGCAGAGGGGGGGGCAAGTTTCCTCACTCTCGTTTTCTTTTTCAGGAGGCACGAGCTCCCCCTCCGCGCGCCGGAGAGAGAGAGAGAGAAACCGAGAGAAGGGAATCGGAGGGGGGGGTGTCGTCACACCTGCCTGAGCCCCCGGACTCCCAGCCGTCCCCCCTCCCCCACACCTGCTCCCCCCCCGCCTCTCCGCCGCCGCCGCCACCGACCGCCAGGATGGTGAAGATCTTCGTGGGCAACCTGAGCTCCACCACGACGGAGGAGGAGCTGCGGGCGCTGTTCGAGGAGCACGGCGAGGTGACGGACTGCGACATCCTCAAGAACTACGGCTTCGTGCACATGGAGCAGGAGGAGGCGGCCCAGCGGGCCATCGCCGCCCTGCACAAGCGCGAGCTGGGCGGCTCCTGCGTCACCGTGGAGTACGCCACCACCAAGATGCACAAGGCCACCAAGATCTACGTGGGCAACGTGCCCGAGGGCGTGACGGCGGCCAAGATCAAGGAGCTCTTCAAGCGCTACGGCAAGGTGGCGGAGTGCGACATCGTGAAGAACTACGCCTTCGTGCACATGCAGCGCGAGAAGGAGGCGCTGGTGGCCATCGCCGAGCTCAACCACTCCAAGCTGGAGGGCCAGAAGATCTTCGTCTCCCTCTCCCGCAGCAACCCGGTCAAGAACGGGCGCGAGGAGTTCCCCCCCCCTCCCCCGCACCCCCCCTACCCCCACCCCCACCACCCCCCGCCGCACCACCCCCACTACCTGCCCCCGCCGCCCCCCCCGGGGGACTGGAGGCGCCTGCCCCCGCCCCCGCCCCCCCCGCTGCCCCCGCCCCGGGCCTACTACGAGCGCGAGCTGTACGAGCGGGGGGCCGCCCGCTACGACCCCTACGCCTCCCGCTACTACGCCCGGGACGCCTACGACCGCCGCCTGCCCCCGCCGCCCCCCCGGCCCCCCTCGCCCCCCCTCACCTACTACCGCGACCGCAGCCCCCTGGGCAGCCGGCGCGCCCTCCTGCCGCCCCCCCCGCCCCCGCCCTCCCCCGGCGCCTACGGCCGGAGCTACGGGCGCAGCCGCGAGTTCGGGGGCCCCGGCGCCGCGCCCTCGCGCTACTCCCTGGGCTCCGGGTTCGACAAGGACGACTACTTCGACAAGTACAGCAACGGCTTCGGCAGAGGCTATTAAAGAGCAGGGCGGCGGCGGCGGCGGGGGGGGGAATGGGGGTTAGGCTGTGGCGGGGGGGGGGTGGGATCGCGCTGGAAGGGCCGGGACCGGCGGGGCGGCTGATCGGCTCAGACCGGTGTTGAGGAGACGCGGGAGGGGAGCCCACAGTCCCACGGCGCAGGCCGCGTCCCCGGTCCCCCCCCACCCCCCCTCTCGTTTCTTGTGTGCCCGCTCGGCGGGGGGGGGGAGCGGTGCATGCTGGGTCCCGCTCGAACCCGCCGCCCCGGCCAGCTCCTCCTTTTTAATAGCCTCTCGCTCGTCTGGGCCAGTCCGGGGGGGGGGGGGGGAGGCCGGAACGCTCCCGGATGCGGCTGATGCCCCCCCCTCTCCTCTCCTCTCCTCTCCTCTCCTCCCTCTCCCTCTCTCTCTTCCCTGTTCCCGCCGCCGCCGCCGAAACCCCGGAGGAGACGTCCCGGCCGAGCCGAGAGACCGCCCCGCCAGGGGGAGAGGGGGGCTTGTGGGAACCGGGGTGGTGGTGGTGGTGGTGGGAGGGTTCCAGTAAACGCATTCTTTAACGAAACACCCCGAGAAAACAACAAACGAAATCCGTCGCCCCGCCCTACAAAGCCCACTCCACCCGGCAGATTTTCGGATACGGCGCTTCTCCGGACCGGACCAAAACGACCCGACCCGAACCGACACGAACGAACGAACGAACGAACGGTTACAGAGGGGGACGATAACGTAGGACGACGATGGCAAACGACCACGCCGAACCCCCGCCCCCCACCCCCGCAAACGAAACGAACTCTTCGACCCCAGCGGCCTGCGTGGGCTGGTCCGTCCGTCCCGTCCCGTCCCGTCTCGTCTCGTCTCGTCCCGGAGCACGCCGGTCCGGACGTTTTAGACGGCTGCGGCCCCTGGCGAAGGTTTTCCTTCGAGCGGAGCGCGTCCCTGTTGGTCCGGGAGGGGTCTGTGTTCTGTCTCGGGGGGGGTAGTTTTCCTCGACCTCTCCCACGCGTTGCTCTGTAACCTCCTGTTCCTGGCAGCTTCTGCGCCGCCTGTGTCGACTGTCTGACTGCTGTTGCTGTTCAGTTTTATTCTCTTTTTTTTTTTTTACCTTTTAATATTAGTTGATTTTTTTTAACCTCCCTCCCCCGTGCCGCCGCCGCTTAAAAAAAAAAAACAACAAAAAAAACTTGCAGTAGTGTCTTGTCTGAACGGACCGTTTTTTTTTCCATCTTAAAGTGTCATTTTGTCTCCTCCTCCTCCTCCTCTTTGCGGCGGCGGTCCTGCAGTCCAGGTGGGGGGAGCCTGGTTGGCGGGGGGGGGCGGGCTGATCAGTCGCTTCGGTTTTTTTTATTGCTCTTTCTCCCCCACCCTTTTTAAAAAAAAAAAACAAATAAAAATCTTGTGCCACCCAGCCGTTGTTCTCCCTTTTCCCGGCTTAAATAAAACCGATTTCTTTTTAATTTCCTTCTTTTTTTCCTTTACCTGGACCTCTTGGCTCGCCCGCGTTTTCCTTGGCGGAGCCGCACGTCCGCCACCGCCGCCCGTAGGCAGCAGGGGGCGCTCTGTCTCTTGTGTGCTTGTGCGTGCGACCTCGTCGGCCTCCCTCCTCACGCTGGGTGAAGTGTTCGACCTGTTTTAATAAAAAGTAGAGCCTTCCTCCCTCTCTCTCTCTCTCTCTCTCGTTGTCATTCCGAGTTAGACCGGTTGGGTGAGGTCATGTCGTGGGTGTTTCTGGGAGGGAGGTGGTTGGGGGGGGGGGGGGGTTTGTTTGGGTTGGGTTGGAGGAGGGAGGGATAAAAGGGGGACAAATTAGGTCTTTTCCGCCTGCTGCATTTGGACAAAATACCCCTCGGCTGCCCCCCCCCTTTCCCCTACCCCCCACTCCCACGTCCTGTCCCCTTGTCCTGCCCCCCACCCCCTCCCCACACCACCACCACCACCACCGCCGCCACCACCGTCAGCCCTGCTCGGTGGGGCAGGAGGAGGAACGGTGAGGATGGACCCCCCCACACTAGATGAGAGGGAGAGAAACCGAGGGCGACGACATGGCGTAGAGAGAGGTGTGTAGGAACAGGACGGTGAGTGACCCAGAGAGAGACGGGAGGTAAGTCACCTTCCCCACCTCGGACTTCGCACGGGCTTCCTGTACCCCCACCCCCCGGGGGGGTTTGCTCAAAAAGCCGGCGCTCCCCAGGGGAGGGGGGTCTGCTCGCTGCCCGAGACCACTCGCTCCAGCCCGTGCGCGCTCAGTCCTGCGGGGAAGTCCGGTCCGACATGGGACTGAAATGACACTGGAGTGCGAGAACCAGCCCAGTGAGTAAACCGCCCGTGTCCCGAAATACTCTCGTTCAGGGTCAGGCAGGGGGGGGAATGAAAAATGAAATAATGAAATTAATGGCTCTGGGACTGGGAGTCCCCACTTTCTAGACGGAAGTAAATCACTGCAAATCACTGTGATTTGTACAGGTCAGCGGTCCCCAGAACTCGGTTTTTTCGAGCGCCCCAGTCTGCCATGTTTTAATGTTAAGAGAGGGGTTTGTTAAAATGAGTCATTGAGAGGTCGTTTAGGACATAGTTCCTTACACTTGCGTAGCACCTCACAGGTCATGGGGATCCCCTCCACCCCCAAGCTGGGGGATGCGCCAGTCCGCTCCCCGCACCCCAGCTCACAGTGATGGAGCCAGTTCAGAGAGGGGGGGGTTATTAAGAGACCAGGGTAACACTCCTAACTCACCCCTTATCTAGCACATGAATCTTGGAATCCTCTACTCCCGAAAGTGTGGATTAAGTGTTTATAGTGTTTGAAAACGAGAACTTTAGGGTGACCTGTAAGATTTACTGGACTGGGACATGAACCATCCAGAATCCCAGTCAGTCTCCCGCATCACTTGTCTTCTATCCTGTCTGTCTTTCCTGCTGTTAACGCCAGTGTTGCGATTTAGCAGTTCTCTAAAGCAGGGGTGTCCAGTCCTGCTCCTGGGGGGGTCAGTGTCTTTATAGCAGGGCAGCCCAGTCCTGGAGGGTCAGAGTGTCTTAGCTGGGGTGTCCAGTCCTGGTCCTGGGGGGGTCAGTGTCTTTATAGCAGGGCAGCCCAGTCCTGGAGGGTCAGAGTGTCTGTAGTTGGGGTGTCCAGTCCTGGTCCTGGGGGGGTCAGTCCTGGAGGGTCAGAGTGTCTTAGCTGGGGTGTCCAGTCCTGCTCCTGAGGGGGGGCAGTGTCTTTATAGCAGGGCAGCCCAGTCCTGGAGGGTCAGAGTGTCTGTAGTTGGGGTGTCCAGTCCTGGTCCTGGGGGGGTCAGTGTCTTTATAGCAGGGCAGCCCAGTCCTGGAGGGTCAGAGTGTCTTAGCTGGGGTGTCCAGTCCTGCTCCTGGAGAGGGTGCTGGCGTCTGCAGGTTTTTGAACGTCTTTTTGAAAACGTCGACACGCGAGTGCGGCTGTTAAGTTCGTCCTGTTAACCCAGGAGCCCGCTGGTTTCGTTCGTCGAGAGCGAACGAGTCGGAAGGAAAGGCCGCACGCAGCCCTTCTCTAGAGACGCAGACACCTCCTGGTGGGCACAACCTGGGTCAGGCAACTCCCACTCCAGGAGGTGGGGGGGGCGCAGCTCCACGGTGCTCGACGTTCCCACGGTTGTCGGCGCCGGGTCACGAGAGACCACCCTTGACCTCCGCCCTCGCAGGGCCACACGCCGGCAGTTCAGCGATGGGCCGATCACGATTCAGGGAATCCCGGTCGTCACCGGCGCGCGGCGTGACCCGGGCTCGGGCCTACACCATCTTCGATCGTGAGCGCCCTCTGATCTCTGGGGGCGGGGGGGGGAGGGAGCCCCTTTCCTGTTTGAGCCGCGTGGGAAGACCCTAAAAACATCCCTTTTCTACTAAGAGGTTAGGAGATTGTGCTGCACCGGGGTTACAAGCCACTGTGTGGTTCTGGGTCTCTTAGCATGGTGATGCAGAACTTTTATGGTGGGGGGGGAGAGATAAGCATGAGTGAATTCCTTTCAGAATAAAACGGCGCTGGATCAGTACTTTTAAAAAAAACCCGTTTGATAAGGTTAAAGCATTACGAGAGGTTATGGTATCCCACAAAATACCACGGTATACTGGCCTTCCGCCAGGGCTGCTGTCCTGGGCGGTTCTGGTATTTTTCTTTGGCAGTGGCAGAAACTGGTCTCAGGCCGACGAGCCCGAACCCGGATTTTCTTCGGATTCGGTTTGGCGGGCGACACGATTTTCACCTGTCTTTCCCCTTGTTGTTTTCAGCAGCCCGATTGGGAGTGGGAGGAATCCCAGCAGGCCTCGGGAAGTCCCTATGCCCCCCCCCCCACACCCCACCCCCTTCTCCTAGGACCTTCCTACGCACAGAGACCCTGTCTGTTCCCTGCTGTTCCTACCAGTTTAATATCCGATTGAAACGGATTTTGGGAACGGGGAGCTGGATCAGGAGCTTGCTCCGTCCTCTCCGGGCACCGGCCCGGTCCTGCAGCGCCTCCGGGAGCGGTGTACTACCGTGAAAAGACGGACGCGGCCTGTTCCCTGCTGTCTGTCACCTCTCTGCCCGTTGGCCAAGAAAAAAGCGTCTGTTCGCTGCCAACTTGGAAGATATCTCCCCAGCCCCAGCCCTGTCCTGTGCTTAACTATTATCTGGCAGTCGGGGGATCTCTTTTATCTGTGCAAAATCGCCACATTTGCACAGATAACGTATATAAGGAGTCGGCTGGAATGCGTAGGGATAGCGGAAAACGTTTTCACTCATGTATGAAGGAATGAAACCGCCCTGGGTGCGGGCCTCTGTCTCCAGCTGTGGTGCTCTCTCCGGCTGGGTGACTGCGGTGCTTCTGCGCGGCGAAGCTCTCCGAGAAGCCTAGGGCCCGGTGTCTTCTGGTTGTGGTCCCACCCCCGGCCATCAGTTAAAACAGTTCGCCTCGTCGTGGTCTGGGCTCGGACCTGCGCGTGGATTTTTCTCGGCGTCTCTTCTGGCGGACGACGCGCTCGGAACATTCGCCCGATCAGAAGCTCGGCGGCTTATGAGCTGGCTCCGAGCCCTGCTCCGCCCGGTGCAGCCGGGCGACTCCGCGAACTTGCACCGGCGTCCTGGCGAGTGTGGGGCAGGCTTCGGGATGGGGCTGTCGCCTTGCGCTTGACCGATCCCTCTCCTGCTGTGCCTGACGGCTGTGGCCCCCTCTCCCCCCCCTGCTCGGAAGTCGCTCCTTTACGGGGAAGGGCATTGGAAAAGAGTAGGGGTGTAACCCCGGCGTCCTGGCCAAATTCCCCCCTGGCCTTTACCCATCATGGCCTCCTAATAACCCCCCTCTCTGAACTGGCTCCATCACTCTGCTCTCCTCCCCACTGAGAGCTGGTGTGTGGGGAGCGGACTGGCGCCTCATCCAGGTGGGGGTACACACTTCTGGGGGTGGAGGGGATCCCCAAAACCTGTAAAGCGCTTTGAGTGGAGTGTCCAGAAAAGCGCTATATAAGTGTAAGCAATTATTATTATTATTATTATTATTATTATTATTATTATTATTATTATTATTATTATTCTGACTTTGTTTGGGTGTGATCTTTCCGTTTCGTCTTGGGCGGCACCAGGGTGAGAACGCGTTTGTGATCTCTGGCGGCAGGCGAGAGACGACGGCGATGGTTTCAAACGTTTTCACGCATTTAAAAATGAATAGAACGGCCCTGGGTCCAGGGCCTCTTGAAAACAGCATTGCGTTTCGCGTTGGTGGAGGCACAGTCGCAGGCACGGACAGGGTGACGCAGGACTCGGAACGGGCGCAGTGCAGAGATCAGAGGAATGATGCAAACACCCTGCAGGGATTTAGACCTTGTTGGCACCGGAGGTGAGCGATGAGCAGTGTCCGTCCCCACTCTGACCAAGACAGCCCGACAGCCTTCAGGGGAGGGCTGGGAGCTCTCTGCCGAGTCCCGAGGCAGGCCGATCTGGGGATTCCTACGGGATTCCTTCCCACACCTGGAGGGCGGAGAGGGGGGCGCAGGGAGCCAGCCGGAAGAGGGGGCGCAGTCGTCTCTGAAGGAGGGGTCCGGGGGCCGGCCCTGCAGTGGTGTTGGCTGAGGGAGGAGAGGCAGAGTGTCTGTCTGGAGAACAGGTCTGTCTGGAGAACCGGTGGCGGGCGCCCGGACTGGCCGAACCCCTGGGGACCCCCGTTCAGCTGCTCCGAAAGCCATGGCCTTTTTTTCCCCGAGGTTGTTCCATGCACCCGCGGCTCTGTGTGTAAAGGGCCCGCGCGCTTCTCCTCATCTTCCCGTTGGGGGGGAAAGCCTCTGTCCTCGGTGGGCCGGGAGCTGTGAGTTTGGGGCTCCCCCCTCTTCTCTCGACAAAAAATAAGACCAGCCATCGAGTTCTCTAGCAGTCCCAGACCCGTGTAGTTCAGTTGAATAAATCGGATTATAAAGCTGTTCCGTCACCTAGTTTATATCCCCTGTGCCGGGGGTTTGTTCTGTACGTAAATGACAGGGTGTAAAAACAAGTTTCGGGGAGTCCTAGACGACGCTTTATTTTTCTGTCTTTGTTTTGGGGGGGGCAGGTTGTGGTATCCTAATTATTAATTATATAAGCCCCAGTCCAAGCTTGGAAGATCACAGCTGACCGTTGGCGGGTGTCTTTCCAAAAACTGATTCACAAGAAAACCCGTGGTTGTAAGTGGGGGGGGCGTCACGAGGGCGCGGCCACTGGTCAGGACTGCTACCTTAAAGCGAAGGATCCCCAGGTTCCGTTCCTGGGAGTATCCGTGTGGAGTTTGCATGTTCTCCTTAGGTTCCCCCCCCCCTCAGACTAGCAGCAATCGCCTAGCTTTGTCAGAACTGGAATCTTCATCATTTTGCTTAATTCTCAAAGATATTTAACTTAATTGTTATGATTACGTCTTAACAGCTACTCAACATAAACTGGAAGACTGTTTTTATTGAAATGTCCTGTGGGGGGGAGGTTTAAAAATGGACAAAGTGGAGAGAAAAAAGCATTTATTTTAGTGCTATTTATTTTCTTATTGAACTGGCTCCTGGGAGCACGTGTGGGCGTGCATATCTCTGCCCTGGGATGGACTGGCGTCCGGTCCAGGGTGTAGCCTGCCTTGCGCCAGTGTGCTGTGTGCTGGGCTGAAATCGGGCTCCCCTGTGACCCTGTACTGGAAGAAGTGGTTCGACAGGGGATGATGGGTGGGTGTTTTTTTTGTGTGGCTTGCCGAATGGCCGATGAGCAGATCTCGGGCAGAGTCTCGATCCTGAAACTCGTTTTAAATCCCCCCCACCTCCCCCAGGGCTGGTACCAACTAACCACACAGCCGGGCCGATCAGGTCTGATCCAAAAGCTGGAACGGTTTGCCGGGGGGTGGGGTGGTCTCGTCTCGTGGGGTACAGTTCACGCCGTGCGCCCCAGCTTCTCTTCTGCAAAAGCAGGGGGCCATTCCACTCTCCGCTGCGTGATTGAGATCTACCCCCCCACGCCACCACGCGTTGATCAGCGCTGAAGCGTGGAGCCCAGCGTCGCGCCGGGGGGGGGGGTTGTGCATTCCAGTTTCTCCAGGTTTCCCCCGCGCCGCTCCGTTTCTCCGAAGGCAGCCCGTTCCAGGATGAGACACGCCAGGTGTGTTTGCAGGGCCGGCCGTTCCCAGGAAGGAGGGGAAGAGGGAGGGAGGGAGTGTGGGAGGATGGGCGTTGGGGAGGGAGGGAGGGAGGGTGCGGAGGTGAGAGGGTCAAGGAGAGGAGGCAGGGAGCTTGGCTTCGTTCCCTGTCTTCCCGTTTCACTTTCAATCCCTCTCCTGCCCCGCCCTGCCCTTCGGTGTGGGAGGGCTCCCTGTGTGCCGAGGGGAGGGCCTGAATCAAGCAGCAGCAGCAGCAGCAGCGTCGTCCTTCGCTCAGGGGCGGCAGGGATGAGCCAGGCGCTCGGGGTGCTCCGTCCCCTTGTGGCTGCTGTCTGGGGGTGCGCTGCCTCAGGCACAGGGGGGAGCAGGGAGCGGGGGGTAGGCTGCTCTCAGGAGAGAGCAGGCTAGAACACGCTGGGGGGGGGGGCATGATTTCAGCTTTCCTTTGCCCAGGCTAAGACCTTTCATGTTGTCCTGGACAGGGGTAAAGTGGGTATTTCACCTCTCTCACCACACACACACACATTCAGCTTGGGGGCTCGGGGCTTCTGGCTTGATCACAACGCCTTGCCCTGCTCCTGCTGGTTTCGGGGTGACGTGGGAGGGGCACAGGGCCGACGTAGGGGCCACACCCCTCCCCTCTCCCCCTTCGAGACCGGATCCGCCCGGACTCCGCTTGGCGGGGGGGGGGGACCCGATCGCGGGCTGACCTGTAAGAGGGGTCACAGCTTCCGTTCTGGGGCTCATCGTAGGTCACGCCCCAGTCCCGACCACCTCTTGCCAGAATTTTGGGAAGAGAATTCTGTGTCTTGCTCCCCTTCCTGTCCCCTCTGTCTCTCCCTCTCTCTTCATCTCTCCCTCTCTCTCCATCCCTACCCTTCCCGCCTCTTGATCTCTTACTTGGACTCGTCGCCTGACGGTTTTCCTGACTTTCTGCCTCTCCCCTCCTCTCCTACTCCCTCCTCTCTGTCGTTCGGGATGGCCATGTAATCCAAGCCGCTGGGCTGCTGAAGGTAAGTGGATTCCGGCAGAGATGTCGACAACAACAACAACAAATACGGCTCTTTGTTCCTGCCTTGTCCACAGGTGGGAAGGCAGCTGCTGTTTTGTTTTTTTGGGGTTAGGGAATCTCGTCCCAGACTGACACTGGGAGAATCCAGTCAGCCCCCAAATCTGCTCACCCTGCTGTCTAATGGGCACGATAGGGTCACCCCACAGGCTGGGTGCACCTGACACCCCAAACGTGCCGGTAGCAGGCACCCAGGAGTGTGCCAACTCTGGTGCTCACACATGGCGCCTCTGCTAAGACGGGAAGAAATATCCCTTCGGCCGGATATAATAGTCCCTGTGACGCTAGTCTGCCTCAGGGGCAGGGCGACGAGGTCTCAAGAGCACGCTTGTGTTCAAGGAAGCTCGGTGTGGATAGGGAAGTTATTCCCTGAATGTAAGAACCCGGGTTACGAACCAGAGGAGTGTGTGCAGCCTGTCTGGCCTGTTTGGTAGTTAGTCGCGAATTGATCCCAGGATCTGGTCTCGTTTTGAGCTATGTATAAAAAAAAAAAACTGGTGCCTCCTGCGCTGGCTTCCAGCTGCGTCCTGAGGCCTGCTCCGGTCCCCCACAGCTCGTTGTGTGGAGAAGCTGCCTCCTGTTCCCAGATTTGAATGAGGGCTGCCATGTTGTTTCCCCACTTGCCCCCCCCCCCCCTCCCCCCCTGGTTTGCGTTTAAATTGTTCAACCTGATGTCCCGAACGGGGGGTCCCCTCGTGGTCCACTCCGCTCGAGGGCTGATGAGAATGTAGTTCCCCCCACCTCTTGGTCTAGGCCTCTTCTTTCAGACCGGGGTGTCTGGAGGCTGTGGAGGGTCGGCTGGAGCCGCGATCGATCTGATGCCCGACGTCCTTGAGGAAGGGGGGGTCCCCGGTATCCGTAATAGCCGGCGGGGGTGAGTCGCCTCGCCGGATCACGGGAGACGGATTTCCGCCTTCGGTGCTTCCTGGAACATCGGTATTCCCTGACCTGCTAACCTGCTCATGCAGCAGTGATTGTTGGAAACAGGTACAGGTGAACCCCAACACTGTGCAGTGTGCTCGTTCCTGTCCAAGTGTTTTGAGGTACAGCTACGCTTGAATTGTGGATGAACTCCAACACTGTGCAGTGTGCTCATTGCTGTCTTGACTGTTTTGAGGTACAGCTATGATTGAACTGCAGGTAAACCCCAACACTGTGCAGTGTGCTTGTACCTGTCTGAGTGTTTTGAGGTACAGCTATGCTTGAATTGCGGGTGAACCCCAACACTGTGCAGTGTGCTCATTGCTGTCTTGACTGTTTTGAGGTACAGCTATAATTGAACTGCAGGTAAACTCCAACACTGTGCAGTGTGCTTGTACCTGTCTGAGTGTTTTGAGGTACAGCTATGCTTGAATTGTGGGTGAACCCCAACACTGTGCAGTGTGCTTGTACCTGTCTTGAGTGTTTTGAGGTACAGGTGAACTTGACCCGCAGGTGTACCCCGACATTGCCCGGTGTGCTCATTCCTTAGTGTTTTGAGGTACGAGTATGCTTGAACCGCAGGTGAACCCCAGCACAGCTCAACATGTCCAGACCTGTCTGCTTTGAGGTACAGCGACACTTGACCTGCAAGCGAACCCCAACATTGTTCAGCGTACTCATTCCCGAGAGTTTTGAGAGGTGCAGCGAAGCGTGACCGGCAGTTGAACCCCAGCTCTGCGCAGCGTGCTCGTTCCTGAGTGTTTTGGGGTACAGCTTCACCGTACCAGCAGGAGAACCCCAGCTCTGCGCAGCGTGCTCATTCCTGAGTGTCTTGGGGTACAGCTTCACCTTACCAGTAGCAGAACCCCAGCTCTGCGCAGCGTGCTCGTTCCTGAGTGTTTTGGGGTACAGCTTCACCGTACCAGCAGGAGAACCCCAGCTCTGCGCAGCGTGCTCGTTCCCGAGTGTCTTGGGGTACGGCTTCACCGTACCAGCAGGAGAACCCCAGCTCTGCGCAGCGTGCTCGTTCCCGAGTGTCTTGGGCAGTAAGCAGTCTTCTGCGCCTGGTGCAACATGCCTCCTTTATAAAACTGTTAAAATATAGAACGAGTTTGTGTTCGCCAGAGTTTAAAACACTCAAGTTCCTCTGTAACCCAGTGGATTTGGATTAAGGGAAGGCAGGGAAGGCCCAGTGTCCTTTCTCTCTGTGCTACAGAGAGGGGGAGCTGGTTTCTGACAAAGAGATGTGTTCCATTTGTAGAGTGCTCCGATCCAGGAATTCCGGTTTTCATTACCTGGGAATCGGGACGCGTTTTATGGGGGAGGGAGGGGGGCCGCACTTTGACTGTGCTGTGTAGGCAGAAGAGGGATGGGCCTCTCAGAAACCGTGACTGTTGTTGCCTCCGTAACCTTCATTAACCTGGGAGTCAAGGCCACGTGTAGATCCGACAGGCGTGGTGCAGGGCGATGGGCGTGCTGATACGAGCACAGAGGCGCAGAAGACTGGCTTCAGCTCAGCTGAGGAGAGGTGGCATTCCTCGAAACACTCGCCCCCCCGGCGTCCCTCCCTCTCTTCCCGTCTCCTCGTCTCTGAAGTCCGGGCAGAGCAGGGTGAGAGCACTGTAAAAGAACCGCCCAGCGCGGTAAAGCCCAGTGAGAGCAGGGTAAAAACACAGCCATGCAATAAAGCAGTAAAGCCCAGTGAGATCAGGGTAAAAGCACATTCCAGTGCAGAAAAGCCCAGTGAGAGCAGGGTAAAAGCACAGTACAGCCCAATAAAGCCCAGTGAGATCAGGGTAAAAGCACAGTCCAGTGCAGTGAAGCCCAGTGAGATCAGGCAGCACGGTACAGTGCAGTAAAGCCCAGTGAGAGCAGGGTAAAAGCACAGTCCAGTGCAGTAAAGTTCAGTGAGATCATGGTAAAAGCACAGTCCAGTGCAGCAAATCCCAGTGAGATCAGGCAGCACAGCACAGTACAGTGCAGTAAAGCCCAGTGAGATCAGGGTAAAAGCACAGTACAGTGCAGTAAAGCCCAGTGAGATCAGGGTAAAAGCACAGTCCAGCGCAGAAAAGCCCAGTGAGATCAGGGTAAAAGCACAGTAAAGCCCAATAAAGCCCAGTGAGATCAGGTTAAAAGCCACAGTCCAGCGCAGAAAAGCCCAGTGAGATCAGGGTAAAAGCACAGTCCGGCACAGTAAAGCCCAGTGAGATCAGGGTAAAAACACAGTCCAGCGCAGTAAAGCCCAGTGAGATCAGGGTAAAAGCACAGTCCGGCACAGTAAAGCCCAGTGAGATCAGGGTAAAAACACAGTCCAGGGCAGTAAAGCCCAGTGAAATCAGGGTAAAAGCGCAGAGTAAAAGCTTCCTAAAATACACCTTGCCCATGTACCCTAATTAAGTTAACGGAGGATACCTTAAAACAACAGAACCTACACACGGAGCGCTGTGTACAAACGATGACTGATCGAGGGCGGCGCGGCTACACTGAAGCAGAAGAGCGATGGACTTCAATTTCGGGGGTCGGTCTTGAACTGACCAATCCAATCTTGGGGTATGGGGAAAAGGTGTTGGGGGGGGGGGCGGCGATGATCCAGGAATGAGCGTTTTCCATCCTGGAAAGCAGGAGGTGGCCGGCGGCGGGGAGGGGGGTCTTTTCATGAAGTTAGCGAGCGAGGTTGCAACAGCGCTGTGCAATGCGCCGCCTCCCTCCGGGGCCCCGGCGAATTTCCCCAGCATGTGATCGACAAGAAGGGCCCTTCCTCTCGCCCGGCCTTCCCCGCAGAGGAGCCGTTTCGAATAAAGCGAAACTGAAAAAAAAAACAACAACAGCAGCGGAGTCGCAGGGAGGTCGGGGGTGGGCCCGTATAAGAGGAGTCGCTCTGCGGCTGCCAGCGCACAGACTGGGAGACAGGGAGCGGGTATATGTGTGTGCGCTGCTGCAGTCTCGCCCGGCCGCGGAGCTGCTCCAAAACACGGGCTGCGAGCGGGGCTCGTTGGCGTCCCCGCCGCGGAGGTGCGTGTCCGGGTGAGAGGGGAAAGAGAGACAGGCGCAGGGGGGGGGGGTCCGCGCTGCGTGAGACCAGCCCAGAGCTGGCACTCGGAGTGGACTGAGAGCCATCTCGCCCCCCCACACCCCTGCCCCACGATATGCTGCTGCTCAGACTCGGCTCGCCGGCTGCGGAGGGCTCGCTGCTCCTGTCGGGCGAAGACAGCTCCCCAGGGACGTCGGACTCGGTAATGAAGGGGCTGACTTGGTGGTGGTGAACTAATAGGCGTGCATCTTTTTTTGTTTTGTTTTTGTTGTTTTAAAGAAAACTAAAGCGTCGCTCGTGCATCGACCCCGGCAACTTCTCGCGACCCCGTTGCTAAGTCTTTAACGTTTTATTATATATATATATTTTAAAACACCCATCTTTCCGAAGCAAGCTGCAGATCGTGGATGATCCAGCGGTTGTTCTGTGTGATGTTTCGTTCAAGGCGTTTTGCCAAAAATCCATGGAGTTTGTTTTTATTTCCCCTGAACACAAGGTTTGTGCAACTGACTGACCAAACCACCCGGTGCGGGGTGGTTCAAAACCGGCTCCGGGGCAGGGGGCAGGAGCCGAGAGTCGGCTTTGCCTGTGTTGGGTGGGTTTGTTCCCCCCACTCTCCCTGGCTCTCTCCTCACGCGTGGTGTGTTTCTGTCCGCAGAGCTGCAACCGGCCGGACCGGAGAACGAGGAGGCGAGAGAAGAACCGGGAAGCGGCTCAGAAGAGTCGCAAAAAGCAGACGGAGAGAGCCGACACTCTGCACAAGGTAACGGACAGTTCGATTAATCGATAGGTCTAGGTGGGTTATCGGGGGGGGGGGCGGCCTGAGACGCAGATCCGAGAGAGACTTCTTTTCCTGGACTCTGTCATTCGGCTGTGACCTCGTCTTTTCCTTTCTCCTTCCTGAGAAGCTACTTTTACGGGCGCTCGGGAAAGGCAAAGTTGTTCTCTTATCATCGTCATCATCATCATCATCATCATCATCTCTCCTCTCCTCCCTCTGCGGCCGCACGCTGACATTTCTGGCGGGGGGGCGGGGTTGCGCAACAGGCGCGGGGGCTCCGGTTGAGCAACCGAGGCGCCGGCTGACATCAGGTCGCGCTACTCCTCCGCAAACCCCCCCTTCCTCTCTCCCTCTCCTCCTCCTCCTCCTCCTGCTCCTCTCCTGTCAAGAGCCACCGGCGTCGCGCGCTTGCCTCCGCGGCGAGGGAGATTCCCAGCAGGAAGCGGGTCAGCACCCTCCCTCCCCCCTGATCCCGGAGATTAGGAAAGACACGCCGGGCCACCCGCGTCCTGTCCGAGGCTCCGTCGTCGCCTTCTTGTCGGTCAAGAATTCAAGGCGAAGGAACACCCGGGGCTTTTTATTAATATGAAAACGACTTCAGTCACAGGCGGCCGGTTGAGAGCCAGTGGTCGGGGTGGAGATCGGGAGTCTGAGGGCATGTGGGCAGAGACCGTCTCTGCATCTGGAAGTCCATGCGTTTGTGCTCCTCTGTATCGGCGGCGGGGGGGGGCGTGTTTCTGTTGCAACGTGGAGGCAGACGAGCCTGAGTGGAGGCGTGGCGCTGGGGCCGGGGGTCAGGGGTCAGGGGTCAGGGGTCAGGGGTCGGGGGGTCAGGAGTCCCCTCCTGCAGGCCGATGCAGCAGGGGGACCGCCTGCGACACCTGCACAGGTGTGAGGCGCTGGAGCAGGTCAAGCAGTCATCCAGCCACCAGCCATTCCACCCAGTTCATCCAGCCCGGGGTCGCGGGGGGGAGCCTATCCCAGCATGCACTGGGCGAGGCAAGTGGACTGCCAGAAGTGAACCTCCCGGGGGGAGAACATGCGGACTCCACACAGACCGCGGCGACGCCCACCCACGGCGCCGCGGCGACGCCCTTAGGCTGAGCCTTCCATCCTCTGCTGCGCCCCCGGCAGGGTGACAATCATAGTTCATGTGTTCATCGGCAGCCAGGATCCTGACCAGCTCCAGTGCAAGGCGTCACATGACTCCTGTCTGAGCTGCTACTGCCCTACACCCCAGCCCTCAGCCTTCGCTCTTCGCATTCCGGTCTCGTCTCCACTCTGGGGGTGACAGGGTCTTCTCCTGCTGCGCCCCCCAGCTCTGGAACTCTCCCCCCCAGGATATCCGAGAGTCGCCTTCTCCGAACTCCTTCAGATCCCGACTCTACACCTTCGTCTTTAGAGGAGCCTGTGCTGACCCGGTTCTGTGCTGCACCCCTCTGCTCCTGCTAGACTTGGCACCACCATCTGCTCTCACTGTGTGTTCTCACCGGGCAGATCTTGTGTATTTTTTATCATCGTTGTTGTCGTCGTTGTCGTTCTGGAAAGCGCTTTGGGAAGCCCCCTTTGAAGGCGCACTATAGAATGAAGTTTCTGAAGTTTATGATTCATGGTTTATTTCGCGTAGCGCCTTTCGAAAGCCTCTTCTCGTTGCGCCTACGTGTCTGTAGCCCTGGCCAGGCCCTGAGGTGTTTGGGACCCCTCCGCTCCGTGCCGGGTGATGTGTCCCGGGCGGCGGCGGCGGCTGTGGCGGTAACCTTCTCCTCCTCCTCCTCCTCTTCCCCCCCCCCCCCCCCTGCAGGAGCTGGAGCTGCTGGAGAGGGCGAACGCCGCCTTCGCCAAGGAGATCGCCGGGCTGCGCCGCGAGCTGCAGCACTACGCCGCCGCCCTGCGCGCCCACGAGCCGCTCTGCGCCCTGCGGGTGCCCCCCGCCCCCGCCGCCGCCCCCCCGCCGGGCCCCGGCCCCTCCGCGCCCCCCCCGGACCCAGACCTCGACCTCCTCCTGGGGCCCCCCGGCGCCGGCCAGCCCGCCGGCGAGCTCCTGGACTCCGAGTGGCAGGAATTCCTCCTGACTCTTTACACCCCGGATACCGCTTGACCCCACAACCCCCGGCACAGGGAATATCCGGGACCTCGGGGGTTCTCCTCCCTCTGGATCTGGAGACCAGGGCTTTCCCGGCACCAGAGGCCCCGAAGACCAGTACGCTACCAGGGACTGGGACAGGGACAAGAGAGAGGGGCGTCTCCCGGTCCAGCCCATCCTGTCATAAACGTTTTTCTGTCTTGCGATGCTGCTACGGGGAAGATTCACACTTTGTTTACTGTTGTTATCGGACACGGAGATGTCCGGACTATCCAGGGAACTAGCAGAGGCGAGGAGCCTGTGGACTTGTTGAGACTGGGTGCTGGAGGGGGGTGGGGGAAGGGATTGAGTGTGGCACCGCTGGAGGGTCGCCCCTTCGTGGCCATGGGCCGGCGAGGTGCTAAGGGCGCCCTCTGGTGGACAGTGGCGGTATCGGCGCGGAGGAACACCCGAGCCCTGCTCGTCCACAGCTGGCCCAGCCTGGGTCTCGACTGGGGAATGAACGTGCACTCGAACCCGACGGCACGACGGCCGGGGGTTGGTCTGGCTCCGGCCAGCGAGCCGTCGCGTGGCGGTGTAACGCTCAAATGCTCCCCCCCCCCCCCGGGCCACTTCCTGTCCTTGGGTTGCGCTGGGTGAGCTTCGGCCCGGATGCCGGCAAGGATGAAAATGCAGCTGATTCTTTTGTTCCAGCTTGCAGTACCCCGGTGGTACCGGTCCGGTTCTGCAGACGTGCAGCAGTGGGCCGGGCTGAGAGCCGTATGGGCGAAGAGGCAAAGGGCATCGTTCAGACTTCTCCCTTCAGCTCTTTAACACACTAAACTGTAAATACAGATACACACACATGTACGAGTATATTTTTCTAAAATCATCTAATATATTCTGCACAGAGACGGGAGTGTGCGGTGTGCTCTTTGCTTGGTGTCGTTGTGTGGGGGTGAGGGTGGGCAATTGAGAATCGGCCACAGTTGCAGCTGGTCTGGACCGCGCGGTGTCGGGGTCCTGTCTGGGGGTGGTGACCCCCCCCAGACCCAGAGGTTCAGCACTCGCTGGCAGGGCAGCGCCGCCTGCCTGCAAGCCCTCGGGAGTCCACCAGGGGGCGCCGAGGGCTGCAGGGCCTGACGGCTCCCTCCCACGTCAAGCCGCGCGGTCGCCGTGGCGATCCCTCCTGGGGGAGAGGAGGGAGGCCTGGTTCTTGTCCCCAGCGGCTGAGGGGAGTGTCTCCTCGTGGTGCGGCGCAGACGTGGGGGAGCTGTTTATCTCCCACAGTCCCCCTCCCGCTCTCTGACTGTCACTGCCTCTCTCCTCTCTCCTTCACTGCCTCTCTCCTCTCCTCCCTCCTTCACTGCCTCTCTCCTCTCCTCCCTCCTTCGCTGCCTCTCTCCTCTCTCCTTCGCTGCCTCTCTCCTCTCCTCTCTCCTTCGCTGCCTCTCTCCTCTCCTCTCCTCCCTCCTTCGCTGCCTCTCTCCTCTCCTCTCTCCTCCCTCCTTCGCTGCCTCTCTCCTCTCTCCTCTTCTCTCTCCTTCACTGCCTCCTTCACTGCCTCTCCCCTCTCCTCTCTCCTTCGCTGCCTCTCTCCTCTCTCCTCTTCTCTCTCCTTCACTGCCTCCTTCACTGCCTCTCCCCTCTCCTCTCTCCTTCACTGCCTCTCTCCTCTCCTCCCTCCTTCGCTGCCTCTCTCCTCTCCTCTCTCCTTCGCTGCCTCTCTCCTCTCCTCTCCTCCCTCCTTCACTGCCTCTCTCCTCTCCTCTCTCCTCCCTCCTTCGCTGCCTCTCTCCTCTTCTCTCTCCTTCACTGCCTCCTTCACTGCCTCTCCCCTCTCCTCCCTCCTTCACTGCCTCTCCCCTCTCCTCCCTCCTTCACTGCCTCTCTCCTCTCCTCTCCTCCCTCCTTCACTGCCTCTCTCCTCTCCTCCCTCCTTCACTGCCTCTCCTCTCCTCCCTCCTTCACTGCCTCTCTCCTCTCCTCTCCTCTCCCTCCTTCGCAGCCTCTCTCCTCTCCTCTCCCTCCTTCGCAGCCTCTCTCCTCTCCTCCCTCCTTCGCTGCCTCTCTCCTCTCCTCCCTCCTTTGCTGCCTCTCTCCTCTCCTCCCTCCTTTGCTGCCTCTCTCCTCTCCTCTCCCTCCTTCGCTGCCTCTCTCCTCTCCTCTCCCTCCTTCGCTGCCTCTCTCCTCTCTCCTCTCCTTTCATTTCCTCAGCTCAGTGCTGAAACTCCTGCCCTCCTTTCTCCTCTCTCCTCTCTCCTCTCTCTCGCCCTCGAAGGCCTTTGTCTGCATGCCTGAGGAATCCCAGCAGTAACTGCTGCAGCACCTGTGCTGTTGTCACCCACCCCTCCATCATCTCACCAGCTCTTCCACCCCAGGGCCACGGGGGAGCCGAGCCTATCCCAGCAAGCACTGGGCACCAGGCAGGGTACACCCTGGAGAGGACACCAGTCCTTCACAGGGCACACACACACACACACACACGCACCAGGGCCAGTTTTCACACAGGCCAATTAACCCACCAAACTGTCCTTGCACTGGGGGAGGAAGCCCATGCAAACCTGAGGAGAACATGCAAACTCCACACAGACAGCACCTCATCCATAGGACTGGAAGCTGGCAGGTGTGGGGATGCTGGGATTAGACTTATTCTGTTAGGGAAGAATGTCTGATCCCAGAGTATCTGTCACAGTACAGTAGGAAGTGCACCTCTGTCTCTATTTCACCCCGCTGGCAGTGGGAGCACAGCCTGTGTCCAGGCTGTGGTCACTGAGCCTGTCCTCTCTGGGCAGCCAGGTCTGCCTGTGTCCAGTCTGTGTGTCCAGGCTGTGGTCACTGTCCTCTCTGGGCAGCCACGTCTGCCTGTGTCACTCACACAGTGAGGACAGCTGGTCCAGTGGTTCAGGTCCAGTCCTGTCACACTAGTAGGACAGCTGGTCCAGTGGTTCAGGTCCAGTCCTGTGAGACCAGGAGGACAGCTGGTCCAGTGGTTCAGATCCGGTCCCGTCACACCAGGAGGACAGCTGGTCCAGTGGTTCAGGTCCAGTCCCATCACACCAGTAGGACAGCTGGTCCGGTGGTTCAGGTCCAGTCCTGTTACACCAGGAGGACAGCTGGTCCAGTGGTTCAGGTCCGGTCCTGTCACACCAGTAGGACAGCTGGTCCAGTGGTTCAGGTCCAGTCCTGTCAGACCAGGAGGCCAGCTGGTCCAGTGGTTCAGGTCCAGTCCTGTGAGACCAGGAGGACAGCTGGTCCAGTGGTTCAGGTCCAGTCCCATCAGTCCAGGAGGACAGCTGGTCCGGTGGTTCAGGTCCAGTCCTGTCACACCAGGAGGACAGCTGGTCCAGGAGTTCAGGTCCGGTCCTGTCACACTAGGAGGACAGCTGGTCCAGTGGTTCAGGTCCGGTCCTGTCACACCAGGAGGACAGCTGGTCCAGTGGTTCAGGTCCGGTCCTGTCACACCAGGAGGACAGCTGGTCCAGTGGTTCAGGTCCGGTCCTGTCACACCAGTAGGACAGCTGGTCCAGTGGTTCAGGTCCGGTCCTGTCACACCAGGAGGCCAGCTGGTCCAGTGGTTCAGGTCCGGTCCTGTCACACCAGGAGGACAGCTGGTCCAGGAGTTCAGGTCCGGTCCTGTCACACCAGGAGGACAGCTGGTCCAGTGGTTCAGGTCCAGTCCTGTCACACCAAGAGGACAGCTGGTCCGGTGGTTCAGGTCCAGTCCCGTCAGTCCAGGAGGACAGCTGGTCCGGTGGTTCAGGTCCAGTCCCGTCACACCAGGAGGACAGCTGGTCCGGTGGTTCAGGTCCAGTCCCGTCACACCAGGAGGACAGCTGGTCCAGTGGTTCAGGTCCAGTCCTGTCAGTCCAGGAGGACAGCTGGTCCAGTGGTTCAGGTCCAGTCCCGTCACACCAGGAGGACAGCTGGTCCGGTGGTTCAGGTCTCTGGGTGATTATCTCCCAGTGGAATCCTTCGGGAACAGAGCGGGACGAGAAGCCCTGCGCGCTCCTCGTGTGTGCCGGGGAGGGAGAGAGAGAGAGAGAGAGGGAGGAGGAGAAGAGAGAGGGAGGGAGAGAGAGAGTCAGTGCGCGACACTTGCCCGCTCGCTCGGCATGACGTCACACCGGTTCCTACATCAGCACCCGGACCCGGCGCGCGCGGCGCAGCGGCGGAGGAGAACAATGGGGCTGCGGCAGCGCGCGCCCGCCCGTTCCGGCTGTTGACGCGCGTGCAAGGTGGGACCCCGTCCGGTGACGACCGCGAGCGGCGAGGCGGCGGGCGACGTGTGAAGGAGGGAGGGAGACGCGCTCCACGTCGGGCTTGATTCGTCCG
This sequence comes from Lepisosteus oculatus, assembly GCF_040954835.1. Taxonomy (NCBI): domain Eukaryota; kingdom Metazoa; phylum Chordata; class Actinopteri; order Semionotiformes; family Lepisosteidae; genus Lepisosteus; species Lepisosteus oculatus. The sequence continues at coordinate 21,480,353 of NC_090713.1, forward strand.
CGCTGGTGCTGATGGAGGAGGAGGAGGCGGCGGTGGGGACCTGACTCCGTGCATCTCCGCAGTCCGCACACAGCCAGACACAGCAGCCAGCCAGCCGCCCAGCGAACCGGACCGGACCGGACCGGACCGAACCGCACCGCGCCGCGCCGCGCCGCCGGGGGAGGGCAAGCTTTCGGGTCCGGGTCCGGCCGCGAGGACCGAGTCGGGCCGGGCCGGAGGAGAGGAGGAGGAGGAGGAGAGGAGTCGCCTGGCGGGTGGACGGTCAGCGCTATCCCCTTCACGCTAGAGGACTGGGACCCCCGGAGCCCCGGACCCCCGCCCCTGCAGAGGGGGGGTCGCTTCCCGGCATCACGGCGCAGGGAGAGAGGCGCAGATCTCAGCATCGAGTATTCCTCCTCTGAAGCGGGGGGGAGGAGGAGGAGGAGGAGGGGGGGCGCATCTGCACGGGTTTTTAGCCCCGATGGCGGTCCGGCCGGCCCGTCCGCTCGGGATGAGCTTCTAGCGCCGCGTCCGTGAGCCAAGCCGAGCCGGCGTGACGGGCTGCAGCGGACAGGAAACCGGGCGATTTTCCGAGCGCCGGACATTTTCTGCCGTTTCAAACCGACCAACAAAACAAGAGCAGGAGACAGACGGACGCGTTCGGGGGTTCGCAGGGACGAGAGGAGCCCGTGTCGGATCCAGGGGGGAGGAAGACGTCCGGAGGGTGAAGACGGGACTCTAACCTTCCTCCATCATCATCATCATCATCATCATCATCTCTCTCTCCTTCCGGGCTTCTGAAACCTTCCTCTCTGATCCTTTTTTTAAAAAATAGCGTTAACCCCCAAAACCAACACCCACCCCCCGCCCCCCCCGCGATGGAGACCAAACTTCCCCCGTCCGGCCCGTCGTCCCCGACCTCCGGCTTCTCCGTGCCCAGCGCGGACAAAGTAGACGGCTTCCCGCGCCGGTCCATGCGCCGGGCCCGGCAGCGCCGGTCCCACAGCTCCTCCCAGTTCCGCTACCAGAGCTCGCAGGTGGAGCTCGCACCCCTGCCGCTGCTGAAAGGTAAGGGCTCGGGTCCGGGTCCGGTCCGGTCCGGGGCTGCCGCCGCCGCCTCCTCCTCCGAGCCCCCGGCCCGGTGACGTCACCGAGCCGCGACCTGACACGCTCTCCTCCCGGACAGCCGCTTGCAGGACTGATCCCGAGACACCCCCCCACTCACGCACCCCCCAAAATCCGATTGTGCCTCGCTGTAGCCCGACCTGAGTGGGGAGGAGGGGGGGGGGCTGGGTTCAGCGGGTCTCCGGTTCGGAGGAAAGCGGTAGGCGAGGCAGTTGTCACCGGCGGCGCAGGGCGGGTGAGCCGAACCGGGCCGGGTCGGTCCAGGTGCGACTCCGTTTCGACATCGTTCCTGGTACCGGAGGGAGAGCAGCCGCCGCCGGTACCCGCGCGTCCTGAGCCCCACTCAAGACAGGGGTCCGAGTTGCTCCGTGTGAATGTGTCGCCGACGTGAACGGGGCGCCCCCTACGCTCATACCCGCCGCCCAGCCAGGTGGGTGAGCGGTATCCGTCTGGCCACGGTCGTGCGTGTGTGAGCCCAGCTCCCGATGGAGAGGCGGTCTCCTCCTGTTTCTCTCTGTCCCAGTGATATCCCTGGTCCCCGAGGAGCCCAATGTCTCCATCCCAGTGTCTCCAGGCCCTTGGCCTTTTCCTGCCCGGGACGGGATTAGTAAACTTGCTTTCAGCTCTGGTCAGGTCCACTGGGACCTGTAATGGGCATTCACGCTGTGCCAGATCAGTGCTGCTTGCACTACAACTGTACAATGAAATTAGACCGTGCCGTGGGCGTGTCCGAGAAACACACCACACCCGCCATGGGCGTGTCACCCCCCGTAGTGGGCGTGGCCGACACACGGCGACTCCCGCCTGCGTCTGATCCATTTGATCCACTAGTAGGGAATAAGGAACAAGTAATAGGTTTATTCCAGGCTGAAAAGAGAGGAGAGGAAACACGTGGAATACTTGTTCCTTTGCAGCTGCCCACCTGAACTACTAGTCAGAAATAAAAACAGCAAGTCGAGGACAGGCTGAGTAGGTTTCTGATATTCGGGACCGGAAAAAAAAAAACCCCGAACAAGTTCAGTGTGAAATTATCAATAAAGTTCCCAGTTAGCAGAGAGGGGGGGACGCAGAGCTCAGCTGGAACAAAGACGAGCAGAGACAGTGTTCGCGCAGGAGCAGGGCTGGGAGCTACAGTATAGCTCTGAACACATGCACACAAGAGGTGGCGTTGAACGGAGTGATTTCACACCCTGTCCTTCAGGAACAGCCTGCTCGCTCCCACACAGGGGTCCAGAACCCGTGTCCTTAGCGCTACAGCTGTTAAGAGAAGGGGCATCACTGACAGTCTAGCTCAAGGTGGCACAAAGTGTTAACACACTTTCTAAATAGTTAGGTAGCCTTGGTTCTTAAATGGGGAGAGAGCAGTATGTCACTAGGTGAATTGTCTACTAAATCCCTTCATTGTCTAACAGCTTTGTCCAGTTTGGGACCACTGGGGAGCCAGAGCTGATCCCAGCATCCAATGGGGCCCAAGGCAGGGCACACCTTGGGCAGGACGCCAGTCCATCACAGGACACCCACACAAACGGACACACACACACACACTCACACCAGGGCCAGTTTCCCCAGAAGCCAGTTTCCCACCAGCGTGTTTTTGGACTGTGCACCCGGAGGACACCCGCACAAACATGGGGAGAACATGCAGACTCCACCCAGACAGCACCCCAGGAATTGGGCCCATAGTCTCAGCACTGCCAGGCAGCAACGCTGACCACAGCGCCATGCTTGTCTACTACAGAGCTCTTAAAACTTCACACTCAGTGTCGTCTGGTTTCTGTTCCATCTATCGCATAGCTGGACTGATTATTTGATTAATTCGTAGGTTAAAAACTCAAGTGATGCTTCTACTGACCAGGTTGTCGGATGCCTTTTGGAATTGCACCTCTGATGGTGCAAATAGGCTTGAGCAATCGGCTGTAAAAGCCATGACCAAACATGGTTGTCTAAGAATGCAGTGAGGGTAATGGTTTGACTGACTTCGCCGAGGCTGTGGGCTCCAGGAGTGTGACGATGTCAGAGGTTGCAGGCAGGGAGGTGATCCATTGGTCCTGCCTGGCAGGCTGGCCAGCCGATCCCAGAGCCAGGGCCCGGAAAAGCACGGCAGGGGGCAGCTTTTGTTGCAGGCACCCACCACTCTCGTTGTAAAGGAAGCTGTGGCTGATGGCGGTGGGGCGTTTGTGTGGGCCAGACTGGGGATGATCAGGGAGCTGGGGGAGGCCCCAGCACACCTGGATGGGAAGCCCAGGCCTGTCTGGGATGGGTTACCTCCTGCTGCTGGCCCTGATTCCATTGTGCAGCACGGCAGGTTTGAGTTCGGCGCACGGCGTGTTCAGTTCTGGTAGTGAAGTGGTGTGTCTAGTCCGCGGCGTGTTCACCTGGACCCGTGGACGCGTTCAGTTCCCTCCGAGGCGTGCTTGGCTTGGGCTGTTCTGTGGGGTGTTCAGTTTGGTCAGTTCAGTCCGTGGCGCGTCCAGGTGGGACCTGCGGTGCGTTCGGGCGGGTTGTAGTGAGGTGTGTTCAGCGGGGCCTATGGTGTGTTCAGTTCGGTCTGTGGCCAGTTCAGCAGGGCCGGTGGAGAGGGGTGTTCAGTGTGAGTGAGTGTGCCGGGATTCAGGGCACTGGGACGAGCCGGGCCCCCCCAGCGGTCCCTCTCCTGTCATGGGGCGCGAGTCTCCGAGCAGGGCGTCTGCCGGAAATCTCTCTCTGTCTGTCTCTCCATGTGGCGGCCAGCGCCCTCCTCACAGAGCTTCTGGACTGAGAGGCTGCCGCAGGTCCGGGTTCTTAAATAAAATATTACATGCCTGTGGTCCTGTCCCTCAGGGGCTTGCGTCAGGAGACCCAAGTCTATTAGATGCAAGTATGTCCTGCAGCAGGATAAAACCCGGAGCGCATCAGGCTGCTGTGTGATGGGAGTCTGATTGACAACACTGTAAAACCTGGAGCGGATCAGGCTGCTGTGCAGTGGGAGTCTGATTGAGGACACTGTAAAACCCGGAGCGGATCAGACTGCTGCGCCATCTGGTACTTGAAAGATCGATGTGTATGATAGGAAGGAAACTTAAGCAGGCAGCAGGAGAGGCCCAACCAGCTTTCCAGGGTAAGGTTACAGCCGACCACAGCTCCCATTATCCCGAGCCGCTCCCTGGAATCAATAAGGAGCGTGCTGCTGAGCCGGGAGATGAAAGGTCCGCCTCTACCGCAGCAGGACGGGAGGCTGGAGGGATGGAGGGACAGAGAGGGAGGGAGAAAGAGGGAATCTGGGAGGAGGGGAGAGAGGTGTCACCCCTGATCCTGGAGAGATGGGGGAAATGCAGAGGGTAATTAGAAGGGGGGGATGGGAAGAGGAGGAGGAGGAGGAGAGAGGGATGGAGGGACAGAGAGGAGGAGATAGAGAAGGAATCGGGGAGGAGGGGAGAGAGGGATGGAGAGATGGAGGAAGGCTGGGAGAGAATGGCACAGGGAAACAGCGAGAGAGAGAGAGAGGAGGTGCCAGCAATATTCCCCCTTTCGGATGGGATACAGCAGGTCCAGACATCTCCTGCAGGCTGTGGCTCGTGGGGCCTTGTCTCTGCTGGTTGATCTGTCTGGGAGTGGAGAGAAACACACACACATAGCCAGCAGCTGTTTCTCCCTGCACCACACCACCAGCAGCCCACTGGAGCTCCGCAGGGGTGAGCCTGGTCAGTACCTGGAGGGGAGACTCCTGGGAGAGCTGAGGCTGCTGCTGGAAGAGGTGTTAGTGGGGCCAGCAGGGGGCGCTCACCCTGCGGTCTGTGTGGGTCCTGATGCCCCACTATAGTGACGGGGACACTACACTGTAAAAAAGTGCTGTTCTTCGGATGAGACATAAAACCGAGGTCCTGACTCTCTGTGGTCATTAAAAATCCCAGGGTGTTTCTCAAGAAGAGTAGGGGTGTAACCCCGGTGTCCTGGCCAAATTCCCCCCTGGCCTTTACCCATCATGGCCTCCTAATAACCCCCCTCTCTGAACTGGCTCCATCACTCTGCTCTCCTCCCCACTGAGAGCTGGGGTGTGGGGAGCGGACTGGCGCCTCATCCAGGTGGGGGTACACACTGCTGGGGGTGGAGGGGATCCCCATGACCTGTACAGAGCTCCGAGTGGAGGGTCCAGGAAAGAGCTATAGAAGTGTAAGGAATTTATTATTATTATTATTATTATTATTATCATTATGAGGGCAGGGACCTCAGCTTCCTGTCCGCCCGGACTGTTTTCCCAATCGACAGGGCTCCTGTGATCTCAGCACACACAGAGTAGTGCCCAGGGACAGCAGTCCGGCTCCGGCTGCGCAGCAGTCTTGATCCATCTCCAGGTTTTTATCAGCTGGCACGAACTGTGCAGCATGATGGAGCAGAAAAGCTCATAGGCCTTTGATATCCCTTATTTTCCTGCACGTCTGTTGCTACCTGCTCGAATCATGGTGGAGCCATGAGTGATGGATACATGTTGAAATCCGGAGGGGATCTGTCTGCCGTGCAATCCTCTAACACCTGGAGCGGATCAGACCGCCCTGCGATGGGATTCTGACTGCCACTGCTGGACCAAAACCCTGGGTCCCGGATTCTTGAGAAAGTGCAGAGCGAGAGGGATCGGGGGTTTTGTTCCTGCGGGCGGATGGAGAGGAGGAAGAGACAGGGAGCGATCTCTGAAGGGAGGTGAGGGATGGCAGGCAGAGCCAGAGGAGGGATGATGTCATGGTTCCGCTCGGCTCCCGCCCCCCCCCCCCCCCTCCCTCCCCTCGCGCTGCGCTGCGCTATATTTAGCCCAGACTGGTAGGTGATGTCACCAGAAGCCTCTTCCTCTGCCTCTCGGTGGTGTTTTATTCGGCCCGTAAAAGCCACAGTCTGAGGAGCAGCTCGTTCACAGGGTCGCACGCGAACCCCCCTCTTCTCTCTGTGGCCCCCATCCGCCCTCCACCCCCCGTCTCGCTGTTCACCTTCCTCTCTTCTCCTCTTCCTTCTGTCATGTCTCTCCCTGGTGTGCTCCCCATCATCAGCCCTCTAGATCCTCACCCTCATCCCTCTAGATACACACCCTCCTCCCTCTAGATCCTCACCCTCCTCCCTCTAGATCCTCATTCCTGTAGAACCTCACCCTCATCCCTATAGATCCTCACCCTCATCCCTCTAGATCCTCATTCCTCTGATCCTCACCCTCATCCCTCTAGATACACACCCTCCTCCCTCTAGATCTACACCCTCCTCCCTCTAGATCCTCATCCGTCTAGATCTACACCCTCCTCCCTCTAGATCCTCATTCCTGTAGAACCTCACCCTCATCCCTCTAGATCCTCACCCCTCACCCCTCTAGATCCTCATTCCTCTGATCCTCACCCTCATCCCTCTAGATCCTCACCCCTCTAGATCTTTCTCTCTTATCCCTCTAGATCCTCACCCTCATCCCTTCTCTTCTCTTCTCCTTCCTCATTCCTCCAGATCTTTACCTCTTACCCCTATATTCTCACCCCTCACCCCTCCAGTTCCACACTCCTCTCCCTCACTCCACCCCTCTCTCCTCACTGTTCCCCGTCTCTAATACAAGGCTCTCAGTCCTGGCTGCCAGTCCTCACTTCCTGTGTTCAGATTAGTTTGGCACGAATGAAGTATCGATTAGCATTAACCTTTAGCATTGCCTCCAGGAGCCTTCCTGATTGCCCAGCATTTAGTTCTGAACGTCTCCCGTCTCATGTATCACGTGGGTGTCTGTTCATTCCCTTCTTTCAGAGCAGGACTGAACCTCACGCGCGCGCACTGCAAAACCTCTGCAAAGTGTCATCTGTACAATTCCCTGTTCAGTCAAGAGCACCTGATGTGCCCTCATGAGCTGCGCGTGGTAAAAGCACAGTAAAAGCAGCATGAAAGGAGTTGTGTGTTTCTACTTGGCTTCTGGCAGACTCATAAATCTCTTCAGCTGTTCGAATTCCATTTCTCGTGGTCTGATACCCCTGTCCTGAATTTGCATTTAAAGCACAATCCAAAATATCAGATACTGCACAGTGCTGCTCTACCCTGCAAGAATGCAGGAATCCAGATCTTAGCCCCAAACTGGAAGTGGACTTGGCACTGTAAGCACCTGACCTCTGACCCTGAAAGGGTCACCTTGACTGAGTGTAACCTCATTAATGAGTGATCCCGACTTCCAATCCTGACTGCGCTTGACCTCTGATGTGACCCTAGCTGCATGTGGCATTTGACCCCGACTGTTCTTGACCTCTGACCCTGACTATGCCTGACCGTTGATCCTGACTGCATGTGACCTCTGACCCTGACTACACCTGACCTTTGAGGCTGACTGCACATGACCTCTGCCCCCCGACCTTATGTGACCTCTGACCTCGGCCTGACAGAAGTGATTTACCGCCTGCCTGTCTGCCCGCCCAGATGCCCCGGTGGCGGAGCTGCACGACCTGTTCTGCAAGAAGCTGCAGCAGTGCTGCGTGCTCTTCGACTTCCTGGACTGCGTGGCCGACCTGAAGGGGAAGGAGATCAAGAGGGGGGCGCTGAACGAGCTGGTGGAGTGCGTGGCCACGAGTCGAGGGGTGCTCATCGAGCCACTGTACCCCGAGGCCATCAAGATGGTGAGCAGGGGCCATGGAGGGGAGGTGGGGCGGGGGGATAAACTGACTCTCCTCCCTCATCCCTCTAGATCCTCACTTCTCATCTCTCCTTCTCCCTCGTTCCTCTAGATCCTCACCCCTGAACCCCCCTCCTCTCTCCTCCCTCTAGATCCTCACCCCTGAACCCCCCTCCTCTCTCCTCCCTCTAGATCCTCACCCCTGAACCCCCCCTCCTCTCTCCTCCCTCTAGATCCTCACCCCTGAACCCCTCTCCTCTCTCCTCCCTCTAGATCCTCACCCCTGAACCCCTCTCCTCTCTCCTCCCTCTAGATCCTCACCCCTGAACCCCTCTCCTCTCTCCTCCCTCTAGACCCTCACCCCTGAACCCCTCTCCTCTCTCCTCCCTCTAGACCCTCACCCCTGAACCCCTCTCCTCTCTCCTCCCTCTAGATCCTCACCCCTGAACCCCCCCTCCTCTCTCCTCCCTCTAGATCCTCACCCCTGAACCCCTCTCCTCTCTCCTCCCTCTAGATCCTCACCCCTGAACCCCTCTCCTCTCTCCTCCCTCTAGATCCTCACCCCTGAACCCCTCTCCTCTCTCCTCCCTCTAGATCCTCACCCCTGAACCCCCCTCCTCTCTCCTCCCTCTAGATCCTCACCCCTGAACCCCCCTCCTCTCTCCTCCTTCTAGATCCTCACCCCTGAACCCCCCTCCTCTCTCCTCCCTCTAGATCCTCACCCCTGAACCCCCCTCCTCTCTCCTCTCTCTAGATCCTCACCCCTGAACCCCTCTACTTCACTCTGTCTGGTTTGCAGAAATGTGGCTGAATTCTATTCTAGGAAGGTTTTTTTTAAAAAGCACGGAGAACCACATTTAAGACTGAGAACTGGAGGCCGGTCTTTTCGCAAAGAGTGGTGGGAGCCGTCCAATCAGTCCAATTAAGGACCTAACGAGCCAGCAGTGAAGAAAATTCTATAGAGACATGAACTTGAACTTGAACTTTATTGCCATATGTAACCGGTACTGGTACAATGGAATTCTTACTGACAGAAAGTCTCTCGATTGTAAAACCAGTGTAAAAAACAAGACAAAGTGCAAACAGTGCATCAAGACAGTGTACAAACAAACAATAGACAATGTGAAAGTAAACATGTAGACAGTTTGAATGTAAACAATACAGACGTGTAAACAATGACTGGAGATGTGCAATAGATAAGAAATCATAAAGAAGTAGATGGTGATGGTGTAGGTGTGGTCCGAGGGGCAGGGCTAAATGTGTTTGCCAGTCTCACGTCTTGTGGGTAGGAGCTATTGAAGAATCTGGTGGTCAGTGTCCGGCTTCCCAGCGGCCAGTCATGTTACGTGCTGTGTGCCTGGAAACATGTTAATGGCGTGTGTACCTTGTTTCGGGCTCTGTCAGATCTCCATCAATATCTTCCGCACCTTGCCGCCCAGCGAGAACCCCGAGTTCGACCCGGAAGAGGACGAACCCACTCTGGAAGCCTCCTGGCCACACCTACAGGTACACCTGGCCCACGCCTGCGTCTGCTGGGAATCAGACTCCCAGTGCACAGCAGCCTGATCCACTCCAGGTTTTACAACGCTGTTGATCAGGTTCCCAGTGCACAGCAAGCCTGATCCACTCCAGGTTTTACAATGCTGTCGATTAGACTCCCAGTGCACAGCAAGCCTGATCCACTCCAGGTTTTACAATGCTGTCAATTAGACTCCCAGTGCACAGCAAGCCTGATCCACTCCAGGTTTTACAACGCTGTCGATCAGGTTCCCAGTGCACAGCAAGCCTGATCCACTCCAGGTTTTACAATGCTGTCGATCAGGATCCCAGTGCACAGCAAGCCTGATCCGCTCCAGGTTTTACAATGCTGTCGACTAGACTCCCAGTGCACAGCAAGTCTGATCCACTCCAGGTTTTACAATGCTGTCGACTAGACTCCCAGTGCACAGCAACTCTGATCCACTCCAGGTTTTACAATGCTGTCCACTAGACTCCCAGTGCACAGCAAGTCTGATCCGCTCCAGGTTTTACAATGCTGTCAATTAGACTCCCAGTGCACAGCAAGTCTGATCCGCTCCAGGTTTTACAATGCTGTCAATTAGACTCCCAGTGCACAGCAAGCCTGATCCACTCCAGGTTTTACAATGCTGTCAATTAGACTCCCAGTGCACAGCAAGCCTGATCCACTCCAGGTTTTACAACGCTGTCGATCAGGTTCCCAGTGCACAGCAAGCCTGATCCACTCCAGGTTTTACAATGCTGTCAATTAGACTCCCAGTGCACAGCAAGCCTGATCCACTCCAGGTTTTACAATGCTGTCAATTAGACTCCCAGTGCACAGCAAGTCTGATCCACTCCAGGTTTTACAATGCTGTCGACTAGACTCCCAGTGCACAGCAAGCCTGATCCACTCCAGGTTTTACAATGCTGTCGACTAGACTCCCAGTGCACAGCAAGCCTGATCCGCTCCAGGTTTTACAATGCTGTCGACTAGACTCCCAGTGCACAGCAAGTCTGATTCGCTCCAGGTTTTACAATGCTGTCAATTAGACTCCCAGTGCACAGCAAGCCTGATCCGCTCCAGGTTTTACAATGCTGTCGACTAGACTCCCAGTGCACAGCAAGCCTGATCCGCTCCAGGTTTTACAATGCTGTCCACTAGACTCCCAGTGCACAGCAAGCCTGATCCACTCCAGGTTTTACAATGCTGTCGACTAGACTCCCAGTGCACAGCAAGCCTGATCCGCTCCAGGTTTTACAATGCTGTCAATTAGACTCCCAGTGCACAGCAAGCCTGATCCACTCCAGGTTTTACAATGCTGTCCACTAGACTCCCAGTGCACAGCAAGTCTGATCCGCTCCAGGTTTTACAATGCTGTCAATTAGACTCCCAGTGCACAGCAAGTCTGATCCGCTCCAGGTTTTACAATGCTGTCAACTAGACTCCCAGTGCACAGCAAGTCTGATCCGCTCCAGGTTTTACAATGCTGTCAATTAGACTCCCAGTGCACAGCAAGTCTGATCCGCTCCAGGTTTTACAATGCTGTCAATTAGACTCCCAGTGCACAGCAAGTCTGATCCGCTCCAGGTTTTACAATGCTGTCAATTAGACTCCCAGTGCACAGCAAGCCTGATCTGCTCCAGGTTTTACAATGCTGTTGACTAGACTCCCAGTGCACAGCAAGCCTGATCCACTCCAGGTTTTACAATGCTGTCCACTAGACTCCCAGTGCACAGCAAGCCTGATCCGCTCCAGGTTTTACAATGCTGTTGACTAGACTCCCAGTGCACAGCAAGCTTGATCCGCTCCAGGTTTTACAGCAGAAGTGGAAGTTTCCTGCTCCTCAAGCCCAACCCCACAATTGCTAGGCACTGACATAGGGTTCCTTACATTCTGGCCTGCGGGGGAGTCTTGGAGAACCGGTAGCCCTGTTACCCCTCATCCGGCATCATCAGGAAAGCGCTGAGCTCCCCTCTCCCCCCAGCTGGTGTACGAGTTTTTCCTGCGGTTCCTGGAGAGCCCAGACTTCCAGCCCTCGATGGCCAAGCGATACGTGGACCAGAAGTTCGTCCTGCAGGTATGGCTGCGACAGACCCGGATCGCTCCGGTCCTCTTCCGGCTTCCCGACGGCGGGGAGATATCGCGTTCCCTGTGTTTCCTGCTGACGTTTCCGTCTCCGCAGCTGCTGGAGCTGTTCGACAGTGAGGACCCTCGGGAGAGGGAGTACCTGAAGACCATCCTGCACCGCGTCTATGGAAAACTCCTGGGGCTCCGGGCCTACATCCGCAAGCAGATCAACAACATCTTCCTGAGGTCAGCCTGCAGGAACTCACACACACACACACACACACACACACACACATCCGCAAGCAGATCAACAACATCTTCCTGAGGTCAGCCTGCAGGAACTCACACACACACACACACACACACACACATCCGCAAGCAGATCAACAACATCTTCCTGAGGTCAGCCTGCAGGAACTCACACACACACACACACACACGCACACACACACATCCACACACACATCCGCAAGCAGATCAACAACATCTTCCTGAGGTCAGCCTGCAGGAACACACACACACACACACACACACACACACACACACACACAGACACACACACACACACATCCGCAAGCAGATCAACAACATCTTCCTGAGGTCAGCCTGCAGGAACTCACACACACACACACACACACACACACACACACACACACACACACACACACACACACACACGCACGCACACACACACACACACACATCCGCAAGCAGATCAACAACATCTTCCTGAGGTCAGCCTGCAGGAACACACACACACACACACACACACATCCGCAAGCAGATCAACAACATCTTCCTGAGGTCAGCCTGCAGGAACACACACACACACACACACACACATCCGCAAGCAGATCAACAACATCTTCCTGAGGTCAGCCTGCAGGAACACACACACACACACACATATACACAGATATACACTCACACACATTGACACACTCATATACACTCACACACTCATGTACACAGATATACACTCACACACTCACACACACTCACTCCCTGGCTGGCGGGTCCGCGGGGGAATGACTGGACCGGGCCCAGGTGCCTCTCCTGGGGGACCCCTGTGGAGCAGACTAACGCCCCGCTGTGTGCCGCAGGTTCATCTATGAAACGGAGCACTTCAACGGAGTAGCCGAGCTGCTGGAGATCCTGGGCAGGTACAGTGCGCCTCTCTCTCAGGCCACTTCACACTCCCTCTCAGGATACAGGACAGGGGGACACAGCACCTAGCACGACGGGGAGCAGACACTAACACCACTCATGCGGGGCCTGACGCAGACGCCTTTCGGGAGCGGAAGGGGAGATATAATTTGGCCAGGACATTGGGGTCCCACTCCTACTCTTTTCGAGAAACACCCTGGGATTTTTAATCCCAGGAATCAAGACCACGGTTTCTGTCTCATCCGAAGGATGGCGCCTTTTTACACTGTAGCGTCCCAGTCACTATACTGGGGCATCAGCCCCTGCTGGCCCCACTCACACCTCTCCCAGCAGCAGCCTCAGCTCTCCCAGGAGTCTCCCCTCCAGGTACTGGCCAGGATCACACTGCTGAGCTCCAGTGGGGCTGCCAGTGGCCAGACGCATGGTAATGTGCTGAAATAGCTCAGTTTTCCCCCTGTTGTGCTGTAGATTAGGAGCAAGCCAGGAACAGAGGGAGGAGATGATTCCTGCTTGATTCAGACATTCTGATTAGAATCCAGGAAAGCACTTTATCTCCCAGTTTCCAGTGCCTGGAAACGCTGCTCCCGGCAGCCGCGGCACTCCTACGTCACTGGGGGACGGTAGGGCCCATCGTGTGTTTCCGCACAGTGGAGGAGGCAGGCCTCAGCGAGAGTGACTCAGGTCTATTATCGTCGCCTGTTATTTATAGCACCCACCCACAGATCCCCTGATCAAGAGCGAAGAGCTTTCTCCAGGGAGAGAGGGAGAGAGAGACAGAGGGGGGACAGAGGGAGGGAGAGACAGAGCCTGGGATAGAGGGAGAGAGAGAGAGACACTGGGACAGAGGGAGAGAGAGACAGACACTGGGAGGGAGAGAGAGACAGACACTGGGATAGAGGGAGAGAGAGAAAGACACTGGGACAGAGGGAGGGAGAGACAGAGGGGGAACAGAGGGAAGGAGGGAGAGACAGCCACTGGGATAGAGGGAGAGAGAGAGAGACACTGGGACAGAGGGAGAGAGAGACAGAGCCTGGGACAGAGGGAGAAAGAGACAGACACTGGGACAGAGGGAGGGAGAGACAGAGGGGGAACAGAGGGAGGGAGAGACAGACACTGGGGGAGAGACAGAGGGGGGACAGAGGGAGGTGGAGAGACAGACACTGGGACAGAGGGAGGGAGAGACAGAGCCTGGGACGGAGGGAGGGAGAGACAGACACTGGGACAGAGGGAGGGAGAGACAGAGGGGGAACAGAGGGAGGGAGAGACAGACACTGGGGGAGAGACAGAGGGGGGACAGAGGGAGGTGGAGAGACAGACACTGGGACAGAGGGAGGGAGAGACAGAGCCTGGGACGGAGGGAGGGAGAGACAGACACTGGGACAGAGGGAGGGAGAGACAGAGGGGGAACAGAGGGAGGGAGAGACAGACACTGGGGGAGAGACAGAGGGGGGACAGAGGGAGGTGGAGAGACAGACACTGGGACAGAGGGAGGGAGAGACAGAGCCTGGGACGGAGGGAGGGAGAGACAGACACTGGGACAGAGGGAGGGAGAGACAGAGGGGGAACAGAGGGAGGGAGAGACAGACACTGGGGGAGAGACAGAGGGGGGACAGAGGGAGGTGGAGAGACAGACACTGGGACAGAGGGAGGGAGAGACAGAGCCTGGGACGGAGGGAGGGAGAGACAGACACTGGGACAGAGGGAGGGAGAGGGACACTGGGACAGAGAGAGGTGGAGAGACAGACACTGTTAATAGTGCAAGAAACAGATCAGTGCTGCCAATCACATTCCCATTCCAGAGCAGAACTCATCCACTCCAGGTTTCACAGCTAATCCACTCCAGGTCCTACTGGTTGCAGGGGCTCTGGTATCTGATGTAAGCCAGCAGCAGGGGCTGGACATGTGCACGAGTCTGGTTGCGCTGAGCGGAAGGGTGATCGTTTGTAAAGATGCAGCGTTTTTTCTCATTGTGCTGCAGGAGTGGTATAGCCTGGAATACACTGACCCCTCTCCCCCTCCCCCACCTCCCGTGTCTTCACAGCATCATCAATGGCTTCGCCCTCCCTCTGAAGGCAGAACACAAGCAGTTCCTGGTCCGGGTCCTGATCCCACTGCACACTGCGAAGTCCCTCTCCATCTTCCATGCCCAGGTCAGGAGAAGGAACTGCACGCCTGGGTTCTGTACTGTCTCTCTCCTTCCTGCCTTGGTGTATGTTCCTGGACTGGCCTGTGGGGCTGCAGGTTTTCCAGTGTTTCCAGTCAGTCTCCCATTGCGTAGCAGCCTGATCCGCTGCAGGTTTTCCGGCGTTTCCAGTCATTCTCCCATTGCGTAGCAGCCTGATCCGCTCCAGGTGATTCCAGTGTTTCCAGCCATTCTCCCATTGCATAGCTGCCTGATCCGCTCCAGGTGATTCCAGTGTTTCCAGCCATTCTCCCATTGCATAGCTGCCTGCTCCACTCCAGGTTTTCCGTTACAGCTCCAGGGGCAGAGTCGTCTGATCCATTCCAGGTTTTCCCAGCTTCAGGGCTCCTTTATATAATGGATCTGGAGGTTTGGGGCTTAGTGTAAGGAACATCCGAGGCCTTTTAAACATCAAGAAAAGCTTCAACTCCAGTATCTGACCCTAAACTTGCCCTGAGCCTTTAGTGTGCCCCCTTGCCCTGACCTTGTACTTGTGCCCCCAGTCCTTCCTGCCCCCCCCCCAGGCTGATACACTGCTGTTGCATCAGTCTTTGGAAAATCACAGGGAAGGCAGCCGGATCGTAGAGGGAATCAGGTAACATCACCCCTCCTCCTCCCCTCCGCCGCTGGGTACCGCGCGTCGCCGCCGGCAACCCCTCTCCCCCAGCTCCTCCATCACAGCAACAGTCGTCAGGGCAACCGCGGAGCACAACACCAGCCCTGGGACCTGATCCTCCTCCTGACTCTTGTGCGGGATCCAGGGGGGATTTGCGGCAAATGTTCAGCCAGGGATCTCTTGCGAGTGTCTCTGTGAAGGACCCCCCGGGCACAGCTGGGCGGCTTGATCCAGACACCCACCACTCTTTGTGTAATGCCCAGCTGCCCTGACCCGTGTCTCCTTGTGTTGTTGCAGCTGGCGTATTGCGTGGTGCAGTTCATGGAGAAGGACGCCACCGTCACAGAATTCGTGAGTATTCCCCTTTCTCCTCCTCCTCCTCCTCCTCCCCCTCGCTGTGGAAAATAAACCGGTTTTCCTATCCCAAGTGGCAGCAGCCCGAGTTCCTGTCCGGTTGTGTTTTCCAGATCATCAGAGGGCTGCTGAAGTTCTGGCCCAAGACCTGCACCCAGAAAGAGGTAAGCTGCGGTTGTTTTGTAAGAAAATAAGATGGCAGGTTAAAAAAAAAGAACCCGATTGGCTTGGTTTGCTGTTCAAGCCTGTTTGAAGTTCCCGGCTCCTTCAGTTTTAAACCGACCGGTTCTGTGTCAAACCCCTTAAACTTCATCGCACTCTGAGTCTCCACAGCGCAGGTCAGGCATTCAGGTGGACAGAGGGACCAGCTCAGACAGGACCAGCAATCTGTAGGCTGTCAAGTTACAATCTGACCCAGACTGGACCGGTGGGCTCTGGACTGTAGGGGTACAGTGTGACCCAGACTGGACCGGCGAGCTCTGGACTGTAGGGGTACAGCGTGACCCACACTGGACCAGTGATCTCTGGACTATAGGGGTACAGTGTGACCCAGACTGGACCGGCGGGCTCTGGACTGTAGGGGTACAGAGTGACCCAGACTGGAGACCGGCGGGCTCTGGACTGTAGGGGTACAGTGTGACCCAGACTGGACCTGTGATCTCTGGACTGTAGGGGTACGGTGTGATCCAGACTGGACCAGTGATCTCTGGACTGTAGGGGTACAGTGTGACCCAGACTGGACCAGTGAGCTCTGGACTGTAGGGGTACAGTGTGACCCAGACTGGACCGGCGGGCTCTGGACTGTAGGGGTACAGTGTGACCCAGACTGGACCGGCGAGCTCTGGACTGTAGGGGTACAGCGTGACCCACACTGGACCGGCGATCTCTGGACAGCAGGGTTACAGTGTGACCCAGACTGGACCTGTGATCTGCAGACTGGACTGGACAAGTGTTTTAATATTATCATCCAGATTCAGTGTGATGTTTTTTCATTCTTGATTCTACACCTACGGAGTCTCGCTCTGCGTCTTCACTGACTCAGTGTCCTGTAGGCAGCTCTGGCTCCGCAGGGATATCTGCCTCCTGCTGAGTTTGAGGGCAGTGTTACTCACTAGGCCCCGGGCGTCTCCCTCCCTCCCTCCACCCGGCAGGTGATGTTCCTGGGAGAAATCGAGGAGATCCTGGACGTCATCGAGCCGTCTCAGTTCGTCAAGATGCAGGAGGCCCTGTTCAAGCAGATCGCCTGCTGTATCTCCAGCCCTCACTTCCAGGTGTGTTTCTCTCTCTCTACACTCTCTCCCTCTCCTCCTCTCTAGCCATTTCTCCTTCTCTCCTCTGTCTCCACCTCTGTCCACCTCTCCCCCTCTCTCTGGTAAGCCTGATCTTCCTCTTATTTACATCTGCTCTCTCCTCCTCCTCATAGGCCCGGTGTCTCTTTCTGCTCTGTCTGCCTCCTGTTCCTGACCCCCCTCTCCTCCTCTCTCTCCTCTCTCCTCCCTCTCCCTCCTCTCTCCTCTCTCTCCTCTCTCCTCTCTATCCCTCCTCTCCTCTCTCTCCCTCTCCCTCCTCTCTCCTCTCTCTCCTCTCTCTCCTCTCTCTCCTCTCTCTCCTCTCTCCTCTCTATCCCTCCTCTCTCCTCTCTCCTCTCTCTCCTCTCTATCCCTCCTCTCTCCTCTCTCCTCCCTCTCCCTCCTCTCTCTCCTCTCTATCCCTCCTCTCTCCTCTCTATCCCTCCTCTCTCCCTCCTCTCTCCTCTCCTCTCTCTCCCTCCTCTCTCCCCTCTCTCCTAACCCCTCTCTCCCTCTCCCTCGCTCCGTCTCTCCCAGGTAGCAGAGCGGGCTCTGTACTTCTGGAACAACGAATACATCCTCAGCCTGATCGAGGAGAACTGCGCTGTCATCCTACCCCTGGTCTTCTCCACACTGTACCGGGTCTCCAAGGAGCACTGGAACCAGTGAGTCAGCACGGCTGGGGGCAGGAGCAGGGGGGGGTCAGGTTAGGGTCAGGAGGACTGACTGGAGTACGAGTAGGTGTAGGAGCAGGGGGGGGTCAGGTTAGGGTCAGGAGGAGAGGTGGAGTATGAGTAGGGGTAAGACCAGAGGGGGGGTCAGGTTAGGGTCAGGAGGAGAGGTGGAGTATGAGTAGGGGTAAGACCAGAGGGGGGGTCAGGTTAGGGTCAGGAGGAGAGGTGGAGTATGAGTAGGGGTAAGACCAGAGGGGGGGTCAGGTTAGGGTCAGAAGGAGAGGTGGAGTATGAGTAGGGTTAGGAGCAGAGGGGGGGTCAGGTTAGGGTCAGGAGGAGAGGTGGAGTATGAGTAGGGGTAGGAGCAGAGGGGGAGTAAGGTTAGGGTTAGGAGGACTGACTGGAGTACGAGTAGGGGTAGGGGTAGGAGGAGAGGTGGAGTATGAGTAGGGGTAGGAGCAGAGGGGGGTCAGGTTAGGGTCAGGAGGAGAGGTGGAGTATGAGTAGGGGTAGGAGCAGAGGGGGGGTCAGGTTAGGGTTAGGAGGACTGACTGGAGTACGAGTAGGGGTAGGGGTAGGAGGAGAGGTGGAGTATGAGTAGGTGTAGGAGCAGAGGGGGACTAAGGTTAGGGTTAGGAGGAGAGGTGGAGTATGAGTAGGGTTAGGAGTAGAGGGGGAGTAAGGTTAGGGTTAGGAGGGCTGACTGGAGTACGAGTAGGGGTAGGAGGAGAGGTGGAGTATGAGTAGGGGTAGGAGGAGAGGTGGAGTATGAGTAGGGTTAGGAGCAGAGGGGGAGTAAGGTTAGGGTTAGGAGGAGAGCTGGAGTAAGGAAAGGGTTAGATCTAAGTTTGCGTTCAGGACTGTGCTGAAGCTGGTGAAAGGTGACCAGAGTGTGCTCCTGCTTCTTTCAGGAAGCCCTTCAGGATCAGGGGCTTTGGGGTGACCTGTAAGACGCACCGGGTTTTTAGATGCTCCCCGGAGAGTCTGTTCTCGCTGTGTGAGGAGCCCCTTCCTGCTGATCTCTCTGATTGTGTCTGTCTCTCCCAGAACTATCGTGTCTCTCATCTACAACGTGCTGAAGACCTTCATGGAGATGAACAGCAAGCTGTTCGACGACCTCACTGCCTCCTACAAGCTGGAGAAGCAAAAGTAAGGGCCGTGTCGGTGAGATATCTGCCCCACTGCGTCCTGCATGAGCTCAGTCACAGCTCCGGTCCCGCACGGATCACCAGTGAATCGTCACTCTCTAAGGACCTGGAGCTTTGTGATTGATTTAAGCACGTTTGTGCTTCTGTGTGTGTGTGAGTGTGTGACAGTGTATCTGTGTGTCCAGTGTCTCTGTGCTGCAGTGTGGGAGTGTGTCCAGTGTCTCTGTGCTGCAGTGTGTGTGTGTGTCCAGTGTCTCTGTGCTGCAGTGTGTGTGTGTGTCCAGTGTCTCTGTGCTGCAGTGTGTGTGTCCAGTGTCTCTGTGCTGCAGTGTGTGTGTGTGTCCAGTGTCTCTGTGCTGCAGTGTGTGTGTGTGTCCAGTGTCTCTGTGCTGCAGTGTGTGTGTGTGTCCAGTGTCTCTGTGCTGCAGTGTGTGTGTCCAGTGTCTCTGTGCTGCAGTGTGGGTGTGTGTCCAGTGTCTCTGTGCTGCAGTGTGTGTGTGTCCAGTGTCTCTGTGCTGCAGTGTGTGTGTGTCCAGTGTCTCTGTGCTGCAGTGTGTGTGTCCAGTGTCTCTGTGCTGCAGTGTGTGTGTGTGTCCAGTGTCTCTGTGCTGCAGTGTGTGTGTGTCCAGTGTCTCTGTGCTGCAGTGTAGGGGTGTGTCCGGTGTCTCTGTGCTGCAGTGTGTGTGTGTGTCCAGTGTCTCTGTGCTGCAGTGTGTGTGTGTCCAGTATCTCTGTGCTGCAGTGTGTGTGTGTGTGTGTGTGTGTGTCCAGTGTCTCTGTGCTGCAGGGTGTGTGTGTGTCCAGTGTCTCTGTGCTGCAGTGTGGGTGTGTGTCCAGTGTCTCTGTGCTGCAGTGTGTGTGTGTCCAGTGTCTCTGTGCTGCAGTGTGTGTGTGTGTCCAGTGTCTCTGTGCTGCAGTGTGTGTGTCCAGTGTCTCTGTGCTGCAGTGTGGGTGTGTGTCCAGTGTCTCTGTGCTGCAGTGTGTGTGTGTCCGGTGTCTCTGTGCTGCAGGGTGTGTGTGTCCAGTGTCTCTGTGCTGCAGTGTATGTGTTCTCCAGTGTCTCTATGCTGCAGTGTGTGTGTGTGTCCAGTGTCTCTGTGCTGCAGTGTGTGTGTCCAGTGTCTCTGTGCTGCAGTGTGTGTGTGTGTCCAGTGTCTCTGTGCTGCAGTGTGTGTGTTCTCCAGTGTCTCTGTGCTGCAGTGTGTGTGTGTGTCCAGTGTCTCTGTGCTGCAGTGTGTGTGTGTGTCCAGTGTCTCTGTGCTGCAGTGTGTGTGTGTGTCCAGTGTCTCTATGCTGCAGTGTGGGTGTGTGTCCAGTGTCTCTGTGCTGCAGTGTGTGTGTCCAGTGTCTCTGTGCTGCAGTGTGTGTGTGTGTCCAGTGTCTCTGTGCTGCAGTGTGTGTGTGTCCAGTGTCTCTGTGCTGCAGTGTAGGTGTGTGTCCGGTGTCTCTGTGCTGCAGTGTGTGTGTGTGTCCAGTGTCTCTGTGCTGCAGGGTGTGTGTGTCCAGTGTCTCTGTGCTGCAGTGTGTGTGTCCAGTGTCTCTGTGCTGCAGGGTGTGTGTGACCGACTGTCCTGGTGTTTCTCCTGCTGCAGGGAACTGAAGAAGGAGAAGGAACGTCAGGAGCTGTGGCGCCACCTGGAGGAACAGAGACAGCGCCGACTGCAGAGCCTGGGGCAGAGCGCCCTAGACCAGCTCAGCCTGCAGAACAGCCAGAACCGGCCCAGCCCGGCACAGAGCAGCAGCACATAGAACCGAGCCAGGGCGCACACCTAGACACACGCCCCCCTGGGCGAGGGGCGGAGAGGGGCGGGGCGAGAGGGGGCGGGGTGTCGGCTTTGGCGATGGCGTCTCCGTGACGCCCAGCGCTCGGCTGACCTCCAGAAAACTGCGTCAGCTATCTAGTGATCAGCTCATTACACCTATATACACCGATCGATCCGTTTCCCTGACCTAACTGATAGATATCCTCCCAGTCCGATAACCGACTTCCCGCCCCCCCCCCCCCCAGGAATTAACGAATCAATTAAGCAGCTGGAGCAAGCTCTCCGCGGACTGGGATCCTGATGGCGATCCGGTCAGGGGCCCGAGGAAAAGGGATCACGGTTCGGGGGGTGCGGAATGTACACGGATTAAGGAAATGAATCCCCAGGATCGCCAGGGTCTGCTGGGCCCCCCTGAACACAGGGTGTTTGATCCCTGACCCCAGGCCACCTTCGGTAGGGCTAATTAAGAGCCTGATGGGTTTGATTAAGTCATCGAGCTGGGCTGGAGTGCATACCAGGGTCGAGACCCCCCCCCCTCGTCCCCCCCCAGCCCTAGAGAACCCCACCTGCAGCTGCGGGCCCCCAGATCAGCTAGACTCCCAGCCCTGACTCCGGCCTCTAAACTGGAACGAACCGGCTTGCCTGAGCCGAGCCCCGGCCGCTCGGCTCATCCCTGGGTCGCGCGTCCGCGTTGCCTTCAGGCGGAGAAGCCCGGTCTCCGGGCCCACGGGTGTTAGGGTTTGGGGGTCCTCCCATATTAACTTGTCACAGCGAACGTTAATCCGCGTCGGGCCCCCCGACTCGGTGGCCCCGGTGAGCTGTGCCCAGAGGGGTCAGGCTCCCTTCTGCCAGCGTTTCAGTTTCCAGACAGCACGCGGTGGGCCTGTCCTGTCGCCCGAGAACCCCCAGCTGTCTGGTGTGACCTCTGACCTCACACACACACACACTGGACATTTTTCACCCCACCCCCCACCCCCCCAAGAAAATACATAATCATGTTCAACGTTATAGCAAATAAATGGATAAATAATAGTCATGATAGCTTTTATTTGGTTTGTTTTTTTCTAAATGAGATATATATATAGAGAGAGAGAGATCTATATAGGGAGCAATCGCCATGGCGCAGCCCGCTGGCCTGCAGCTTCGCCGCCCTCTTCTCCGAATCCTTCCCTCAGCTCCTGGCGGCTCAGGCGTGGAGAGCACACCAGAAAACTGGGGGTGATGGCCTGTGGAGTGAATAAGAGATCTGCAGCAGACCGGTTAATAACCAGGGACTGGCAACAGACTGGTTAATAACCAGGGACTGGCAACAGACCGGTTAATAACCAGGAGACTGGCAACAGACCAGTTAATAACCAGGAGACTGGCAACAGACTGGTTAATAACCAGGGACTGGCAACAGACTGGTTAATAACCAGGAGACTGGCAACAGACCGGTTAATAACCAGGAGACTGGCAACAGACTGGTTAATAACCAGGGACTGGCAACAGACCGGTTAATAACCAGGGACTGGCAACAGACCGGTTAATAACCAGGGACTGGCAACAGACCGGTTAATAACCAGGGACTGGCAACAGACTGGTTAATAACCAGGGACAGGCAACAGACCGGTTAATAACCAGGGACAGGCAACAGACCGGTTAATAACCAGGGACTGGCAACAGACCGGTTAATAACCAGGGACTGGCAACAGACTGGTTAATAACCAGGGACAGGCAACAGACCGGTTAATAACCAGGGACTGGCAACAGACTGGTTAATAACCAGGAGACTGGCAACAGACCGGTTAATAACCAGGGACTGGCAACAGACTGGTTAATAACCAGGAGACTGGCAACAGACCAGTTAATAACCAGGAGACTGGCAACAGACTGGTTAATAACCAGGGACTGGCAACAGACTGGTTAATAACCAGGAGACTGGCAACAGACCGGTTAATAACCAGGAGACTGGCAACAGACTGGTTAATAACCAGGGACTGGCAACAGAACGGTTAATAACCAGGGACTGGCAACAGACCGGTTAATAACCAGGGACTGGCAACAGACTGGTTAATAACCAGGGACAGGCAACAGACCGGTTAATAACCAGGGACTGGCAACAGACCGGTTAATAACCAGAGACTGGCAACAGACTGGTTAATAACCAGGGACTGGCAACAGACCGGTTAATAACCAGGGACTGGCAACAGACTGGTTAATAACCAGGGACTGGCAACAGACCGGTTAATAACCAGAGACTGGCAACAGACCGGTTAATAACCAGGGACTGGCAACAGTCCGGTTAATAACCAGGGACTGGCAACAGACCGGTTAATAACCAGGAGACTGGCAACAGACCGGTTAATAACCAGGGACTGGCAACAGACCGGTTAATAACCAGGAGACTGGCAACAGACCGGTTAATAACCAGGGACTGCTAACAGAGCGGTTAATAACCAGGAGACTGGCAACAGACCGGTTAATAACCAGGGACTGGCAACAGACCGGTTAATAACCAGGAGACTGGCAACAGACCGGTTAATAACCAGGAGACTGGCAACAGACTGGTTAATAACCAGGGACTGGCAACAGACCGGTTAATAACCAGGGACTGGCAACAGAGCGGTTAATAACCAGGAGACTGGCAACAGACCGGTTAACTAACCAGGACCCTGGTTAAATATGGAGGGGCTCTGCAACTGCAGGAGACTGGTTCAGTCCCCTGCCGCACTGGAACAGAATGGTTATATGTAACCAGAGCTCTGGAAGTGAAGCTCTGCAGGGAGACTCGACCACCAAGACCTTCTAGGCCTCCGAGTTGTGGAATGCTGCTCTGTCTCCCTAATTGCTAAATTGGAGAGCGGTCAGGGGGGTCAGTATAACTGGCTTGGTCCTGGTCCTACCCCAGCCCCGCCTCAGGGAGAGGCAGGGGCAACAGTAATCACCCGAACAGCATCTCCACACCCTGGTGCTTTTTGTAGCAGAAATTCACTAAGAAAAACCTTTTACCTGTAGCGCATCTGTATATAAGTGTCTCTTTAAGTAGCTCTTTGCTGGAGAAGAAATAGATTCCCTTGTCTTGTCAAGATGTTTGACCTTTAAAACCCAGCTGGAATTGTTATCGATACCCATTCAGACCGAGATCCTGCTTTGGGAATTGTGCCTGGAAAAGCTGCGTCCTCTCCTTCCACAGCCTCAACCCATCCCCCCTCACCCCTGACCCCTGACCTCTGACCCCAGGCCGAAGTCTTACCCCTAAACCCTGATCCAGAGTCAATGACTGGCTTTGTCACGAGGTCTCCTCTACCCAAATGTAGCTCAGTGCATGGGGGGTGGGGGGGGACTCTAGATTTTAAAGAGGCGTTGAGTTGTCTTGTGTGGGCCAGCTGTGTGCTGTAAACACACACACACACGCACACACGCATAGGGAATAAAGCACAGGTGTCTCAGAAACCTAGCAAGGGGGCTGTTTCATGAAAGGAAAACCAAGGACGATACGCCTGCAGTGAAGTCAGCCCAGTGATCCGCTGAGCTTCTCCTTTTTCGAACGGGCAGAGTTTGTTTCTTTGTCCAATATGACTTATTATCATTTTTTTCAAAAAAGACGCACAGGCGCGCACATGGGAGAGAGAGACAGTAGATTTCAAAGACACTGTTGGCCCCCCCCCCCGACGCGTGCCCAAAAGAAAAAGACTCAGACTCGGGCGCCCAAAGAACCCAGGGTCTTCAGCAGCACGGCTGGGTAGCCTGTTCCACACCCCCACCACCCTTGGTGAAAACAGATGTCTCCTGTTGTTGATTTTAAATGCTCTTCCACACAGTTTCCACTGGTTTCCACTGGATCCCCTGCTTGTTAACATGAATACTCTTGGCTGCAAACTTGAATCCCCATCAGTAAGACCCGGGTTGGAGACCCCATGGCCAGTTTTTCTTCCAGCTCAGCTCTCCACTACTTCCCGAAATCCTTTATTCTTTCATTCCTTTCTGGCTTAACATTTGTCATCCTTTACAGTGGCCAAATGGTTCAGAGTCTTCATTATCGTAGTTTTAAATAGAGCTAAAGAGGATTGGGTGATTTCTAATTATTTAAATGATCGGGTCAATTAGGAGATCGGTTGAGTAGCTGAGAGCTCAGCTGGACGCAAAGCTAGACAGTGGAGTGAGCAGGCAGGACTGGAAGGGTCCATTCCCCTATCCATCAGATTACATCCATCCATTCCTGCCTCTATCCCTCTCTCCATCAGATTACATCCATCCATCCCTGCCTCTATCCCTCTCTCCATCAAATTCCATCTATCTATTCCTGCCTCTATCCCTCTCTCCATCAGATTCCATCCATCCATTCCTGCCTCTATCCCTCTCTCCATCAGATTCCATCCATCCATTCCTGCCTCTATCCCTCTCTCCATCAGATTCCATCCATCCATTCCTGCCTCTATCCCTCTCTC
Organism: Lepisosteus oculatus; assembly: GCF_040954835.1. Classification (NCBI taxonomy): domain Eukaryota; kingdom Metazoa; phylum Chordata; class Actinopteri; order Semionotiformes; family Lepisosteidae; genus Lepisosteus; species Lepisosteus oculatus. Next base: position 21,505,240 of record NC_090713.1, read on the forward strand.
CATCAGATTCCATCCATCCATTCCTGCCTCTATCCCTCTCTCCATCAAATTCCATCTATCTATTCCTGCCTCTATCCCTCTCTCCATCAGATTCCATCCATCCATTCCTGCCTCTATCCCTCTCTCCATCAAATTCCATCTATCTATTCCTGCCTCTATCCCTCTCTCCATCAGATTCCATCCATCCATTCCTGCCTCTATCCCTCTCTCCATCAGATTCCATCCATCCATTCCTGCCTCTATCCCTCTCCATCAGATTCCATCCATCCATTCCTGCCTCTATCCCTCTCTCCATCAGATTCCATCCATCCATTCCTGCCTCTATCCCTCTCTCCATCAAATTCCATCCATTCCTGCCTCTATCCCTCTCTCCATCAAATTCCATCTATCTATTCCTGCCTCTATCCCTCTCTCCATCAGATTCCATCCATCCATTCCTGCCTCTATCCCTCTCTCCATTCAATTCCATCCATTCCTGCCTCTATCCCTCTCTCCATCAGATTCCATCCATCCATCCCTGCCTCTATCCCTCTCTCCATCAGATTCCATCCATCCATTCCTGCCTCTATCCCTCTCTCCATCAAATTCCATCTATCTATTCCTGCCTCTATCCCTCTCTCCATCAAATTCCATCCATTCCTGCCTCTATCCCTCTCTCCATCAAATTCCATCCATTCCTGCCTCTATCCCTCTCTCCATCAGATTCCATCTATCTATTCCTGCCTCTATCCCTCTCTCCATCAGATTCCATCTATCTATTCCTGCCTCTATCCCGCTCTCCATCAGATTCCATCCATTCCTGCCTCTCTCCCTCTATCAAATTCCACCCATCCGTCACACACTCATCCACAGGTAGTGGTTACAGGAGCAGCACCAAGTGTTTGGAAACCGCGGGGGTTTTATTTGTGAATAAAAGTGAGCCCGCCCCTCTGATAAAACACCACCTCTAAGCTGCAGAAACCTTGAGAAACGAACCCTCCCCCCACCCAGCTCCTCGGTGCAGAGCACCTGCAGAAGAAGCTCAAGCAGGGCGCTGCATCAGCAGATGCAGGCTGCACAGGAACAAGGAAAGGGTTATTCCCTGCTGGGAAGAGAAGAAAAGAAGCACAACGTTTCGGATAGGGAAGCCTTCTCCGGGAGTGAGCTCAAACACTTAACCTCAACACCCGAAGGAGGATCCATGGCTGAAACGTTCTGTCTCCTTTCTCCTCTTTTCAGCGACAGAAATAAGCGGCACTCTCCCTTTCTCCAAGTGCGGCGGGCCTGAGATTCGGATCAAGAGTCTTTTGGGGGTTGTTTTTTTCCAAAAAAGGCGATAAATCGGTACAAAGGGTTTGTTTGTTTTTTTTCTTTTTCTGAAAATGTGCGGCATTTCGACTTGTTATTGTCACAGATCCTGGCAAGAAAAATGGAGGAAAAAATGTTTTATCTTACGAAGAATAAAAAAAAAACAATATAAAAAACATTCTATTTCAAACTGCTTTCCTGTGTCGTCTGCATGAATCTAGAAATGCATCCGTTTCCATAAAATAATTTCAGCTTCTCTGTGTCCTCACATCCTTCAACACCGCAAGAGGGCTCTGAGTACATCTCAGCCAGCAGCCAGATCACCCTGCAGCTCCCCACTGGCAGCCCCACTGGAGCCCAGCAGTGTGAGCCTGGCCAGTACCTGGAGGGGAGACTCCTGGGAGAGCTGAGGCTGCTGCTGGAAGAGGTGTGAGTGGGGCCAGCAGGGGGCGCTCACCCTGTGGTCTGTGTGGGTCCTGATGCCCCAGTATAGTGACGGGGACACTTTAATGAAAAAAGACACCGTCCTTCGGATGAGACGTAAAACCGAGGTCCTGACTCTCTGTGGTCATTAACAATCCCAGGGTGTTCTTGTTAAGAGTAGGGGTGTTACCCCAGTGTCCTGGCCAAATTTCCCCCCTGGCCTTTACCCCTCATGGCCTCCTAATAACCCCCCTCTCTGAACTGGCTCCATCACTCTGCTCTCCTCCTCACTGAGAGCTGGGGTGCTGGGGAGCTGCACACAGGTGGTGGTGGAGGGGATCCCCATTACCTGTAAAGTGCTTTAAGTGGAGTGTCCAGAAAAGCGCTATGTAAGTGTAAGCAATTATTATTATTATTATTAACTCTGGGTTGAGCTGTTGAAGCCTGTAACCCTGAGCTGAACATCAGGGTTACAGGCACAGCCTGGTGCTCTTCAAGTTTCCCAATGCAATCTGTGACCCCACACCACACCAATTTTCAAAGCACAATAAACTGTGAACAAGACATGTGGGAGAAGACACAGATGTGGATGAAGCCAGGTAGGAGATGGCTTTGTTGTTCGATTAATTGCAGTCGGTGCTGGTTTCCTTGGTGTCACAATAGCACCCAGCCAAGCGAGGCTGCACAGACGAAACAAGGTTGTACTGTTGCAGTGACTTAAACTTTCTTTGTGTTCAGGATGGCTGTGATGCACTACAAATGTGTTTAAAATACAAAAGCATGCATTGTGTACAGAGCAAGAGGGCGGTATCTAAACCTCGGGGCATTTTGATATATTTAAACAATTGTCAGTTGCTGTAAGTGTGTCCCCCAGTATACTGGTTGAACAACACGGCCTTGTTAAAAGTTTCCCTTAATTCATCTGGTGCAGGAGTTCCTCTCTCCTCCCCCTGATCTGCTGTGCAGAACGGCCGCTGTGAGTCTCCCAGGTGGGGCCGCTGGTGCAGAATGATCACTGTGCGTCTCCCAGGTGGGGCTGCTGGTGCAGAATGAGCACTGTGCGTCTCCCAGGTGGGGACTTCTCTTCAGTGGTGAATGTAGCTGTGTGCCCACCTTTGTGCACAGTGCTTTGGGTCTGAAAAAAACACTAATTCAGTGCATGCATCTACATTCAAACAGAGGGAAAACAAACAATCCCGTGCAAAGCTCTTTCAGCGTCTCTCGAACGGAACAGCGTCATTCCACGCGGCGCCCTCATTGCGTCACACGCCGCCGCTTGTGTGACAGCCCCTGCGGCCAATCGCTGCGCGGGAAGGGCGGGGCTGCGCGGGCCCGGAAGCTGGATGTAGTAGTGCAGGGGAAGAGCTGAGCGGGTCCGTGTTCGGGGATCACAGGCAGTCCGGTTGTTTGAAGGTACAGGGCAGCCTCATGGGGTTTCAAATGCAAGGTGTTATGAGCTTTGACGGTAATGGCTTAAAAATGGAAGAAGGCGAGAGAGAATGAAGTTAATTTGCGATTTTGCGATCCAGCTTTCTGCACGAATGCTGCACAGTACGGCAGGTTATCTGTTGGTGGCGAGTTTCGTCGATATGGGCAAATTGGAAATTGAAGGTGACAAAATGGGGACTTCAGGTTGATAGCCGTGGTTCCGGACCGAAAAACGGCTGAATTATTTCAAAGGCGTTCTCTGAAAGTGAGCGCTGGGTGCCAGCGGGAGATTCTGAAGTCGCTGCACTTTGTGCGCGCTGGGAAACTGCTGCACAGAGGCAGGAGAGCTGAAAACAAAGTTAGGAACAGCAAGCTAGAGCTGACTGTCTGACCTCTTCTTTCATCGACAAAACATAACGAAAAGCCCCGAGAGGAACTGTCCTAGTCTTGACATCAGCGCGCGAGAAAAAAAAAGGCGATATGATTGTTCTGATATGAGACAGAGGTGTGCATGAACGGGTTTTCCTCTTCTTCTTCTTCTTCTTCTTCTTCTTCTGTCTTCCTAAATGCGTTTTCTGGACCAAGCCGGCCCTCGGGACCACGTCAGCGCTCGGCGCGAAACTAGGAGCCCCGCGCGGGCAGTAAACAGGAGATGCTGCTTTACACCAAGAGCGGTGGAGGTGTGGAGCAAGCCCGCACGCAGTCCGTGTTGGTTGACCTGTTGTTCAGCTAATCGAGATCGAGGCTTAGTGAGCTCTGAGCTGCCCTATAAGCAAGAGGAGTTGAAAGGTTTACTCCTGTTTGCAATCTCTCTGGTCTGTTTTTGTTTTTTTTTGCCCTCCTAGGTCTGTGAGGAGTTCTTTTCCCCCCTGTGCTGTTCCGGAGGGTCCTGAAGAGAGGGAGAGGGAGGGGAGGGGGGGGGCGTTGGCGATGGGGGACCGCGAAGAGAGGCGGTTCGCGGAGGTGCCGCGTGAGTCCGTTCGTCTCATGGCTGAGAGCGCCGGCGTGGAGCTCAGCGACGACATCGCCGCCCTGCTGGCCGAGGACGTGTGTTACCGCCTCAGGGAAGCGACACAGGTATAGTCCGAGAGGGGGATTCTGGGGATTCAGTGAAGGAGTCCCATAGCCAGCAGCCATATCCCCCTGCAGCTCACCACTGGCAGCCCCACTGGAGCCCAGCAGTGTGAGCCTGGCCAGTACCTGGAGGGGAGACTCCTGGGAAAGCTGAGGCTGCTGCTGGAAGAGGTGTGAGTGGGGCCAGCAGGGGGCGCTCACCCTGCGGACTGTGTGGGTCCTGATGCCCCAGTATAGTGACGGGGGACACTAGACTGTAAACAGGCGCCGTCCTTCAGATGAGACGTAAAACTGAGGTCCTGACTCTCTGTGGTCATAAAAAATCCCAGGGTGTTTCTCGAGAAGAGTAGGGGTGTTACCCCAGTGTCCTGGCCAAATTTGCCCCCTGACCTTTACCCATCATGGCCTCCTAATAACCCCCCTCTCTGAACTGGCTCCATCACTCTGCTCTCCTCCCCACTGAGAGCTGGTGTGGGGAGCGGACTGGCGCCTCATCCAGGTGGGGGTACACACTGGTGGTGGTGGAGGGGATCCCCATTACCTGTAAAGCGCTTTGAGTGGAGTGTCCAGAAAAGCGCTATATAAGTGTAAGCAATTATTATTATTATTATTATTATTATTATTAATTATAATTATTATCCCTGGGGCCCGCTGCGTGCCTGAGCCGCTGGAGCAGACCGGGCTGCGGTTCCCTCCGCTGCCACCAGGGGGCACTGCTCCATCTCGCATCACTGGGGCAGGAAGAGAGTGCTTCGCTCACCCTAGTGTCCCATAGGGGCAAGTTAGCTTTGCAGGCAGGTGAAGACATCACGCCCCTACGGGATCGTTCCTTCCCACCGAACAAGAGGAGAAGACCCGTTGCCCGTCGCTAAAAGTGCAGCCGTTCGCCTCCTCCACCACTAGGGGGCGCCGCTGCACGTCCCGTCCCTGGGGCAGGCAGAGGACGCCCGGCTGCCCTCAGGCTCCTGAGGCGCTGTGCTTGTCTCCCCGCAGAGCGGCTCGCAGTTCATGCGGCACGCCAAGCGCAGGAAGCTGACCGTGGAGGACTTCAACCGAGCGCTGCGCTGGAGCAACGTGGAGGTGAGACGCCCCCCCCGCCCTTGTCTTGACCAGCCTGGGGGAAGATTTTAACCCAGGGCCCAGCAGGTGTGAGCCTGGCCAGTACCTGGAGGGGAGACTCCTGGGAGAGCTGAGGCTGCTGCTGGAAGAGGTGTTAGTGGGGCCAGCAGGGGGCGCTCACCCTGCGGTCTGTGTGGGTCCTGATACCCCAGTATAGTGACGGGGGACACTAGACTGTAAACAGGCGCCGTCCTTCGGATGAGACATACAACCGAGGTCCTGACTCTCTGTGGTCATTAAAAACCCCAGGGTGTTTCTCGAGAAGAGTAGGGGTGTGACTTTTGTGCCGATTTCAGACGCCCAGGCAGGGCGTTCCAGCTTCCTGCAGGCGGAGCTGCACCGCATAGTTTCTGCCAGCAGGGCGGCGCTCTGAGAGCAGCAGCAGCAGCAGGCAGTGTGTGTGTGCCGTGCTGCCCATTTGCAGGCAGGCGGGCCTGCTTGGTTGACAACCCCCCCCCTCCCCACCCCCCCTGCAGGCGGTGTGTGGGTACGGCGCCCAGGACGCGCTGCCCTTCCGGCCCCTCAAGGAGGGGGAGCTGTACTTCGTGGAGGACCGGGAGATCAACCTGGTGGAGCTGGCGCTGGCCACCAACATCCCGAAGGGCTGCGCGGAGACCATGGTGCGAGGTAGGCAGTCCATCACAGGACACGCACACACACACACGCCAGGGCCAATTCACCCCCCCAGCCTGTCTCTGGACTGTGGGAGGAAACCCACTTGAACAAGGGGGAGAACACACAGACTCCACACAGACAGCACCCTGGGGCCCCAGAGCTGCAAGGCAGCATTGCTGGCCACTGCGCCCTGTTTTGATGACATTCCAGCTGGAAATCCTCAGCTGCTGACATCTCTCATGCGTGAGGGAGTGGACATGATAGTGACCCAGTGGATGAGGGAGTGGACATGGTAGTGACCCAGGGCGAGAGGGGGCGCATGAGGGAGTGGACATGATAGTGACTCAGGGCGAGAGGGGGTGCGTGAGGGAGTGGACATGGTAGTGACCCGGGGCGAGAGGGGGCGCGTGAGGGAGTGGACATGATAGTGACCCGGCGCGTGAGGGAGTGGACATGATAGTGACTCAGGGCGAGAGGGGGTGCGTGAGGGAGTGGACATGGTAGTGACCCGGGGCGAGAGGGGGCGCGTGAGGGAGTGGACATGATAGTGATCCAGGGTGAGAGGGGGTGCGTGAGGGAGTGGACATGGTAGTGATCCGGGGCGAGAGGGGGCGCGTGAGGGAGTGGACATGATAGTGACCCAGGGTGACAGGGGGCGCGTGAGGGAGTGGACATGATAGTGACCCAGTGGACGAGGAAGTGGACATGATAGTGACCCAAGGCGAGAGGGGGAGCGTGAGGGAGTGGACATGATAGTGACCCAGGGTGAGAGGGGGCGCGTGAGGGAGTGGACATGATAGTGACCCAGTGGACGAGGAAGTGGACATGATAGTGACCCAGGGCGAGAGGGGGAGCGTGAGGGAGTGGACATGATAGTGACCCAGGGTGAGAGGGGGTGCTTGAGAGAGTTGACATGTTAGTGACCCAGGGCGAGAGGGGGCGCGTGAGGGAGTGGACATGATAGTGACCCGGGGCGAGAGGGGGCGCGTGAGGGAGTGGACATGATAGTGACCCAGGGCGAGAGGGGGCGCGTGAGGGAGTGGACATGATAGTGACCCAGTGTGAGAGGTGGGTGCGTGAGGGAGTGGACATGATAGTGACCCAGGGCGAGAGGGGGCGCGTGAGGGAGTGGACATGATAGTGACCCGGGGCGAGAGGGGGCGCGTGAGGGAGTGGACATGATAGTGACCCGGGGCGAGAGGGGGCGCGTGAGGGAGTGGACATGATAGTGACCCGGGGCGAGAGGGGGCGCGTGAGGGAGTGGACATGATAGTGACCCGGGGCGAGAGGGGGCGCGTGAGGGAGTGGACATGATAGTGACCCGGCGCGTGAGGGAGTGGACATGATAGTGACCCGGGGCGAGAGGGGACGCATGAGGGAGTGGACATGATAGTGACCCAGGGCGAGAGGGGGCGCGTGAGGGAGTGGACATGATAGTGACCCAGGGCGAGAGGGGGCGCGTGAGGGAGTGGACATGATAGTGACCCGGGGCGAGAGGGGGTGACTGAGGGAGTGGACATGATAGTGACCCGGCGCGTGAGGGAGTGGACATGATAGTGACCCAGGGCGAGAGGGGGCGCGTGAGGGAGTGGACATGATAGTGACCCGGGGCGAGAGGGGGCGCGTGAGGGAGTGGACATGATAGTGACCCGGGGCGAGAGGGGGTGACTGAGGGAGTGGACATGATAGTGACCCAGGGCGAGAGGGGGGAGGTGCGTGAGGGAGTGGACATGATAGTGACCCAGGGCGAGAGGGGGCGCATGAGGGAGTGGACATGATAGTGACCCGGGGCGAGAGGGGGGAGGTGCGTGAGGGAGTGGACATGATAGTGACCCAGGGCGAGAGGGGGCGCATGAGGGAGTGGACATGATAGTGACCCGGGGCGAGAGGGGGGAGGTGCGTGAGGGAGTGGACATGATAGTGACCCAGGGCGAGAGGGGGCGCGTGAGGGAGTGGACATGATAGTGACCCGGGGCGAGAGGGGGCGCGTGAGGGAGTGGACATGATAGTGACCCAGGGCGAGAGGGGGCGCATGAGGGAGTGGACATGATAGTGACCCGGGGCGAGAGGGGGGAGGTGCGTGAGGGAGTGGACATGATAGTGACCCAGGGCGAGAGGGGGCGCGTGAGGGAGTGGACATGATAGTGACCCAGGGCGAGAGGGGGCGCGTGAGGGAGTGGACGTGATAGTGACCCGGGGCGAGAGGGGGGAGGTGCGTGAGGGAGTGGACATGATAGTGACCCAGGGCGAGAGGGGGCGCGTGAGGGAGTGGACATGATAGTGACCCAGGGCGAGAGGGGGCGCGTGAGGGAGTGGACATGATAGTGACCCAGGGCGAGAGGGGGAGCGTGAGGGAGTGGACGTGATAGTGACCCAGGGCGAGAGGGGGCGCGTGAGGGAGTGGACGTGATAGTGACCCAAGCTGGGTGCCTCCACTTGCCGTCTGTGCGTTGATATTACCACTGTGTGTCCTCCCTTGCAGTGCAAGTCTCCTACCTGGATGGGAAGGGGAACCTGGAACCCCAGGGGACAGGTAAGCGGCCCGGGTTCGGCTGTGACACCTCTGCGCAAGGCGGAGGCAGAGCTCGGTTTCAGACCTCCTGCTTCCTCCTGCAGTGCCCACGGCCGTGCAGAATCTCTCGGACGACCTCCTGAAGTACTACCAGCAGACCACGCGCGCTATCCTGGGGGAGGACCAGCACCTGATGAAGGTCTGTCTCGAGGGGGGGGGGGGGTTTCTCAGACTGCCTCTGGATCCGCAAGGGAAAGACAGATGGAACTCCCTGTCCGGCAAAATCTAGAAGCGGCGTCCTGTCTTAGCTGGGGCTTTTGACGGGCATCTCCGCAGGCCTCTCCCGGCGGTCAGCACTGCCGCGTCACAGCGTGGGAACCCTGGGTTCAAATCCTGGGGGTGCTGTCTGTGTGGAGTCTGCACGTTCTCCCCCCCCCCGTCCACACGGGCGCTCCGGGTTCCTCCCACAGTCCCAAGAAGGGCTGGTGGGTGAACTGGCTTCTGGGGAAGTGTGTGTGTGTGTGTCCTGTGATGGACTGGCCTCCCTTCCAGGGTGGGTGTGTGTGTGTCCTGTGATGGACTGGCCTCCCTTCCAGGGTGGGTGTGTGTGTGTCCTGTGATGGACTGGCCTCCCTTCCAGGGTGGGTGTGTGTGTGTCCTGTGATGGACTGGCCTCCCTTCCAGGCTGTAGCCCGCCCTGTGCCCGTCGCTCCCCCGTGATGGGATCGTCCTCCCTCCGTCTCTCCAGGTGGCCCTGCTGGATCTCCAGTCCAACTCCAAGATCGCCGCCCTGCTGCCCTACTTCGTCTACGTCATCAGCGGGGTGAGTCCGCCCCGGGGAGGGCACGCGGGAACACTTGAGCGCTCAAGTGCGTCTTTCCAAGGACGGAAAGCGGGGCGTCACCCGGCCCCACGCCCTCTGCGGCGGGCCAGACCACGCTCCCGCGGGGAAGGCGTCTCGGGGGGGGGGGAGCGGGTTGGGGGTGCCTGGATCCCGGACCTCGAGCCACTGAGCCCCCCCCCCAGCACCCCGTTTCCCGCCCCTCCGTCGGTCTCCAAACACGCCGCGTGAAGCCCCGCTAAGCGTGCTCGTGCCCCCAAAGGGAAGTCAAATCCCACGTGTGTGTCTGTGTGTCTGTGTGTCTGTGTGTCTGTGTGTCTGTGTGTCTGTGTGTCTGTGTGTCTGTGTGTCTGTGTGTCTGGGAAAAGTGACCCTGTTGTGTGTCTGTGTGTCTGTGTGTCTGTGTGTCTGTGTGTCTGTGTGTCTGTGTGTCTGTGTGTCTGTGTGTCTGTGTGTCTGTGTGTCTGTGTGTCTGTGTGTCTGGGAAAAGTGACCCTGTTGTGTCTGTGTGTCTGTGTGTCTGTGTGTCTGTGTGTCTGTGTGTCTGTGTGTCTGTGTGTCTGTGTGTCTGTGTGTCTGTGTGTCTGTGTGTCTGTGTGTCTGTGTGTCTGGGAAAAGTGACCCTGTTGTGTCTGTGTGTCTGTGTGTCTGTGTGTCTGTGTGTCTGTGTGTCTGGGAAAAGTGACCCTGTTGCGTGTCTGCGTGTCTGCGTGTCTGCGTGTCTGCGTGTCTGCGTGTCTGCGTGTCTGCGTGTCTGCGAAAAGTGACCCTGTTGTGTGTCTGTGTGTCTGTGTGTCTGTGTGTCTGTGTGTCTGTGTGTCTGTGTGTCTGTGTGTCTGTGTGTCTGTGTGTCTGTGTGTCTGTGTGTCTGTGTGTCTGTGTGTGTGCGCCCGCCCGGCGGTATCCCGGTCCAGCCCCCGGATCTGCTGGGGATCGCGGCCAGGGCGTTCCTCGCGCTCTTGCCCTGCGATGATGGATCCTGGGTATGTGTGTGTGTGTGTGCACGCCCCCAGGTGAAGTCGGTGAGCCACGACCTGGAGCAGCTGAACCGCCTGCTGCACATGGTGAAGAGCCTGGTGCAGAACCCCTTCCTGTACCTGGGCTCCTACGTGCGCAGCCTGGTGTCCAGCATCATGTACTGCATCCTGGAGCCCCTGGCCGCCTCCATCAACCCCCTCAACGACCACTGGACCCTGCGCGACTACGCCGCCCTGCTGCTCAGCCACATCTTCTGGTAACTGCGCCCGGCGTGGTGGGAGTGGGGTGGGCGCTTTTTCCGGGATTTCCAGTGCTTGGCTGCTGTGGCCTCGGCGTTCCCAGTTCGCTCCTGGACTTTCCGGAGTCTCTAATCCCGCTGTTGATTCACCTCGACGGCCTTGTTCCGATGCCTCTCTCCGTCCGTGTGGCCCTCTTGTCCGTCGCGACCCCCCTCCCTCCTCTCTTCCTCACCCCCCTCCCTCCTCTCTTCCTCACCCCCTTCCTCACCCCCCTCCCTCCCTCCTCTCTTCCTCACCCCCCTCCCTCCTCTCTTCCTCACCGGGCAGCGGGGGGCTCCGTGCCCCCCCCCTCCTCCCCTCTCCCCCTGTCTGAGTGGAGAGGAGGCCCACCCGGCCCGTCGAATAGAGCAGGTCCCCGCTCGCCGAGGATCGGCTCCAGGTGTTCCTCCGGAGGACGCCGGGGTCGCGGCTTCCACAGCGGGGCCGGGCGGCTTGTTCCACGCCCCCGCCACCCCTTTGTGTAAAGTAGTGCCTCCTTTCCCCATCATCCTGCTGTGCTTGAAGAGCATGGCCGGGGCAGCTCATGACAGACACCCACGGCCAAGCCCCTAACCTGTCTCTCTGTCTCTCTGTCTCCGCGGACCCCCGCGCAGGACCCATGGTGACCTGGTGAGCGGGCTGTACCACCAGATCCTGCTGTCCCTGCAGAAGGTGCTGTCGGACCCCGTGCGGCCCCTGTGCTCCCACTACGGCGCCGTGGTGGGCCTGCACGCCCTGGGGTGGAAGGTAGGCGCCGGGGCCGTCCGAGCCGAGCCCCCCTTATAATAATAATAATTGCTTACACTTATATAGCGCTTTTCTGGACACTCCACTCAAAGCGCTTTACAGGTCAGGGGGATCCCCTCCACCACCACCAGTGTGTACCCCCACCTGGATGAGGCGCCAGTCTGCTCCCCACACCCCAGCTCTCAGTGGGGAGGAGAGCAGAGTGATGGAGCCAGTTCAGAGAGGGGGGTTATTAGGAGGCCATGATGGGTAAAGGCCAGGGGGGAATTTGGCCAGGACACCGGGGTAACACCCCTACTCTTCTCGAGAAACACCCTGGGGTTTTTAATGACCACAGAGAGTCAGGACCTCGGTTTTACATCTCATCTGAAGGACGGCACCTGTTTACAGTCTAGTGTCCCCGTCACTATACTGGGACATCAGGACCCACACAGACCGCAGGGTGAGCGCCCCCTGCTGGCCCCACTAACACCTCTTCCAGCAGCAGCCTCAGCTCTCCCAGGAGTCTCCCCTCCAGGCACTGGCCAGGCTCACACTGCTGAGCTCCAGTGGGGCTGCCAGTGGGGAGCTGCAGAGTGATATGGCTGCTGGCATACAGGGATCTGCGTGCGCGGTAGGAAGGTCGTGGTGATCTTGGCGGCGGAGCTGATCTCTGGTTCCCTCTCTCCCCCTCTCTCCCCCCCAGGCTGTGGAGCGAGTGCTCTATCCCCACCTGCCCGCCTACTGGTCCAACCTGCAGGCCGTGCTGGACGACTACTCCGTGTCCAACGCCCAGGTCAAGGCCGACGGCCACAAGGTCTACGGGGCCATCCTGGTAGGTGGACAGCGGCCGGCGGGTCCAAAGCGACTCCTCCCACATTCTAGGACCCCCACCCCCCCCTCCCCCGGAGAGACGCCCTCGGAGCCAGCGACCCTGTGAAGGCAACGGAAGTGCCTCTCGCCGAGGGGCGGGCGCTCGCCCGGAGCCCCCTGCGGAGGACGGGGGTTCCCGTGGCACAGTCGCTGGGTTTGAACCCGGGAACCTGCTGGGCGTGTATCTTAGCAATGGACCTCCTGGAAGCATTCTGCAGTGTGCTAGGGCAGAAGTCAGGTTATTGTCAAAGGGGAGATGCAGGTCTTGTGTATATGATTATTATTATGATTATTATGATTATTATTATTATTATTATTATTATTATTAACTGAAGTAGGGGGCTGCAAAGGAACAAGAAGGGGTTTATTCCAGGCTGGAAAGGAGACACAACATTTCCGGCTCCTCTTACGATGTGGGATTCCGGCCCGCAGGTGGCGGTGGAGAGGCTGTTGAAGATGAAGGCCCGGTCTCTCTCGGCGGCCCCGGGCAAGACCGGGGGGGGCCTGGGGGGCGGCTCCGCGGGCAGGGTGGGCCGGGAGAGCTCCCCGGGGCTCAGCCCCCCCCCCGAGCCCCTCTCCGAACCCGGCCTGGGCATCGCCACCCACCTGCAGGCGGGGGCCGTGGGCTGCCCCTGGGCCGAGTGGGCGCCGGTGCCCCTGCCCGGGATGTACGCCGAGCTCTACGCCTTCTTCGGGGACAGCCTGGCGGTGCGCTTCAGCAGCCCGGGGCCCCCCGCCGCGGCCCCCGACGCCCGAAGGGACCCCCCGGGCGGGGGGGGCGCCCACCTGGAGGCCTCCCGCAAGATGCCCCAGCTCACCGCCAACCTCAACATCAGCCCGCGCGACGATGACGGCAGCCCCCGCACGGAGCCCCCCCCGGTCTCGGGCAGGTAAGGGCTGCCGTCTCTCTCCCGGTCTTGGGGGGGGGGGGGCTGGCTGCCAGCCTTTCGAAATCGGTGCAAAACCTTGCTGGCAGCCAGTGCAGGGGTGGCAGCGCGGGAGTGATGCAATATAATTGTTGCCCTGTAGCTCTAACGTATTACTGGGGGGCCCTGGGGCCGCTGTCCGTGCGGAGTTTGCACGTTCTCCACGGATAGCCAGCACTGGCCCCGGTACGCCTTGGCCCGGTGTCGCCGCACTGGCGGATCGGGACGCAGGCTTCCCTGCCGCATTCCGCACCGTTACCGTACCTGCGGAACTGGTCCTGCACCTCCTCTCGCCGAGTCTGTTCTCCCTGGAGAAGGCGCTATATTGTTGTTATTATTGAAGGGAACGGGCCTTCAGCAGGCTGCTCAGCTGCCTGATTGATGTGGGGGATGGGGTGCACAAGGCCCACGTTAATTGGCTAATGGGAGGTTAATTGGCTTCCGGGAGGTTAATTGGCTGGTTGCCCTGGGCAACCTCGGGACAGGAGCAGCCCCCTGCCTGGCTGTAACACCCTTCCCAAGATGCAGCTTGCGCCCGGATCGCCTGATGCCCTCTCCGTGTCTCCTCTCTGCTCCAGGGGCCTGCCTCGCTCCTCCTCTTCCTCCTCCTCCTCCTCCTCGGCCCCGCGCTCCCGGTCCTCGCCCCGGCCGGCCGGCAGCGGCGCCGCCGCCCCCCCCCGCGACGTCTTCCCCAAGGCCCGCTGCCCCCCGCCGCAGGCCGGGCCCCCCGCCTTCTCCTTCCTGATCGGGGGCCGGCAGATGGGGCGCCGCTGCCTGGGCCGCCGTTTCCAGACCACCTTCGCCGCGCCGGCCCCCCGCCCCTGCCTGCCGCCCCGCGCCTACGCCCACAAGCTGCCCGTCATCGGCCGGGTGGGCAGGCCGGTGCGCCGCTGGGCCAGCGCCCACTACTCCCTGCAGCTGCCCCTCTGAGGGGGGGGTGGGGCGTCGGCGGTCCCGCCACTCCGGACCCCCGCCTGCAGCCGCCATCTTGTTCCCGCGGAGGGGTGGCGGCCCGACTCCGGAGGACGCCGGCGGGACACGGGGGGGCTCCCCGGCTCCTGAGCGGCGGCGTGAGCGTACTCCCGATTTTCTTTCCCGTTGCTTTCCCACGCGGATGGACGTTTTGGGACAATAAAAACACGAGGCGCCGCGCCAGCTCCCGCTGTAGGGGGCGCCCTGCCGACGGACAGGGGGGGGCCGCGTCACACATCGGGGTTGGGGGGCCGGACTGTGTGTCGGTGACGCGCCTCAGTCCGGCTCTCGCCGCCGGCCCTGCAACTGGCACGCCGCCAGGGGGCGCCGGTGTCCCGCTCTGCCCGAGCGCCGCCGGTGGGAGATCTCCAGAGCCAGCGTGTCGCTCGGCGTCTCGCGGAACGCAGAACTGGACTGGAGCAGCTCCGTTTCAGAGCGAGGAAGAAGAACTTGCGGTGGAAGACCCGGATGTGAGTTTCTGAAATTCAGAAGTGTCCATTTCCACGGAGCTCGTGTGCCTGGGGAATTGCACAGACGCGGAGGACTTGTAACTTTCTTTTCTTTTTTCCCACTGCCCGTGTTGGGTGGTGTTTTGTACGACCTTGATCGAAGTGTAACCTCTCGTGGCTTCTCCTGTAGGGATGAGGGATACTAACAACCGCAATAAATTCGGTTCGTTTTGTTTGCACGGCAAGCGTTTTCTGAGGTGGGGTGGCACAGGAGTGAGCACTGCTACCTTGCAAGGCTGGAGCCCTGGGCTCAACGGCAGACCTGGGGTGCTGTCTGTGTGGAGTTTGCATGTTCTCCTGTGTTCGCTTGGGTTTCCCCCAGAGCCCAAAGACATGCGTTTGTTGGCTCCAGAGATAATTGGCTCTAGTGTGTGTGTGTGTCTGTCGTGTGATGGACTAGCGTCCTGTCCAGGGTGTACCCTGCCCTGCACCTGTTGCTTGCTGGGCTAGACCCTGGCTGCCCCCCTGCGTCTGGACTGGATACAGCCATTAGAAAATGGGTAGATTATGCACCTGCAGTTAATGGACACCATTGTAACATGCTCAAGGAGTGTCAGTGTATTATTGTGCCAGAACATCCCGGATTCGGATATCCTGCAGGGGCTGGTGTGTTCTGGGGTTCAACCCAAGCTGTTCCACTGTTAATTAAAATTAATTCAACAGGCGAAGCAGTTTCTCTCTCCTCCCCGTGATCTGCTGTGTCTCCCAGGCGGGGGCTGCCAGTGCAGAATGAACACTGTGTCTCCCAGGTGGGGCTGCTGGTGCAGAATGACCACTATGCGTCTCCCAGGTGGGGCTGCTGGTGCAGAATGAGCACTGTGTCTCCCAGGTGGGGCTGCTGGTGCAGAATGAGCACTGTGCATCTCCCAGGTGGGGCTGCTGGTGCAGAATGAACACTGTGCGTCTCCCAGGTGGGGGCTGCTGGTGCAGAATGAACAGTGTCCCTCAGCTAGGGAAACAAACCTGGTCTTCCAGCAGCTCCCTGCTTCCTGAGGTAAGAGCCTGTGGAAACAGGGAAAAAGGGAGACACGGGAAGAATTTCGCAAACAAGTTGGATCAGTTACCTAGCAGGGCGAATGCAGGAGCAGGCAAGTAAATCGATGGTCTTTATATATAACCAGCAAACATCCCCTTACACGTCCGAGGGTACGAAGATGAAATCTATTTGAAAATACAAGTCAACACGAGACTTAACAGGGGTTTTCGCCATAGTCAACAAATCGTGAATAAAGACCGATTTCTTCTCGGAAAGGAGACGATGAGCTCCTGTTTTAAGAAACGACGGGATCGATTCGCTACCAGCTACGCACCGGTCTAGATGGATAATCCCATTCCCGGGTATCGCTTTTCTCATCTTTCACATCGGAAATGTTTTACTCGACTTTAAATGAAAATAAACGACACGTTAGAGAGGCACGAATGAACTGTTGGCGGTGCTCCGTTTCGGGAAGCGCTGTACTTCCAAGACATCACTGAGGTCGGACACCCCCCCTTCTTCCAGCTTCGGAAAACAGCCGAATAGTTCCGGAAGTCCCCGAACGGCGGCGGCGGCCGCTCTCGGCTGGCTCCGGCCGAGAAAGAGGTCTGCGAGGAGAGGAGTGAGTCAGCTTTCCAAATCTGTGCCGCCAGGCGCTGCGTGGCGAGTGGCCGTGGTGATTTCCTGCCCGGCCGGGAGATCGTGCGGACGCCTGCGTGGTGACATCGGTCTTCGTTTTAAAGAAAAGCAGAACCTGTACGCCCTCACTGGAAGATAGGCTGCGGACAGCGAGCACGGAACGGCGGAGAGAGCGCACCCAGCCCGGGGTGAGTGCAAACCGAGCCCCGGAGCCCGAGAGACGAGAGGGGATCTGCAGAGAGCACTCCCCTCCCCTCCTCAATTGAAAACATATGGAGTAAAACGCGTGGGGGGGGGGAGGAGGGGACAGGGGGCAGTGGGGGGCTACACAACTACTGTTTCCCCACCGGCTCTCCCTCCGCAGGTACGGTCAGACCTGAGCCGCCGGGGAAGCGAGCGGAGTTGCCCGTTACCTCTGGCTGACCGATCGCCGAGCTCCTCCGCTGTCGGAGGATCAGCAGGGAAAAGGGGTCGTTTGTAGACCGATCGGTGCCAGACGGGCTACGGTGGATGTGAGGCTGAGCGGTGCAGAGGTCTGCAGCTGTACCAGGGCACGCAAGGCTGTAAGGCAGCACTAGGTGTCCTCCTGCGTGAAAATCACTTTTAACAGCACCCAGGGATGACAGGAGGGTCCAGAAACCACATGGCTACTGTGGAATCACTCCAGAGAAGAGCAACTGGGGCTGAAGGGAGGGTCCCACACTGACAGGCTGCAGGAACTGAGTCTCTCTAGTCTGAAGGGAGGGTCCCCCACTGACAGGCCGGAGGAGCTGAGTCTCTCTAGTCTGAAGGGAGTGTCCCCCACTGACAGGCTGGAGGAACTGAGTCTCTTTAGTCTGAAGGGAGTGTCCCACACTGACAGGCTGCAGGAACTGAGTCTCTTAAGTCTGAAGGGAGTGTCCCCCACTGACAGGCTGGAGGAACTGAGTCTCTTTAGTCTGAAGGGAGTGTCCCACACTAACAGGCTGCAGCAGCTGAGTCTCTTTAGTCTGAAGGGAGTGTCCCACACTGACAGGCCGGAGGAGCTGAGTCTCTTTAGTCTGAAGGGAGTGTCCCACACTGACAGGCTGGAGGAACTGAGTCTCTTTAGTCTGAAGGGAGTGTCCCACACTAACAGGCTGCAGCAGCTGAGTCTCTTTAGTCTGAAGGGAGTGTCGCACACTGACAGGCTGGAGGAGCTGAGTCTCTCTAGTCTGAAGGGAGTGTCCCACACTGACAGGCTGGAGGAACTGAGTCTCTTTAGTCTGAAGGGAGTGTCCCACACTGACAGGCTGGAGGAACTGAGTCTCTTTAGTCTGAAGGGAGTGTCCCCCACTGACATCCTGGAGGAACTGAGTCTCTTTAGTCTGAAGGGAGTGCCCCACACTGACAGGGAGTCTCCTATACTGATAGGCTGGAGGTAGTCAATTATGTCCAGTTTTCTTAAGCCATTAGATCTTGAAAATATTCCTACACTGTTAAGATTTGTACATTCATGTTTAAGACCCTTCTCAGTTTTGGTGTTGTCAAGGCCTGCTTTCCTGTGTTCCCCTCCAGATCCTCCAGGGGGCAGCGTTCTAGCTACCACTGTAAGAAAGGGCTCCCCGAGAGGAGGGACACGGGGGCCGACGCCCCGCTGGACTCCGGAGCGACAGGGGCTCGGCGCGCATGGCGGAGCTGGGGGCCGGGGATCCCGGTCGCTGTCCCTCTGCCGTCGCGGGACCCGGGTGTGCCGCGCAGGGATCTGATCGGCGACAGCCCGGATCTCTGCTGAGGCCCGAGCAAATTAAGACAGAGCCCGACAGGCTGGAATGGGACGGCCCGGGTCAGCACGCTGGCCCGCTGCTCCTCTGCGGCGTGGGACACCACCAGCTGGAGTTCGGACTCTCTTGCCCGCCCGTGAAAACGGAGCTGGACGCCCCAGAGTGGCATCAGCCGGCGAATCCCGGGATAGAGGCGTTTGTTGGAAAGACTGAGGCTGTAAAGGAAGAGCCCTGGGGGCTCAAACACGAGCACGAGCCCCCCGTGTTCTGTGAGCTGAAGCCCGCCGACCCGCTGGCGCTGGAACACTACAAACTGGAGCCCGACAGCGGCGGGCCGGAGGGCGCAGCTGAACAGAAGGGGCTCAGCGTGTGGGATCTGGGCGGGGTGAAGGGCGAGGGCCCCTCCGCGCCTGTTGGCCTCCAGCCCCCGGCCGCGGCCCCTTCGCCGCCGCCGCCCGGCCCCGCGGAGCCCGCCGCGGACAAGCGGAAACGGCGCCACGCCTGCCCCCAGTGCGGGAAGGACTTCTGCAGCGTCTACAGCCTCAAACGGCACCAGCAGCTGCACGCGCGGGTGGGGCGGGCCTGCTGCGGCAAGACCTTCCGGTCGGACGAGACCTTCGAGAAGCACCGGCTGTCCCACACCGTGGAGAGGCCCTACCGCTGCGAGCAGTGCGCCAAGGGCTTCCGCACGGCCCGGGACCTGAAATCCCACGGCTGGCGCCACGCCACCCAGAAGCCCTACGCCTGCGAGCAGTGCGGCAAGAGCTTCGGCCTCGCCAACGAGTTCCGCAAGCACCAGCGCGTCCACACGGGCGAGCGGCCCTACCGCTGCGCCCACTGCGGCAGGGGCTTCGTGCAGTCCTCGGTGCTGAAGAACCACCAGCGCATCCACACGGGGGAGAAGCCCTACCGCTGCGCCCGGTGCGGCGAGCGCTTCGGCTACACGGCCCAGCTCCGCCTGCACGAGCGCCTGCACACGGGCGAGCGCCCCCACTGCTGCGCCCAGTGCGGCAAGAGCTTCAGCCAGGCCAGTTCGCTCAAGTCGCACCAGCGCATCCACACGGGCGAGCGGCCCTACTGCTGCGCCCAGTGCGGGAAGTGCTTCAACCAGCAGGCGCACCTGAGGAAGCACCAGCGCATCCACACGGGCCAGCGGCCCTACGCCTGCCCGCAGTGCGGGAAGAGCTTCAACAGCTCGGGGCACCTCAAGCTGCACCTGCGCATCCACACGGGGGAGAAGCCCTACTGCTGCGCCCAGTGCGGCAAGAGCTTCACCACGGCGGACAACCTGAAGATCCACCGGCGCATCCACACAGGCGAGCGGCCCTACTGCTGCCCGCTGTGCGGCAAGAGCTTCAGCACGGCGGACAACCTCAAGACCCACCGGCGCGTGCACACGGGCGAGCGGCCCTACGTCTGCCCGCAGTGCGGCAAGAGCTTCGTCACCTCGGACAACCTGAAGATCCACCGGCGGGTGCACACGGGCGAGCGGCCCTACGTCTGCCCGCAGTGCGACACCCGCTTCAGCCACTCGGGGGCGCTGCGGAGCCACCAGCGCATCCACACGGGGGAGCGGCCCTACTGCTGCCCGCACTGCGGGCGGAGCTTCACGCAGGGCACGCACCTGAAGAAGCACCTGCAGGTGCACGGGAGAAAGAGGCCGGAGGGGAACCCGGCACCGTCCTGATTTTAGTTCCTCCCCTCCCCCCCACCTGCAGGGGAAAAATGGAGGGCAGGCCCGGGACAGTTCCAGGGGTGTGTGGGGGGGATTGTGGTTTAGGTGGGAGCGGGGGCAGGGGGCTGTTTATCTTGTGAGGCGCTTGAAAATCTGCCAGCAGCCATATCACCCTGCAACTCACCAATAGCAGCCCCACTGGAGCCCAGCAGGTGTGAGCCTGGTCAGTACCTGGAGGGGAGACTCCTGGGAAAGCTGAGGCTGCTGCTGGGAGAGGTATTGGTGGGGCCAGCAGGGGGCGCTCACCCTGCGGTCTGTGTGGGTCCTGATGCCCCAGTATAGTGACGGGGACACTAGACTGTAAACAGGCGCCGTCCTTCGGATGAGACGTCAAACCGGGGTCCTGACTCTCTGTGGTCATTAAAAACCCCAGGGTGTCTCTCGAGAAGAGTAGGGGTGTTACCCCGGTGTCCTGGCCAAATTCCCCCCCTGGCCTTTACCCATCATGGCCTCCTAATAGCCCCCCCTCTCTGAACTGGCTCCATCACTCTGCCCTCCTCCCCACTGAGAGCTGGGGTGTGGGGAGCGGACTGGCGCCTCATCCAGGTGGGGGTACACACTGCTGGGGGTGGAGGGGATCCCCCTGACCTGTACAGAGCTCTGAGTGGAGTGTCCAGAAAAGCGCTATATAAGTGTAAGCAATTATTATTATTATTATTATTATTATTATTATTATTATTATTATTATTATTTTCAAACAGTCAAATGTGTAAAGACGATGATGCAGGATAAAAACCTGCTTCAGAGCAGATCCCCCCGGAGAGCATGCCAGAAACAACGCCGACCTCTGCCCCGGGGCGTGACCCAGAGGGTAGCGCAGGCGCCATACGCTGGACCCTGGTTCTAACTCCGCGGGCCCGAGCTGGCGTCGCGAGGGAGCCCCTCCTCAGTACCTCGGCAGTGACGGTGGGCTGCGGAAAGGAAATGGCTGTCCTGAATTTTTATAACGCTTGACTTTATCTGTCACATGAACTCTGACATGGGAATCATCCTTTTTTCTGTGAGCTGATGATGTGAACTACTGTATATATTGCTGCGACAGAACATCAGAAAAGATGCCAATAAACAATCAAGTCAAACACAAAAAAATGGATCAGGATTATGATATTGGCCTCTGCTACTTCAAGTAATGAGGCTTTCTTTTCTTGTGAGGCAGACGCCTCTTTTAAGATCATGAATCCCGTTCAGGATGTGCATTGGAACTGAAATTCAGGGAGAGCCAGGAAAAGTGACCATTGTTACCCTAAAATATCTCCCCGTCTCTAGAATGGGAACCCTGGGAGGTTTCTGCAGAATATGCTTGTCTTGAGTGGGGGTCACCTATGGCTGTGACCCCCTTAGATGAACACAGTCCCCTCCTTTCTACAAACGCGAAGAAGAGAAGGGTAGCCCATCGCAGGTTTCATTTCCCGTTACAGGGTGTGTTTGCGCCACTTGACCAGCAGCCCCACTTCCTCATTTCCCCCAAGCAGAACATCATGTCCGGAGAGAGAAAAAGTGTGACGGCACTCTGTTCTTCTGACTTGTTTACTTTCAAATGTGTGAAAAAAATATTTTGGTACTATTCGCAGATTCTCTTGTGGATGTTGCTGTCAATCGGGAAGTCTGAGCAGCTTGTGCGGATAAGTTTAGCTAACAGAGACTAATCCGGTATTGAGACGTTTTGTCTTCTGTCTGTGGTGCAGTATAAAGCTGAGCAAGCAAACTGCCATGTTTGTGGTTTTAATGTTTTACAAGAACGACAGTATCCTACAGCAGAGCTGTGGGCAAGATTAACCTTGCTCCTTAGGGCGACGATCATCTTTTTATTAGCAGATTTCTAAAGTTATGTTTTGACAACATTACGGGTCATGAACAGACTGAGGTTGGCGAAGAAATCGTTCCAAAGTGAAACAGTGGGTAGATAGTGCGTATATCCTCTTGTACTGTCTGACCACACACCCAGGCCTAACCAGAATGATGTATCTCACCAGCTACACTGATTTCTTGTATGTCGTATAACTAATATTTGCTTTTTTGGCCTGGAGGATCATTGGCCTGGCGATAATTAAGTCGTCACAGAGGAGACAAAGCATTTGGTTAAAAATTCTGACTGCCAAGATTAATTTGTATTTAAGGGGAGGGCAGTAATGCTTTTTTAGGGGAGATCAGACTCTGGTGGATCTTGCAGTGCATTCACCCTCCTTTGGGTGGCGCTGTGGAGCCAAGCAGTGCCCAGACCAAGGAAGGGCAGTGCGGGGTTGCATTCTAACTCAGCTCATAACGAACTGGATAGTTCATTACTGGCTTAAAGGGGAACTGTGAGGCTATTTTTATATTTTTAGATTAGAAAGAATCTTTTTTTTCCCCTCCCCATTTATTCTTCTCTCTGGACCTGTGTTCTCGGACCCTCGTCAGGTTCAAGAGGAGAGGAGTTTATTGGCATGAGTACATGCAGCCGGCCAGGAGCCATGTCACTCTGCAACTCACAACTGGCAGCCCCACTGGAGCCCAGCAGTGGGAGCCTGGCCAGTACCTGGAGGGGAGACTCCTGGGAGAGCTGAGGCTGCTGCTGGAAGAGGTGTTAGTGGGGCCAGCAGGGGGCGCTCACCCTGTGGCTCATGTGGGTCCTAATGCCCCAGTGTAGTGACGGGGACACTAGACTGTAAACAGGCGCCGTCCTTCAGATGAGATGTAAAACCGAGGTCCTGACTCTCTGTGGTCATTAAAAACCCCAGGGTGTTTCTCGAGAAGAGTAGGGGTGTTACCCCGGTGTCCTGGCCAAATTTCCCCCCTGGTCTTTACCCATCATGGCCTCCTAATAACCCCCCTCTCTGAACTGGCTCCATCACTCTGCTCTCCTCCCCACTGAGAGCTGGGGTGTGGGGAGCGGACTGGCGCCTCATCCAGGTGGGGGTACACACTGCTGGGGGTGGAGGGGATCCCCATTGTGTCTCATTGTCGTGTTCTGTTCTGGGGGAATACACAGTACAGCACACAACACCCCCCTACATTACACAGTGTATTACAGACATAATAAAATAATAATAACAACAACAATAAATAAGTTGTGGACAACAAATATGTAGTAGTGAGAAAACAAACAACAACAACAACATTGGGTATTGAGTCTGAGGCCTTGTTGTTAGCAGTAGCCGTTGAGGACGCGGACTGGGGCCTGAGCACGGTCTTTCACCTTGACATTACATGTCCGTTCACAGCCCGTAAAAAAACCACACGGCTCATCACTGAAAGAACCGGTCGCGGAATGTCACTTCAGGCTACACGGGGAGGAAACGGTGAAATTACAAGTTGATGTGCTCAGAAGGTGTCTCTCTCCGGGTTTTCTAAACCGTTTGGGGGGGTATTTTAACCCCCAAAGTAAAAAATCTTTTCGCTGGACAGCGACGTTACGTCGAGTTCACTGTCATGGTAACGCGCGTTACCGCTCAATCCCGCTACAGGGCCGTGTTTGAAGTACAACGCAGTATTGGCAGTATTAAAATTTAAAAAGGCGTACTCAACGGCTTTGATTGATCGCTTGATTCCCGGTCCAGATGGCAGGAGATTAAAGATAAAAAAAAGGCCACTGTCCCAGTCCTTAATCTTATCCCTATTTATACCCCTGTTGCGTTTCTGTGTGCGATTGACTTTTAATGCAAATTGTAACACGGGTCGCGTCACACTGCGTAGACGTTACCTCTCGAATCTCTTTTTTTAAAAAATAAGTTTTTTATTTAACCCGAAATACAAAAGAAAAAAAAGGAGACGGAATATTGAAATAGATACAGAAATAGACACTTCGCAGGCCAGAGGAATTCACAATTGTAAACACTAAACATTATAGCTCTACAGGAAGGCCAAGGAAAAGAGACGTCGCCGGAGACCGTGTTGGTGGTCCAGCCGCAATGTGGTAAAATTTAAATTTAAATTTAAATTGTCAATGCAACTCTTTATTGCCATGCCAACAGCTTTGATCTGCCCCCCCGTGGATAGAAGCAAGGCAAACAACAGAAAACACATATTACACTTATTCATACTTCTATCTGCAGCAATCAGGATATACCTATCGAGGAACCTAACGGGCTCTAGGAGAGATCGGTGCTCAAGACCGTAGGAAAGTGGTTGAAATCTCAGGTCAGACACTGCTGCTGTGCATTTAAGGGCGGTCGTACTGTGCGAACTGACTCTGGATCGTCACTGGAAATGAGAACTTGTTCACCGTACTTATCTGGACCAATACGAGTAAACCCGGGGGGCTTTCGGCCCCTGTTTGAGGTCATTTGATTTAAGATAGCTGACCGATCACTCCAGTCGTTTCTGGTAAGAAGCCAGGGTGTCGATTTCACCACCTTGGCTGAGCGGTTTGTTCCACACTCCTACCACCCTTTGTGTCCCCGCCCGTCCTGATCCCAGGATCTTATCAAGTCGTCTCTTGAGAAATCTCCAGGGTGTCGGCTTCAGCAACGTGACTGGGCAGCTTGCTCCTCACTCCCACCACCCTTGGTGTAAAGAAGTCCTTCCTGTTCTGTTTTAAATGGACTCCCACAATGCTTTCAATTGTGTGACAAGGGATTCTCTGTGATTTGCTTTTAGGGATATCCTTTTATTAATTTTTTTATTGCAACCACAAAAAATTGAATACACAGCCGTACATACAACATAATCACTGCTGTACACACCTGAAGAAGGCTCCACGGCCGAAACGTGTTCTTTTTCTTCTCTTTTCAGCCTGGAATAAACCTATTACTTGTTCCTTTGCGGCCTATGCCTGCTGACGCAGCTCCCCATCTTAACTACTAACATAATCAAAGGTACATGATAAGTTTCAATTTAGAAAAAAATACTAAACTAGTTAACGTCAATTCTTTCATGTACGTACGTGTAGAACTGGTCTGGAGATATACTCTGATGTCTGTTTTAAATTGTTCAAATATGGATCTCTTCCCAGACCATTTCATTTGATGTATTTTTTTGTAAACATTACATTTGTACAGTTTTTATTTAAACATCAGAAATAAAATGTATATAATAACAAGCAAGTAAAATGATTATGTCAATAACAAATAATATTTTTGTTTTTCTTTACAATGGGATTCAAATATATATACTGTATATGGGAAATCCCTTGTGATTTAACTCGATCTCACTTGCACAGTGCTTACTGCCCGTTAATCTATACATGAAATGAAATGGTCTGAGAAGAGACCCACCTTTGAACATTTCAAAAGAGACATACCTTTCCTAAGAGGGCATACCTTCAGATATAATTTCTAAATGTAAGGACATGAAACCGTATGTGCGTATTTTATCTTTATTGACTTTGTTTCATCTTGTTTCGTAAAGAGCAATCGTGGTATGCCCCCCCTGATTCTGGTATATGTATGCTTGTGTATACTGTATGCATTTTGTTTCTTGTTTTTGTTATTGTGGCGACGCTTTTAAAAAAAAGAAAGAACTTCCACCGCACAGTCCGCCATTTTGAAGAGCTCGAAGACCGCTTTCCCGCCCCCCGCTTTCCCCACTTCCGGCGCACGACGCGGCGTCAAGCGACGCACGGGCTACGTGCGGCGTACGTGCGCGGAAGCGACGCCATTTGCTGCTGCTGCTGCCGCCGCCGCTACTGCTGCGCCGTGGCGGATGTTGGCTTTGCTTATAACAGACCGAGCTGAGCGGGAGAGGCCATTTTTTGTGTGTGTGTGTGCGCAAAACTTAAGGTAGCTTTCTTTTTTTAAACAAAAATTCAGTCATTGAGGCCTCGTCTTAAAAAAAACAGGCATAAAACGGAAAGTCGGGATTTGGTTGCGATAGAGCCCCCCGCGATCGCCGGAGTCGTCTTGGAGCCGCGCCGGGAAAGAAAACGGTTTTGTTTTTGTAAGTGAGCGGAGGAGGAGGAGGAGGAGGGAGGGTGAGACGGGCTGAACCGCCGGTTTATTGTTTTCTGCGCTTAAAACGTTAGCATACTGTGTGTCCTCGGCCGCTTTTTGGGGGTTTTTAAAAGCGCTTCCCCCGGCAGGTAGGAGATGGCGGGCGCACCGCGTTAAGGTCGTCCGAGTTCCCTGGCGGGAGGGAGCCAGTCTCTCCCTGGGC
Organism: Lepisosteus oculatus; assembly: GCF_040954835.1. Lineage (NCBI taxonomy): Eukaryota > Metazoa > Chordata > Actinopteri > Semionotiformes > Lepisosteidae > Lepisosteus > Lepisosteus oculatus. Next base: position 21,530,962 of record NC_090713.1, read on the forward strand.
ATTGCACGCAGACAATATTCCACGATTATTATATTTTTTATGGCGGACGTGCGTTATCGTACTTAGGTGTTCAGTTGTGTGTGAGTGAATCGGGGGGCGGTAGGCTTGTTTCTCGCTGCCTGGGGGACCTGCCCCTCGCCATGAGGCCCGTGTGCCTCTGCTGCTGCTGCTGCATTGTTCTGGACCCGGAGCTTCACCGTCCACCCCGGTGCACCGGAGTCCAGCCGGCTTAGAGGGGGCTACGGCCGCTGTACCTGGGTCTGGGCGCGCTTGGTTAATGGGTCACTCATCGTCGCTCCTGATGGGCGATTTAAAGCAGAAATAATACTTGCACGGAATCCAAAAAGGGTATTTTCTTGTTCTGGGAAGATGCGCGGCACACGCAACTTTTCGCCGGCGCGCTGCTACTTTTCCTGCTGTTGGAAGTCTGTTCCCGGTAGATTTGCGCCCACAGAAATAGGTCAGGCCGGCTGTGTTGCACAAAGCTTGCACGATGTTGGGTGGGGGGTAGTTTTTTTTGGGGGGCGGGGGGGGGGGGGCTTATATCCGTTGGATCGCTCAGTATCGTGACAAAGGAGCCGGGCGAAATGGCCGGTCTCACCCATGCGCTTTTTTTTTTAAGCAGCCCGGCTGTCGGCTCCGAATAGTGTGGCTGGGTAGGCCTGTTCCACCCCCCCACCGCCCTTTGTGTAACGTGCTTGGGGGAGCAGGGACCTGAGCGTCCGGGCTCGTAACTGGAAGGGTGTGGGTTCAAATACCAGGCGAGACCCTGCTGTCGTACCCTTGAGCAAGGTGCCACACTCGGGGAAAACTCTCCAGGAAAAACCCCAGCTCCCATACATGGGAACACGTGTGTGGTGATTTGGATAAAAGCATCGGCCTGGGTTTTTTTTTTTTAAAGTCATTTGTCTCCCCTGGATTGTGTTTTGCTGGTGGTTTTAACGTTTGAATGTGTTCAGTTCACGTCTTTGTGTTTCTGTGTGTATGCGCGAGTTGTTGTGTTTTGATAGCAATGCGTATGACTTGTGTCCAGATAGTCCTCACCCTCCTGCGCTGTGGTGTGTATAGTGTTGGTGGACCAGTAGGAGCCGTTTTCCCTGCTGAACCAGAATTTCCCAGTAATTACCCCCTCCCGTATGGCGAGGGGACAGTGTGCCGTAGTAGGTGCCACTCTTCAGGCGAGACGTGAAGGTTTGGACCACTGGGGTATTAAAAATCTCAGGACTGTTGGTAACAGTAGGGTGTTTATTCCAGTGTCCTGGCTGAACTCCGCTCTGGGCCTGTGCAGTTCAGTCCCGATACATTCAACAGGCGAAGCAGTTTCTCTCCCCTCCCCATGATCTGCTGTGTCTCCCAGGTGGGGGCTGCCAGTGCAGAATGATCACTGTGTGTCTCCCAGGTGGGGGCTGCTGGTGCAGAATGACCACTATGCGTCTCCCAGCTAGGGGGCTGCTGGTGCAGAAGGATCACTGCGCGCCTCCCAGCTGGGGGCTACTGGTGAAGAATGAGCACTGGGCGTCTGTATGTAAAGCAGTTAGGGTTGAAAGGCGCTCTTCAGAGGCCAGGAGTCCCCTGCAGTTTATGCTGTCTGCTGTTTTGCAGCGGGGCTTCAGATCCCTGCGTTGGTCCCTAACCTCTCCCCCACCCCCCTGCTTCCCTTCCCGCAGAGCGCCAGAGGAAAGACTCACCATGGTGAAGATCTTCGTGGGCAACCTGTCGCCCGACACCACGGCCGAGGAGCTGCGCGCCCTCTTCTCCCAGTACGGCAAGATCTCGGAGTGCGACATCGTGAAGAACTACGGCTTCGTGCACATGGAGACCAAGGCGGAGGCCGACGAGGCCATCCGCAACCTGCACCACTACGAGCTCAACGGGCAGCCCATGAACGTGGAGATCAGCCGGGGCAAGGCCAAGGCCTCCACCAAGCTGCACGTGGGCAACATCAGCAGCAGCTGCACCAACCAGGAGCTGCGGGCCAAGTTCGAGGAGTACGGCCCCGTGGTGGAGTGCGACATCGTCAAGGACTACGCCTTCGTGCACATGGAGCGGGCCGAGGACGCCATGGAGGCCATCAACGGGCTGGACAACACGGCCTTCCAAGGTGACGAGCCGCGGGCGGATTGGGGGCCAGCTGCCCCGTAGTGCTGGGTTGTAGTCGGGGTCTCCTGGCCTTCCTATGTTTGTGGTCTGAGGGTGGGTAGGGGTGGGGTGTACCATCCCACAGACGGGTTGGGGGGGGGGGGGGGTGGAGGTGTGGAGCGTACCATCCCAGTGACGGATATGATTGGGGGGGGGGTGAAGGTCTGGTGTGTACCATCCCAGGGACTGGTGAGGGAGTGGGTGTAGGAGTGGGCCGTACCTTCCCGGGGGGGGGGGGGGGGGAGTGGGGCCTACCATCCTGGGGACAGGGGGGGAGGAGTGGGGCGTACCTTCCCAGGGACGGGGGGGGGGGGGGGAGTGGGGCCTACCATCCTGGGGACGGGGGGGGGGGGGGTGGGGCGTACCTTCCCAGGGACGGGGGGTGGAGGTGTGGCTGCAGCAAAACCTCCCCAGGTTTTCTCCCGTCGCGCTCCCAGCCCTCGGCGGTTTCTGTCCGCCCCCGGGATCGGACGGGGCCGGGAGGGAGCGGTCGAGGAGATCGGGATGCTTACTCGCACCGTACGGCCCGCGAGACACACGCCACTGCACCACCTGTGGGCCGCGCGTTCCGAAATTCCGGAAGAACAAATAGCGTCCAGGGCGATGAGTGTGGTATTCCGGGGCATTGCCGTTGGCTGTTAAGGGTTTCCTTTCAGTGAAAGGGAAGTTCAAGGAAATCGTTTGTTTTTTGTTTGAAATGGCTTTTTTCCCCTGCGGGTCTTGTGTGGGTTTGGATGTCAGCCGCGGGGTGGGGAGCCCTAGGTGTGAAGACTCCACGGGGGGGTCGTCTGTCTGTCCCCCTGCTCCCCCCACCCCCCATTCTTTGTCCTCGTTTTTTTTTTTGGAAGGAATGTTTCTGGGGCTTTGCGGTAACTTCATGTGGTAAACGCTGGCGGCGCCGTCGGCCGTCGAGGCGCGGACGAGACGTTGGCCTCCCGCTAGTCTGTACCCCCGCCCTCCTTCCCGAATCTGGCGAACTCGGTCCGTGGAAACGGCTCTTCCGTTCGGGAGTGTGTGCCGGGAAGCGGGTGCCGGAATCTGCTGCGGACCCTACCGTGCTGAGCCGTGGTGGGGGCAGGGGGGAGTGGGGGGCAGGGGCCAGTCGGAAGTCACGTTCTGACCCGTGAACAGCACTTGTGGCCCCAAAAAACAACCCCAGACCTTATCCGGTTCCTGAAACGACTGTCGGCGAATCGCGGTCCCGGCCCTCGCCCACACGGACGTGATCTTGCGGTCCCTTGCGATTTGTTTACACCGATAAACGGTTTCCCTTTACCACATGCGAGAGTTCCCAGAGTGCCTTGCAGCATTGCTCCAGTCAGGAGTGTGTTTGTGATGAGAGTGTGTCTCCCTTTGTCATGTGTAAGAGTACCCAGAGTGCCTTGCAGCGTTGCTCCAGTCAGGAGTGTTTGTGATGAGAGTGTCTCCCTTTGTCACGTGTAAGAGTACCCAGAGTGCCTTGCAGCGTTGCTCCAGTCAGGAGTGTTTGTGATGAGAGTGTCTCTCCCTTTGTCACGTGTAAAAGTACCCAGAGTGCCTTGGAGCGTTGCTCCAGTCAGGAGTGTTTGTGATGAGAGTCTCCCCCTTTGTCACGTGTAAGAGTACCCAGAGTGCCTTGCAGCGTTGCTCCAGTCAGGAGTGTTTGTGATGAGAGTGTGTCTCCCTTTGTCACGTGTAAGTACCCAGAGTGCCTTGCAGCGTTGCTCCAGTCAGGAGTGTTTGTGATGAGTGTGTCTCCCTTTGTCACGTGTAAGAGTTCCCAGAGTGCCTTGCAGCCTTGCTCCAGTCAGGAGTGTGTTTGTGACGAGAGCGTGTTTCTCCCTTTGTCACCTGTGAGTTCCCAGAGTGCCTTGCAGCCTTGCTCCAGTCAGGAGTGTGTTTGTGATGAGAGTGTCTCCCTTTGTCACGTGTGAGTTCCCAGAGTGCCTTGCAGCGTTGCTCCAGTCAGGAGTGTTTGTGATGAGAGTGTCTCCCTTTGTCACGTGTAAGAGTTCCCAGAGTGCCTTGCAGCGTTGCTCCAGTCAGGAGTGTGTTTGTGATGAGAGCGTGTCTCCCTTTGTCACGTGTAAGAGTTCCCAGAGTGCCTTGCAGCGTTGCTCCAGTCAGGAGTGTTTGTGATGAGAGTGTGTCTCCCTTTGTCACGTGTAAGAGTTCCCAGAGTGCCTTGCAGCGTTGCTCCAGTCAGGAGTGTGTTTGTGATGAGTGTCTCCCTTTGTCACATGTGAGTTCCCAGAGTGCCTTGCAGCGTTGCTGCCGAGTCAGGAGTGTGTTTGTGAGGAGAGTGTTTCTCCCTTTGTCACGTGTGAGTTCCCAGAGTGCCTTGCGGCATTGCTCCAGTCAGGAGTGTGTTTGTGACGAGAGTCTGTTTCTCCCTTTGTCATGTGTAAGAGTTCCCAGAGTGCCTTGCACCGTTGCTGCCGAGTCCGGCCGCGTGTCCGTGTCGCGAGTGTCTGGCCAACCTTGTCTTGCGTCTCTCTCTTTCAAGGCAAACTGATGAGCGTGAAGCTTTCGACCAGCCGCCTGCGAACCGCGCCCGGGATGGGAGAGAGGACGGGTTGTTATCGGTGCGGTCAAGAAGGCCACTGGTCCAAAGAGTGCCCGCTGGACCAGAACGGCTCCTTTGCGGACGGTTCGATGGGCCCGGGGGCGAACGGCTTCGGCCACGCGAGGTTCGGCGCTGGCGCCGGCGCCGCCGCGGCCCGTGGGCGGGGCTTCCCCCCGGGCTTCAGCGGCGGCTACGGCCCCGCCCACGGCTTCGGCGGGGGGGCGGGCTACGGCGCCGCCCCCGGTTACGGGAGGGGGGCGGCGTACGACGGCGCGGCAGCGGCCGCGGCGGCTGCGGCGGCGGCGGCTGCTGCCTACGGCGCCCCGGCGGCCGCCTACGGCGCCCCGGCGGGTTACGGTGTCGGCGCGGACCCGAACCTGGCCAGGGTGTACGGAGGCGACCTGGCCGGGAACAGCGCGGGCTACGGCGCCGCCCCCGCCTACCCGGTGCGGCGCTCGGGGTACGAGGAGAGGGACCCCTACGGCGTGGTGGACTTCTACGAGAAGTACCGGGCCCGCCCGTACGGCGCGGGGTACTATGAGGACCGGCGGGTGGCCCCCATCCCCCCTCCCCCTCCTCCTCCCCCCCCTCCCCCGCCGCCCGCGTCCTCCGCCGCCGCCGCCGCCATGAGAGACGGGCGCCTGGCCTCCGCCTCCGCCCTCGACCCCTACGAGCGGCGGCCCCTGCCCCCGCCCCCCGTGCCCGGCTCCTCGTACTACGCGCGGGACCGCAGCCCCGTCCGGCGGGCGCCCCAGGTGGCCGAGGGGTACACGTACGAGCGCTCGCGGCTGTCCCCGGTCTCCTCCCTGTCCAGAGGCGCCGGCGGCACCGTGTACGACGTGCAGAGGCCCAGGGACCCCTACGCCGAGCGGGCCCACTACACGTACTGACCCCCCTGCTCTTCTCACCCCTCCCCGCACTGCAAGGTGAGCACCATCTTGAGCCCCGGGTCCCCCGGTGCTGGTCCCGGTGACCCCCCACGCCTGCAGGTCTGTGTCCACGGTAGCACGAGGATCCTGATCTCTTTGTCCCCCCCCCCTCCTAGCTCGTACACATGCTGGAGCTGTAGGGAAAAACAATCCCAGACATGTGCCTGGAAGCAAAATGCAGCTATCCCAGTGCGGCACCTCGTTAGATCCAGTCGGGCCACCAGTGTTCTGCCGAAGGCGGGAGGGTTTGCAGACCAGCAGGTGTGTGGGGTCACCGGCACCGGGACTGGGGACCCCTGTTTTGGAGGGCCGAGGGTTTGGGGTGGAAGGGAGGGGCGGAGGGGGCTTTTGAAGAGTTAGCGGTTCAGATTTGGCTTTGACGGGTCGACCAGAGTGCCGTGCTCCTTTATCGGATTGGCCCGGCACTGGGAGAAGGAGAGGAGGAATGCCCGGAGCAGCTGGGGGGGGCTTCTCCCCCTTTTTAAACCTTGTGGGCTGCTGTCAAGGCTCCGGACCACCGGCACGGCAAAGTTGCGGGTTCAAATCCCACGCGTGCAGAGGAAAATAGATCCGCAGTCGCCCGCGCCGGCGTGGAGTGGCTCTGGGTGGACGTGTGAGCTGGGTGTAGACACCCGGCGTGACGTCGAGTGTCGGACAAAGGGGGGCTTTTGCATCTTGTCAAAGAAAGGGGTTGCGCCGGCCTCCAGCGCGCGCAAACACGTCTCTGTAGGCCATCTCCTCTCTGGGGGGGCGGGCAAGGGGCCGGAGCCTCACGAGAGAGGGGCGGCTCGTGTTTTGCCGCAGGAGGGTGGTGGGGGGACGGGGGGGTGTGTGTGGGGTGGTGAGGGGGGCGCTCTGTTTTTGTGAACCAGTTGCGGCCGCCCCCCCTCTCCCCCCACGCCCGCTGGCTGTGCGCTGACGCCGGTCTGGTCTTGTTCTCGTTCCAGGTGCGCGTGTCTCTGTCCTTGACGATCTCCGGCCGCGACCCTCGACCTGCGCCTCCCCCCTCCCCCCCCGGCTCTTTGCTTGTTCTCGCGGGTCTCGTGTCGGCGGCGGCGGCGGTGGCGCGGGCAGGACCGGCGGTATATCGCGGGGGCGCCTCGCCGTGCGTAACCAGTCCGGTTTTTGAACTGACCAATTTCGCCCTCTTGTTTTTTTGGGGGGTTTCCCAGAAGCCCGTGTGTTTGTTTGTTTTTTTTAATTATTTTGCTTTGCAAGCCAGCGAAGAGCTGCAGCTCTCGAGATGAGACGGGCGTCAGGCTAGTTTTCGTCCCCTACCCCCCCCCGTTGTAAAGAATCTAGTTAGACTGATATTGGGGGTTTTAACTTTCTCCACCCTCAGTGTTTGCCGCGGTAGCGATATCCCTGTTGTTTCGGCGGACTGGAGGAGCGTCCCCTGTCCCTTTCGAGGGATGGGCCCCGCTGGTCTCGGGCGTCGATGGCCGCCAGTGATGTATCTCGTCTTGGGCGGTATTGAAGGACAGAAGGCTGGGCTCTCGTGGGCGGGCCTGCTCTGCGTTTGACCCTCCCCCGAACTCATGCCGGAAAATCGAGACGGGGGGGGGGTGGCCATAAAGCCCCCCCTTTGATCGCGATCTGCATCGGTCCGAGCTGGGGGGAAACGCCCCCACTTGTAATCGACGAGGTGCCCGCGTCTTTTCGCCCCTCCCGGGCCTGAAGGGGGCTTCCCTCCCATCCCCCCAGGCTTTTTAACGAGCTGGTGGCACACGCTAATTGCTCCATCGGCCGGGCTGAAGCCCTCTCTTGAGAAGAGACCTCTTAACCCTGCTGGACAGCTCTTCGGGGACAGGAGGTGGGAGGGGGGGGGGCGGGGGAGAAGAGTATGTGCTCTCTCCAGGCAGGTGTTTCTTGAATACGCCCTGGCGTATTTCCAGGTGTGGGTCCTGATAGACGTGAAGCAGATCTCGGGGTTGCCCACAAGAGAGTCTCGCGTGTGCGCGCGTATATACGCACACGCATACCGGCGGCGAGCGTCGCAGGCGTTCAGGTCGATAGCGGGGTCTCTGTCCCGCGGGGCAGCACAGTCGTAGGTAGGCCTCGGTCCGAGCCAGCTCCTGCCTCCCGTCGGCACCGAAGCTCGGCGAGCCCCCACCCCCCCCCAGGCGCCACCGCCCTCTCCACGCTGCTTTTGTTTTTTTTTTTGTGTAGAAGATCGCCCCGCGTTCCGAACGGCCCCACGCTTGGCGCACGGGACGGGTCCTGTCTCTGTATGTTTTAACCTTTTTTTTTTAAATAAAAATTGAAAGAAAAAAAAAACCCCAGAACCGAGTGTGGCTTTTTCCCTCTTGTGTGTATTTTTTTGTTTTGTTTTTTTTTGGGGGGGGGGTGAACCGGCCGTCGGCGCTTGGCGATCCGTCTTGGGAGTCCTTCGGAACCTCCTCTGGCGGACGGCCCGCTGCGTCTGCCTCGCGGCGAGAGAGGGAAGGAAGCGGGGGTCCCCGAAAGATCCGAGGGGCTTTGATTAAAGATGGGGGCCCACGTTCCTCCCGCGAGGCAGGCTCGGGGTTAGTCGCACGGCGGCGGCGGCGGCCCTGGGCGATAACGGCTTCAACGTGGAGCTCCGGCCGATCTGGAAAGGGACCCGGCGGCGTGGGGGGTGTCCAGGACCAGGCTGGGCAGCTCGGGGGGCCCGGGGACCCTGTTCCGTTTCTCTTCCTGCCCGTCTTGCCCCGCAGGTCTGCGGCCCTGGTGCTGCAGAGCTCTCGGTCCAGCAGGGTTAACGGGTCACCCTGAAATCGCCCGTTTCTCAAGACGCCGGTCAGTGTTGGGGGGCGGGGGGGGGGAGATATGCTTGGTTACCTGCAGGCGCTCGGTCGCCCGGTCTGGGACTTCGATACCCGATGGTCCGCTGCCGTGGGAGATGGGTCTCGGGCTTCTCCCGGGGGCGTGCTGAACGCGCAAGGACGACGCGAGAGTCGCTCGAAATATCACGGCAGCCGTGCGTGATCCTTTAAGACACGGATAATTGGGAAGGGGTGGGGGGGGCTACCATTGAGTCCTTTTACTGGTGTGATTTGCCGTTTCTGTAAGCACCCGTTTCTCTTAACTGAGGCTACCAATGGACTGGCCAGTGACCTGCCGATGTTCCCCAGCCTTCTTTGTCCTGTACCCCCCAGGATCGGTTGCGTTGTCGGGGTGGGGGGGGTACTGCATGTGGAGGTTTCTCTTAGAGAGGAGGGAAGGCTGTGAGTGAACTTGGGGAGAGCCAGTTTGAAGGCCCGCAGGTTTACTAGCGCTCCAGGGCCGAAGGGTTACACCTCCCCCCACTGTGCTGTTAAATTTTCTTTCAGCTCCTAACGTTTTTGTGACGGGGCATCAAATCTCTGCCGATTCCGGGGTACCAGGAGGGCCTAGTACGAGCCTGTGCCTGGTCAGGGCGCCCTGAATCAGCTGCGTGTCTTTTCGGTCGGACACGACCTCGATTACTGAGTGGGCGAGACTTGCTTGAACCCGGGACAGTTTTTGACCTTAAGGACTGACCGCTTGAGGAAAAAGACCGGACCGAGCCGGATGATCGAGCAGGGTTTCAGTTGGCACTGGTCGTATAGGCAGGGTGGAGCTGTGGTCAGTCCTGCTGCCTGGCGGCGCTGGGGCCCTGGGTTCGAGGCCTGGGGGGGGCTGTCTGGGTGGAGTTTGCATGTTCTCCCCCTGTTCGAAGGGGTTTTCTCCCACAGGCCAAAGGCAGGCTGGTGGGTTAAAGGTGTGTGTCCGTGTCCTGTCATGGACTGGTGTTCTGTAGAGAGTGTACTCTCCAAACTGCACCTGTTGCTTGCAGGGATAGGGATAAAGTGATCAGTCGCAACACAAACCAATAGATTCGATTTCGATTGGAAAAACTCTTAGCCGGCCTGTAAGGTAAACGTTTGAAATGTTTACTTTTTTTTATGGATTTCCAAAACAAAATAGTTTCTACCAAAGAAAATGCATTGTAGCTATGTAGTTCTTATGCAAACGAAAGAAAGCGATGTGATTGTGATTTAGTGCGTATTATGGAACGGCTAATTTTAAAATTCGTTTTTTTTTCCAAGAAAAGATGGTCTTTTGATACGTAGGCCAGTTTTAAATGTTAATCTGTATCTTGGTGGAAAATCCTAGCCTCCCTTAATTTGTTTTCTTTGTAAAATATTATAGAGAATCACCACTCAGACTCTCTGGTTGCAAAGAAAACTGTTTTTTTTTTACATTTTTATTGAAACGACCCATTTTAATCGCTGACCCACGATTTAACGCGAAACGTTCGACTTCCAACGGGAAGACTTCCACTCTAAATCCCGCCCCCTTCCGTGAGCGGCGAACAAATGGGAGCGGGCGCAGGCGTCGAGGCTTTTCTCTGGACCAATCGCCGTCCGGATGCCCTGTGACTGACGTCCGAGGCAACCGATCCGCTTTCGACCCCAGAGAACGGAGGCAGCGCGAGGGCTCGAGGGGGGAGTTCTCGCACACGGGCCAATGAAAACGAGCGGGGCGTCAGATTGACGTCGGCTTCCGCCAATGGGGCGGCGCGGAGGGGTTGTTGTTCCTCCTTTGTGTAAGCTCGAGGACGCCATGCCGAGGACGCTCTCGTGAGAAGGTTCTGGAGGTTCTTATTCCGTTGAGTTTAGTGAGGGGAAAAAAAACGGTGTTTGAAACCTGTTATTTTTTTTTTAAAACCGTTTCCGCTGACGTTATCGTAGCCTTTTATTATTTCATTTCTTAGTTTCCTCGGGAAATGGCAACGGGAGCTAACGCTACCCCGCTAGGAAAGCTGCACCCCAGTATCGGCGCCAAGCGAGGTTTCGAAGCCGGGCCTGGAGCGGGTCTCATGGCTCCGCCGGGCCCGCCTGTGCCTTTCCCGCCTCCTCCTAATTTCCAGCAGCCGCCGCCGCCTCCCGTGCCTTTCCCGCCGGGCCACCAGTTCCCCCAGCCCGCGGCGGGGGCCTCGTTTCCTCCTCCGCCGCCGCCGCCGCCGCCGCAGCAGCCGGCAGCCGGGATGCAGCCGCAGTCGGGCGGCGGAGGTGAGTACGCGAGCCCGGGGATGCGGCGGGGGGCCTGCGGCGGAAGTTACCGCGTTGCCGCCCGTTACGGGGGGCGCTCGGGGTAAAAGGTCGCGGGGAGACGTGTGGGATGTCGTTTCGCGGGAAGTCCGAGCGAGTAAAGACGAGGCACAGAAAATATTCTGCCCATGTGCGCAACGCGGCTGGTATAAACTGCGCAGGCGTGTGGGCCGGCCAGGTGGCTCAGTGTAGCGTTTCTTGAAACTCTTTGCGTCGAGGTACTGTCTTATTTCGCCCCGGAATATCGCTATTCCCTCACGCCCCTGCTAAGGATTCGTTACGGTTTTTTTCTTCTTTTTTTTTTTTCGGGGAACCCAAATATTCTGATTTCTGGATGTATGCTGTCCGGGGGAAAGGCTGTGGTGCTTCTCGGGCTTGGTACGTGTGGGAGAAAATGGCAGTCGGGAGTTACGTTTAAAGATGTTTTGAGATTTTCGTCCCGGGTCCGCTGAGCTGAGGACCGGCCTCAGCTGATCGCCGCCTGCGGGGGTGGGTGAACACGGTCGGAGATGCGTGATTGAGCCAGATCATTCAGAGCCTTGCAAGTCAGTAAGTCGTGACTTTATGGGCACGCCAATGTAGACAGTTAAGTGTAGGGGTGATATCTGCAGAGTCTTGGATGTATTAAAACTTACTGAGAAGAGTGTTAAGGACCCAAAGAGCAAAGAGTTGCTGTAGATGCATTGATTGATAGAGATGGCCTCATGCGGGCAGTGTTTCTAAGGTGAGAAAAGAGGTCTGAATCCTACTTTTCACGTGGGGCTAAAAAGCCAGTCGAAGATAAGGCTTGGGTCCCATATTCCCATGGGTGAATGGGTCCCATAGGTGCAGGAAGTTAACTCCGCCGTCGCATGGTCTCATGGACTAAGTTAGGCTGGTTGTAATCTGAAAGCACTAGGAAAACCAGGTTCCCACTGAGAGGGGTTCTGATGGACCGGTTCCTTACCCTCTTCCCTCGGGACCAGAATGCCTCAGCACAGTGGCAGGATGGGGTGTGAAACCACAGTCCTGATTGCTTGGTTATTAAAGACCCCGTGGCTTGTAAGAACTGGCGTGAACAACAGCAACGAGGCCTCACGCTGCACGTTTGCAGCAAAACGCGCAGGAGGTGAAAGGCTCGGCTCTGTGGGTGTTGTGTGCGCGGCGCGGGTTTTTCTTGAATCAGACGGGCACAAGCCCGGGGACCTCCGAGAGCATCTGGACCAGAACGTCACTGTTGGTCAGGTCGGTACAAGGTGGCTCTGCGTTTGGGTTAAAACGCTGAAGGGAGGTTTGTTTCTAGTGAATAACGGCGCTCGAGCCGGTGTGGAAAGGCTGTGGAGAGACGCTGCAGTTTGTTTCGCGGCGCCTTGCGTGGCTGTGTGGGAGGTATCTGGGTGTTCATGGGTTCAAATCCCAGGATCTCGGGGGACACCTCGGCTTGAGCCCTGTATTTCACCCCTGGATTGCACCTGCAAACTTGAATGCAATAAAGGACCCCTTATGTGACCTTTGGTGGGTTTCTTTACAAGTGTGGGACATGGTCATTGTGGTCAGCCTGCTCATTGAGACAATGGTTCCAAGTCAAAGGGGGTCCCTGGGGTCGTTAGTAGCTAATTGACCTGAGGATCTTATCCAGCTGTTTCTTGAAAGAGACCAGGGCATCGGCTTCAACAGGATGGCTGGGCGTCTTGTTCCACACCCCCACCACCCTCTGGGTAAAGAGGTGCCTTCTGTCCTTTTGTTTTCCGTGCACTTCCATGTAGTTTCTGTTTGGAAAAAGCACAAACCCTGCCCGTGCCTCTGGGCTGCTGGAGTGACAGGACACGGTAACGAGGCTGAATGAAGACCAGTCTGCACCGCGCAGAGAGGAGTCTGAACGCTTCCTCTTTCTCCCTCCTCAGACTTCGGCCAGAAGAAACGCAAGCGGAGCCGCTGGAGCAGCGAGACTCCGGACCAGAAGACGGTGATCCCAGGCATGCCGACCGTGATTCCGCCCGGGCTCACGCGAGAGCAGGAAAGAGCATACATAGGTAACTGTCCTCTCCCGGCCTCCTCCGTATCCTGCCCGCACGGGCTGCCTCTCTGCCCAGTCAGCCGAGGTGAACCAGGGAGAGTGCTGTCTCTCTTCCGAGCGCTACTCGTTCTAGGAGAGGTGCATCTGTCGTTCTGTCCGTTGATTTTTCTGTGTGTGTGTGTGCGTGCAAGGTTTCCTAACACGTGCCCCCTGGTTTGCACTGCGGAGCTGTATGACCTGCAGCTGACACAGCTAGGTTTATCAGTAAGAACGTGTCCTGAAATTCAGGGTGTGGGCAGTCCAATACCCAAGTGCGCTGGTCTCGGTGGGTCACCAGCCCAAGCCCAAGTAAAACTCTCGGGACGTTTCCTAAAAGACGACTCTGAGACGGAAATCGCCACCGAAACACCAGGTTTTGTTTTTGTGGCATGGGCGAGTCTAGAGACCAGGCGCTTGAAAGAGCCGAGGGGCTCGGTGTAAAACCTTCCAAAGCCAGAGGAGGCTTCCAGCGTAAATAACTCCACTCAACCAGCAACTGAGATCACATCTTAAAGATGCCCAGCTGTACAGAGGGATGCAAGCAGTCGAGGGCTCCATTGTGTGCGCAGAACAGATTTCTATTGGCTCGCATCGATATAGGCCTGGCTCATGGCTTTCCCTTAATTTCAGCTTCGGTCAGTTTTCCCATTTCGGGGACGTTCTTACTGATAAGAGTCTCAGCCGTGCGTTTCCCATTCCTGCTGGGTGTGCCGAGCGCCGATGCGGAATGCGAAACCCCTGCAGACGCGTGCGCCGTGCCGTGCTCCTCACCGGGGGGAGAGGCAGTTTGCGGCCTTGAGGTCTGCCTACCACTGGACACCCACTGCTGCCCAGAGAGAAACCCTTCTGCATGTGGCTCGAGAGGCGTGGGTTTTTGCGGCAGAGACCCGCCCGCGCCGGCAGCCCCGGCTGTTTTCCATCCCCCCCCCCATGGAGTTCACGGCTGGTTACGGAGCGCTTGCTCTGTTCGCCGGTCTTAGAATCGATCCTCCAACCGCAGCGACGCCAAAGCATCGATCAGTTCGTGAGCTCCGTGATGGCGGGATGGAAATGGGTCTGGGGAAAGGTTCCATGGAACCTCATTTTAAGGATGAGCTACGAGAATTAAAAGCATCCAGCAGTGCATGTTTCGAAGGGCCAGTCGAGGACTGATCTGGGCTTTTATCAGCCGTGTGGGCTGCTCGATGGGGAGCCTTAAGGACTTGTGTTAATGTTCACTGGCAGACAAAACGGCAGCTCTTTTTCCATTGCATCTATCACCCTGTTACCCGATGACCGTCAATGAGTAGGGTATTTGGCTTAAATCAGACGTTCAGTGTTCTAGTGACTGGTCAGGCTGCATGGCAGCTTGAACAGCAGGTAAGTTGCTGGTGTGTAACTGCTCGGTCGCGGAGTTATTGATATTGTTCAGATTTAAATGGTTGGCCTTCCTTTGGTATGTAAACATTTAACCTTTTTTTTGTTCATTTGGATGTTGCTCACTTTTGTTCCCCTGGTCATTTGTGGTTTTATATTTATTTCAAATAAGTACTGAGGTTTCACTTGTTACATTAGTGCGAAGAGTATTTGTTTTACATGTTCCAGTGTGATGGTTCTGTTCATTACAGTACAGTAGCGGAGGTTTCACTTGAACCGTGGCTGTAAAACCCTTTTGATCACACTTCTCAATGTTGATAAAGGGTTAACAATTGGCTTACTTTTTTCCTCCCTTGACAGTGATATGAGACTTGTTTTTAAAGGGGGCTCACCGGTATGTTTTAATAACCAAAGACTAAAATTGCTATTAATATTTTTTTGCCTCAGTCACTTGTTACACAGTAACTGTAGACATTTAAGTTTCACCTGCTGATATGATATTGGACGTGCAGCCCAAATGCAGGTTTCAGTCTTTAGTGTAAACGCAATAACCTGCATGTGGTTTTAAAAAGACATTCACCTGTTCAGCCTACTACTGAATACTATAGTCCTTTTCAGCTCAAGTGGAACAGAAACAATGTAGAAAGCTTGCAGTGACAGATGGCTAGTTCTCCATGAATGCTTTTTAGAATATACCTTTCAGGCTTCCCTCTAAAGGCTATAGCCATTTGGGTCTTTCTCCTTCAGTTTGAATTGGTGTGTTTTTAACCAGTGATCAAATGTGAAAGGGCTCCTTTCAGCTGTCACCTGGGATGCACAGGCACCTGTAATTCGGGGTGCGAGGGGGGGAGATGTCCTTTAAAACAACTGGCTGGCCTTACATGGAACCCTGTCCTACTGTTGCTGTTGAGATGTGGCTTTGCTTTAACCCTTCTCCCAGGACTGGGAGGCGAAACTGGCTTCCCCTCCCTGGCCTCAGTGGCTCCTCAGCTCTGTTGTCTGAAGTGGAGTTAAGCGAATGGCGATGTAGGAAAGCAGCCTTGAGCCTGTGCTCTGTAAAGGCAGCGGGCTGTTGGCTTCTCAGTGGGTTTTAGGAAGTGTCCCTTTTCACGCTCTGTCCCCTTTGCTGTTTGGAGCTCTCTGCCCACGGTGCCCCAGTGGTGGGGGAAGGGTTAAATCTCTTAGGAACTGCAGACAACTTTAATTCTTTTCTTGTCCTCCCGTTTTTAAACTTGTGCGTTACTACTTGCAAAGACATGACAGTGCTCGTTAGTTTTCTCCGTGTGTTAGAGCTGTTTTTTGTGCTGGTAACCATCTCTTTCCATCCTTCTTGTTTTCTTTCCTAACCTGATTTCTTCCAGTCCAACTGCAGATCGAAGACCTGACTCGTAAACTGCGTACAGGAGACCTGGGAATCCCTCTTAACCCTGAGGACAGGTTGGGCAAAGCTTTTAACCCACGAACAGTAACATTTTTACCTTTTTGTTTAATAAAGCCAAATGTTCATGAATGCTTTCTCTGATTGGGGTGTTAAGACAGGTATAGAATTGACTGGGCTTAAGTTATCAGTTGAGCCTGGAGTGTTAAGAATATCAAGATCTTATTCTATTAATGACCTGGTTTTTGTCTTGAAAAGTTTATTCCTCTGCTTCTCCATTTTAGCTGTCCTGCAATATGCAGCATCCGGAATAGTCAAGTCTACTGAATGGGGACTTGCTTCTGACCTGTCTCGTCAAAGCAACAGCAGCCCCTAGTGGTTCAAAATGTGTACTGCTTCCAAGGATGTTCACAGTCCTGAACGTGACTATTCTGCCTGTCCACCTGGCTATCTTCTGCTCTAGATTAAAAATATGGTTGTGCACGCAGTTGCTCTTACAGTTTTAGAACTGATTCTGAACAGGCAGTGCTTGAGCTGCTCTGACATTTGACTGTGCTTTCATTCTCGGGGTCTTTCATACAGCAATACTTTATTAGTTCTGAGTTTGCTGTTACATGTTAGGATTAGGAAACAGGCTTAGCAGACATAGAGAAGTAAGAGGACGATATTAGTAAAACCAGGTCATTAATTTAGGAACTCAATGTTCCTGTCTATATACGTCTTCCAAATTTTTAATAAAAGCATGTTGTAGATATGATGGGCCATCGGCTCAATTTGTGAATCAAACTATTTTTGAGCATAAATGTTTGTCCATATCAGGATCATAATTCTAATCGCACGAAGCTATTGACACTTAGTTTTCTGTGCTTCAAGGAATTTCCAGCCCTGAAGAGAAATGATTGTCTTGCTGTCCTGGTTTTTTTGTCTTGTTCAAAGAACCGATCTTATTGAACTCATGAAACCTGCTGATCCTGCTCGATTATAAACGCTGACTTCTTTATGGACTTTGTATCGGGGAGCCTGGGGGCTCCATACCTGCTCTGTAACAAATGAACTGAGACCAGCAGCTCTTCTGCCTCTTGGGCTCGATACGTTGGGCACGGCTGACCTTTTCAGTCCTATAGAGCAGGTGCTTCTCTGCGGGGCTTTCAGAGCTGGGTGAGAAGAGCACTAAGCCAGGGGATTGGGAAGTCCATCAGGGTGGTGCGGTTCAGTTCACCCACCTTCTGCGAGAGAGGCGCTTCTAAATCCTGGATTAAATTAAGCACCCTTCTAGGGTGTCTGCAGTTGTGAGCACA
This sequence comes from Lepisosteus oculatus, assembly GCF_040954835.1. Taxonomy (NCBI): domain Eukaryota; kingdom Metazoa; phylum Chordata; class Actinopteri; order Semionotiformes; family Lepisosteidae; genus Lepisosteus; species Lepisosteus oculatus. The sequence continues at coordinate 21,547,696 of NC_090713.1, forward strand.
CTGGTGGAACTGCGGCACATGTAATTCCTTGTAGCACAGCAAACAGAAAAGTGCAAGAGCCTTTAAAACTAAAATTGCTCGTCACTGGAAACAAAATTGGCTTATTTGAAGCAGCTCAGTGACGGCTCTGTGTAATTTCAGTCTAGCTGTTAATTCTGTAGACGTGTGCGTGATTCAGGGAGGAGCACTGAAATCATTGTGTGTCATGCTGTTCCTTTTGGAAGGAATGGACTTGCTGAGCTTTAACTTTCACCATTAAAAAAATAATTCAAAAACAATGTGGAAATGAAGAACAGCGTTGTTCTCGTTTCATAGAAATTATTTCGCACTAATTTGTGGGCTTGGGGTTACAGTTCTGGGCTCGAGCGATCTTAGTACTGGTATGAAGTGATCATTCAGGAAAAGGTCATCAAGGCATTTTGAAGGCGTTGTATGAAAGCAGAGAACACATTGAGTAGGCAGAGTCCAGGACTGGTACAGTGGCTATGTGCCTGACTCTTTAGAGGTCTGAAATATTAAAAGGTGAATTTGTTTTTTTTCCCCCCAACTGCATTTTCTGCTTTTAAATCTTTTAAAGCCTGGATTTAATATCTCAAATTTCTGTTGGTTTCACTGTTTGAGTACAACTCCTTCAACATGGTACAGGTATTAGTTTTAAACGAACAGGATCAATTCTTACTGTATTTGAATAGATTAGTTAAGTACTTGTATTTGATAACATTGAAGATTTGTTTTGTCATCAGATCTTTGTGTGATGTTATAGGAATGAATATATTTTCTGCAGAGTAATATTTCGGTGTTCTAGGGTTATGTTTTTAGCTCATTTTAATGGGGGGGGGGTTCATTAAATTGTTAGATGTGATCGTTTTGTTATGATCCCTTAATACATAATGATATTTTCTCCAGGGGAAATTCAAAGATTTTCTTGAATGGATATCAGATCCTATATAATAGCTTAGAGAATAAAAATGACGTCTCCCAGGCAAATCCACTATCTTTGCTTTAAAGGGTCATGAAGCGGAGTTGTAATTCAAGATTCCTCCCAGAGCGGTCTGAAATCTGGTCACATTTTCCCCCATCTTAAATAGATGTTTGACCTCGGTGCTTTTATATAACAAGGGTTCAGAAGTCCAGCCCTCTTGTTTGGATCCACTTTCTTTCAGGTTCATGAGTCGGTCTAATGGCCTGAAGGACTTGCTTGATTTATAGCATTTCAGACTGGAGCTGGGGTGAGAGCTCGCGCTTGTGCATCTGGATTTGTGCGCCCTTGTTATATTGTGTAATTTAGGAGAGACCGCACAGAAGAGGATGACGTCTAATACATTTCTCTTTTTCGCTAAGTAATCCCGTTTTGCAGCGTAACCTCTTTAGGGAAACGCTAAGAGCCTGTTCCTAAATTTTCAGCGGCCGCAAAAAGAGGCTTTTGTAATTTTCTCTGGGGAACCCACCCGAAACTCCTCTCGGATCTTTCCTGGTTAGAGAGAACAGTGACGTAACTGTAGCCTGGTTGAAAGCAGGGTTTTCCAGGTTGTCACCGTTGGATTTTCAAGACTCGTTCAAGGGAAAACTTTTTTTTTTCCTCCTCCTCCTCCTCCTCATCCTCCTTCTCCTTAACGGTCTCCGTGCGCCGGACCGTAAAAATCAGAACTGCTCCTTTTGGGGAAAGGTGTGCGCAGGACAAAGCAGAGCACAGAACCTAAAAGGAAATTTAACTTTTTTTCTCTCTAACCAAATTCCCCCACTCTAACCTTTTTCAAGCACAGAGCCTTTTGCACAGAGAATCGTGTGAGACACAGGGTTCAGCATTCGAGGTGGTGGAGTAAGAGCCTGGTTTAACCTATTCATAGCTAAAATATCGCAACCTTCTTACTGGTCGGATTTCCCCCGACTCCCAAACCCCCCCCCTCCCCCTTCCTTGGAGGATTAATCATTTTTGTGTTTAAACGCCTTTATTTTGCTCTTCTTCTTGATGCCTCGTTGGAATCCTGTACACGGGATGAGTCGTGCCGCGGGGTTAGCGCCTGCGTGGGGCAGAGAGGAAGAGTGTGGGTGCGAGCCCTCCCCTCTGGCATGCGTCGTGCTGCCGGCCCCACACCCCCCCCCCGCTGCGCGCGGGCCCGGCCGGACGTGTGGGGCTGTAATGAGGGGCCTGTCCCGGCCTGGGGGGGTGGGGGGGGCATTGATGCTTGATGGAAGGGCTCCTGAGCTTAGCAGCCCGAGTTTGGCCAGCCAGCTGCGCTGGGGGGGGGTTGATGAACGGAATGAAAACATCCCGGAAAATGAAGCCTCCTCCCCCTTGTTCGAGACCCGTTCCCCAGCTATAGCGGTTGATTTCCTGCAGGGGGCACTAGCTCCACCCCCCCTCCCCCCCCCCCCCGATTGGTTCCAGGTCCTTCATTTGTTTCCTGTTTTTTATTTTAAAAGTGCTGATATTGCCCCCCCCGCCCCCCGGCCCCCGCACGTACTGTCCGGTGGGTGTTAGCTGCATATCGCACCCGCTACCAGGAGAGTAACAGTGTGCCCATGTTACCCTTCTGTTCAGTCTCGACATGCTCACCGCTGTATTCCTTGCATTTGCCCACCCCCTCCCTCCTCCCTCCTTTAAGATCAATTGTACACGCGTTGTCTTTCCTCTTCTCTGGAGTTGAGCGAAAAGGTGCCTTGCTTACAGAAGAGTTCGGATTCTAGGCTAGCCAGTCATAGGGAGTGTGTGCTTTTTTTTTTTAACATGAATGTCGTTGCTTGCAGAGAAGGGGATATTAACGGTCTCTCACCTCTCTCCGTTCCTCTTCCCACCCTCCCCCTCCCCCCCGGTCTCCCGCAGGTCCCCCTCGCCGGAGCCCATCTACAACAGCGAGGGCAAGAGGCTGAACACGCGGGAGTACCGCACCCGCAAGAAGCTGGAGGAGGAGCGGCACCTGCTCATCCAGGAGATGGTGGGCCTGAACCCCGAGTTCAAGCCCCCCGCGGATTACAAGTACGCCCTTGTCAGACCCCCTTACCCGCTGCCTTTTGCTCTGGAGCCTCGCTGTCGTCGTCGTTGCGTGAGAGGGGCTGTGGCGTTGCTCAGAGGCGCCGTTTTGGAGTTGACCCCCTTTTGTGGTTATTGGAAGCTCGGTTTCGTGTTGGCCTGAGAAAACCAGTCCTCAAAGAGACTTCCAGCCTGCACTGTTTCTCCCCCCTCCCTTCTGTTACCCTGCGTCACTCAAGTTGTCGACGCCCTCGCTTCACACAGAAGCGAAGCTCGCCTCTGTCGGGCTGGGTGGTGGTGGTAGTGGTGGTGGGTGGGGTTTATACGTCATTGGGTTTCGAGCTCTGTTTTTCTGTCCGTTTGCTAACGTTGCTCCCGTGTTCGGCCACCCCTGTCTGCAGGCCCCCTGCCACCCGCGTCAGTGACAAGGTGATGATTCCCCAGGACGAGTATCCCGAAATCAACTTTGTGGGCCTGCTGATCGGACCACGGTAAGAACAGGTTAAGGGCGGTGGTTAAGTGGATCGTTCGGACCTTGGCTTTGTTAGCCGGGTTTCTCTCAGCCAGCTGTTTTGTTTCCCACAACTTAAACCGTAGTATGAGACGTTCCCGTCAGGGACCACTTCCTGCCTTTTGTCTCTTAGGAGCTCATCTCGTGACCCTGAAAATTTGTTTCAGAGAGACAGAGTTGCTCTCGCGTCCCGCACAACAGCTGTGGGATGGTTAAAGCCTGTGCTGTTTCAGACTGTACCCCAGCTTGAAATTGAACTTTATTGCCATATGTAACCAGTACTGGTACTGGAATTCTTACTCACAGAAAGTCTCTCGATTGTAAAACAAGTGTAAAAAACAAGACAAAGTGCAAACAGTGCATCAAGACAGTGTACAAACAAACAATAGACAATGTGCAAGTAATAACGTAGCTCCTGCTATGACTGTGGTTCTCAAAGTATCTTACTCGTGCTCGTTGTCCTGCAGAGGCAACACCCTGAAGAACATCGAGAAGGAGTGCAGTGCCAAGATCATGATCCGGGGGAAGGGCTCGGTGAAGGAGGGCAAGGTGGGCCGCAAGGATGGCCAGATGCTGCCCGGGGAGGACGAGCCGCTGCACGCCCTGGTCACCGCCAACACCATGGAGAACGTCAAGAAGGCCGTCGAGCAGGTGGGCGGCGCCGACACTCGGGGCTGCCGCCGCCCTGCCTTTCTGTGCAGTGAACTTTCCTCCGTTTGAATTCGAGGTGCTTCAGACACCCCGTGATTCATATCACTCGCCATGGGTGCTTCGGGATCATCTTGGGAAAACGCCTTTTTAAAAAAATGTAGGCGTTGACGCCAAGTTGAAAAGGTTTTTTTTTTTTCTGGGGTGGGCTTGAACCTCGGATGTGTCCCCGCGAGCCGGCGGTGGTGACCCTGTTCACACCCCCCTCCTCCTCCTGCGTTTCAGATCCGCAACATCCTCAAGCAAGGCATCGAGACCCCCGAGGACCAGAACGACCTGCGCAAGATGCAGCTGAGGGAGCTGGCGAGACTCAACGGCACCCTGCGGGAGGACGACAACCGGTACCTATCCCCCCCCCCCCCCCCCCCCCGTTTTCTCACACGGAGTCGTGAGGCAGAGGGTTACACACCGGTGGCTTGCCGGAGCTTATAGATCGGTTCTTCCATTCTCATCCCATTCGGGGGACACAGGGGGAGTCCCGTCGAGCAGCGGGCTCAGGGCAGGGTACACCCTGGGTGGGACGGCAGTCCATTACAGGCCAGACACACACACACACACACACACACTTGCACCAGGGCCAGCCTTCCCAGAAGCCAGTTAAGCTCCCAGCATGTTTCTGGACTGTGGGAGCACCCGGAGGAGACCCACACGAGCACAGGGAGAACGTACGCACTCCATGCAGACAGCACCCCAGGTCTGGCATCGAAGCCCGTGCCGCGAGGCAGCAGTGCCCACCACTGTGCTGCCCAATTGAGGATCTGTTGTGTGTCCTGAGTGATCAATACCCAGAATCTTTGTGCTTTCATGCAAGAATAGTGATAGTTGTCTTGTGATGGACAGCACACGTTTCAAGATGTCATTCTGAGGTTGTAAAATGCTCTCGCGAAGAGCGGCGTTGAGCCAGGAGTCCTGCTGGGGGCTGGCATGCTGAAGGTGACTGGTCTTGTTTTGCAGGATCCTGAGGCCGTGGCAGAGCTCGGAGCCGCGCAGCATCACCAACACGACGGTCTGCACCAAGTGTGGTGGCGCAGGGCACATCTCCTCTGACTGCAAGTTCACCAGGTAGGTCCTGGGGCCCCGTCGTCAGGAAGCTACCTCGGGTTTATCATCGTGTCTGTTTTAGTGCTCGAAAGGCCAACGTAACTGTCACGGCAGGTGTACTTGCTAAGTGACACACCTGTGGACTCGCTGGGATTAAATACTGGGAATCTCCTATGTCAGGCCTTTTATAAGAACGGCCTAAACAGACACTGGGGTGTGTATTGCAGGGGGCGTTGGAATATGTGTAATACCATCCCAGTTTTCAGGCAGGAGAGCTCTCCTCTGACGCTGAATGCAGTGGACTTAGTGATATAGATACTGATGACTGTAGATAATAGGGTGTAGTAGTTTTGTCCCAGAGCAACCCAGTTTCCACCAGCGTGCCAGGTTCTCTGTGGCGCCTGGTCTAACCTGTGAGCAGCTCTTTCGCCTCCAGGCCGGGTGAGCCGCAGTCGGCCCAGGACAAGGCCCGGATGGACAAGGAGTACCTGTCCCTGATGGCGGAGCTGGGCGAAGCTCCCGTTCCGTCCTCTTCGGGCGGCCACTCCAACGCCCCGCACCACGGCGGCCATCGGGGCTCGGGCCCCGGCGGCAACCAGCCCCAGCAGGTGAGCCCGTGTGCCTCGGCCGCCCCTGACTGGACGGTGCTCTTCCTCTCCGCTCCTTCCTGGTGCTTGCTGGCGTTGCTGAAATCTTCGTAGTTGCAGATCTTTTTTTGGGGGTTTTTCCTTGTGAAATTTGACATTATTTTTGGTTTTGTTTTTTGAGAAGAACCGGCCGCCCTGGATGAACTCCGGCCCGTCTGAGAACAGGCACTTTCCCAGCATGCATGGCGGCCATGGCGGCCACGGCGGCCCGGGAGGGCATCACAACTTCCCGCCGCCGATGGGCATGGGCGGCCCACCCATGCCGCCCAACCCCAACGGGCCCCCTCCTCCTTGGATGCAGCCCCCCCCTCCTCCGATGAACCAGGGTCCTGGGCCACACGGACACCCCCATATGGGTGAGACTTCTTGGGGTAATGAAACTGGATTCTGTGAGCGCTATGCGGTGTGGTACCTCAGAAAGAAGCTTTAGGCCTGTCGCCCCCATGTGTGAAAAGTCTGAAAACTAATGTGGTGGTCGGGTTGGCTTTGCACGGTTATTCTCCCAGCAAGGAAGGTCGAGCGAGCTCCTTCGATACCGGTTATTCTTTCCCTGTTTTTGATTACACTGAAAGGAGGTGGGGCTATACCTGCCCCAGGTCAAAGGGGAACTGCAAGGGTATTTTTATGTTTTGGGGTTAAAAGGATTAGCAGTGATGTGCGCGTTTCAAGCCACAAGAACGGTAAAATGTCCACCGTAACGGGTAAAACCTCCCATTTACGTTGCGAAACGCAGGAAGTTTCCAGGTCTGCTCAGCGCCATGTTCTGGGATTCAGGTGTCCGGCCCTGCGACACAGTGAACAAGCAGGCTTGTGAGTCCAGCTCTTCTAATCCAGTAGAAATACTGCTCTCCTCTCCAAGACGGTTTCACTGGCAAATACTGCTCACTGGTTAACTCTGCCTGCGGATCACGCTGGAACATTTCTGCGGTGAAATGTCTGCTGCACAACCTGTACTTATCCACTCGTACATCTCAGTACATTACAGTGAGCAGGAAGGGCTGCTTCACGTCGCAGTTCGTGCGAACTCTCGGGAGCATGGCAACTTGCAGTACTTTCACAGAGCTCAGGGATTTCTGCTGCGTTCCGAGATGGAAGAATTTTAAAATAACTGGCCTGTGAATTTAGGACTACAGCCCCGCCTCTCGCTGTGCAGACGGCCCGGACTTGGCGCATCCCAGTAAGGATTCCGAGGGGATGCAGGAAGGCCCTGCCAGCTCCTCTGAGCCTTCTGAGCTCCTAAAGACGGTTCTCTCTCTCCTCTGCCCTCTAGGCCTGCTGCCGCCTCCAATGGGTCTGATGCCCCCTCCTCCACCTCCCAATAGCCAGCCGCCGCCGCCGCCTTCAGCGCCGCTCCCTCCGTGGCAGCAGCAGGCCCCCCCTCCGCCTCCGACCAGCAGCATGGCCACCAGCGCACCGCTGCCATGGCAACAGAGTAAGTCCCCCACCCCCCCTTTGGTGCAGCCAGCCTGCTTCGTTCGCCCCAGCCAGGCGGTTCTCGGGTGGCAGGGCTCTCGGGGATTGAGTTGGAGAAGCCGGCGTGGTGGCCGTCGGCTTCTGGTTCAAAGAGCTTTCAGCTCCTTATGGTATTTTTTGTCCTCAATTTTTCAAAGTCCGTACTGTGTGCTCCTTATTGGAAGTGACTGTAGCAGTTGACCTTCTAGTACAGTCAAGCAGAACTGGCATATTCATGATCACCGAAGAGACTCGATTATTTAAAGCCTTAAATACATCAGACTTGGTACTAGATTGGCGAGTCTCTCCGTTTTCCTCATGCTTGACCATCGATCCTTGTTTTCCGCTCTGTAGACACCATCACCACCTCTTCTCCGGGCTCTGGAAACCTGCCCCCTTGGCAGCAGCAGCAGCAACAGCAACAACAACAGCAACAGCAGCAGCAGCAGTCCTCGGGGTCCTCCGCCCAGCCCCCGCCTCCCATGGGGAACCCCTCCCTGGTGCCCCCGCCGCCGGGAGTCCAGCCTCCTCTGCCCCCCGGCGCCCCTCCCCCTCCCCCACCTCCTCCTCCGGGCTCTGCGGGCATGATGTACGCCCCCCCTCCTCCCCCGCCCCCCATGGATCCCTCCAACTTCGTCACGATGATGGGGATGGGGGTCCCCGGGATGCCGCCCTTTGGGATGCCCCCTGCGCCCCCTCCTCCGCCCCCCCAGAACTAAGCTGCCCCCCCTCCTTCCACCCTCCCACCCCCGGGTGGAGCAGATGTGCGGACTCTGACCTTAACGCAACTGTTTTTAGAAAAAAACAACACGATGTAAATACTGGATTTCCACACAGGGCATTTTTAAAAGGGGAAACTTTTAACGTTGACATCACCACGCTGTTCTCTAAAGGTTTGGAGTGTGGTGGTGAAACCAGTATACTGGTCCCATACCCTCGAGGCCCTCTTGCAGAGTCTTTCACGAGGGAGGAGAGTCCTCCTGTGTGGAACAGTCTTAGACCTGATGAACGTGGCGCTCTTTCGAGTTGGTTTTAGACTTGAAACACCGGAAGACCCCTGTGTGTGTGTGTGTAATTATTCTGCTGTGGAGGTCTGAGCATGACGGGGGTGCTGTACTGAGGAACAGTGTCGGCATTCCCAGCCCAGTCCCAGGTAAACTGATCAATCCCGTGTTTCTTCCCTGTAAATCTCACCCTGGCATCGACCTCTTTTGTCTTCTAGCTTGCAAATTGCAACTTGAGTTTGCTGTCCTAGCTTAGGACTCCTGGTTGTTTTTTTGGGGGGGGGGGGTCAGTTATGTGTATATTGTTTCCTAGTGAGATGTTTGGTTTTTCATTGTTGTAAAAACACAGCTTCCTTGGTAATTTTGTGATCCAAAGAGGCGATCCTCCCCAGTCCTGGTTTGCAATGAAAAATGAACCCCCTGGGATCTTTCTAAAATTACTCATTAGGGCCTAATGGGGCATAGGTCATTTAATTTCAAGCTGTGGATGGAAACCCGATTTGTAAATCTTTTTATTTTCCCCTGTAATGGGTAGTTTGGGCTTCCGAGATCCTCTGAATCGCGGGAAGATCTTCTAAGCCACAGAACGGTTTTATTTGCGAAGTCAAATTCAGAAGCTGTGGGAAAATGTGATTGAAAGGTCGGTGTTGCTAATGGGTGGTGCCTGTTGCTTTTGAAACGGCAGAAGCCTTTTCTCTCCTCAACAGATGAGAACCGTTTCCCCGAGTAGACAGATCTAAGCTGTTCTTCACCAGCTGCCGCCCCCTCTCCCTCAGGGTTTTTTCTGTCATTCAAAACCGCGTCCTGAAACTGACCATCTAAAAGGCCCCTGGCAAGACCTGCAGTTTGTCTGCCTTAAAATGTGCAAGTCGTCAGATGTGAAGAGTATTACGAATGTTCCTGAACTGGCATCGAAAATGTGTCATCTGTTAAACGTGTAAAAAGACTTTTTGTAGTTTTTTTTTTTAAGCTTGTTCTCCCCAAGTTGGACATCTGGGCCCCACGCCCCCTGTGACCTTGCCAGCAACACTACGTATTGGTCAGTGTGCTTTGTGGTCTTGCTACCAGGAGTTCTGCTGTGCCCCCTTCCCAGCCCCCTGAGCGGCTTTTTGATATATCGGTTCTATTGACTTTCTATTATTGATGTTTATTTTCTGTATCTTTTCAGTGAAAATAAAGGGGAGTTATAAATTTACAGAACCCATTGTCCTGTTCCTGGGGGAGGGAGGGGGGGGCTCTTGGTTTGTGCTGTTTCTGTTGAAGGTACAAGGTGGAAATGTTTAAAAAGGGTTGAACTCTTAATGGTGCTGATACTCCCGAGTTCAGCTGTGTGGGCCGCCGCTGTCCAAGTCTCTTTCTTCCCAAACGTGCACGGTTCAGCTGGGCTGATTAAACGGAACGAGTTTAAGGGGCTTGACTGGAAAGAAAAGGGCAGCCTTCTGTCCTTCCAGGATAGCAGTCTTACCCGCCCTGCTTTAAACCTTGCAAGATTCTCTGCAGGATGGCGGTTGCGATGCTTTTCAGGAACAGAAGAGTGTTCTCTCCCAGCACCCTATTTTAACAGCTCCACCCTGTGCCCTCCTGCCTGTCTTTTGTGTGCGCTGGTGACCGCTGGGGGTTTTGGCTGCCAGATTCAGCCCCCTGCTCCCATCATTCATCCTGGCGTCTTTTTTTAACCCTGGCCTTTGAGGAGGGGGTCAGCGCTTTAAATAGACGCCTCGGAGCCAGAGACATGCTTGGCTGCGGACGCCCTCTCCAGCTGCCCCAGTGCAGCAGGGCACGATGGGACTTGTGGTCCAGTGCAATGCTCGGTCTCGAGAGATTTGTGGCCATATAAGTCTACTCATTGATAGCGGTGCGGATGTGGAGTTTATTTACATCTTGGGGAAGCCTCTTGATTAAGATGAAGACAATTGATTAAGCGTAGCGGTTGCTGGGAAAAAATTCAGATATTCCCTCCCTTACTCCTTGTAGGGTAAAAAAATTGTTGCAACACTGATGTAGTTTGTGCTTCCCAGCTATGAGAGGAATTTAAGTCCTACAGTGAATCGGCGAGTATCATCGGTGGGAGCAGCGCTTTTCAACCTGACGACGTTCAGCAACGCCCGTCTCTGCTACCCCCCCCTCATCTGTACCACCAAGGGGGGGCGGGCAACGTGTTTATTTCCAGCCGTGTCCTTTCATCTCGCTTTCTGCGGGGAGACAATCGCGGCGCCTAATAGGGCGCGTTATGAATATTAACTGAGCGACCGTTAGCGTGGCAGCCGATTGGACGCGGCCGGCGCTGGGGGACCCGCCCCCTCCTTGCATATTAATGAGGGCCGGTTTATAAGGCGGCCAGGGGGCGGGGAGTGGTGACAGTCTGCGGGTCTCCGCTGCAGTAGGACAGAGCTGAGGGGCTTCTGAGGACTAAGGGGAGGGGGGTGTCGCCTGACTGCATGTTCCAGTTTCCTTCAGCCGCATTCACACCGTAAGAGCGAAGCTACCCGAGCCCGAAACAGCCAGCCAGCCAAGATGTCGCGACCTCTGACAGACCAGGACCGTAGGAAGCAGATCTCCGTCCGGGGGCTCGCCGGCGTGGAGAACGTGACGGACCTGAAGAAGAACTTCAACCGCCACCTCCACTTCACGCTGGTGAAGGACCGCAACGTGTCGTCGACGCGCGACTACTACTTCGCCCTGGCGAACACCGTGCGCGACCACCTGGTGGGCCGGTGGATCCGCACCCAGCAGCACTACTACGAGAAAGACCCCAAAGTAAGCACCCCGGCGCTGGAGGAGGAGGAGGAGGGAGGGGGGGTGTTTGCCGCATGCAGGCTGGGCCAGCTGGGGGGCGGGGCCGGCGTGGAGGTGATGACGGACGGGGGGCCGGAGCCGCTGGGCTTTGCCGGGGGTTACGGGGGGGGTCTTTTACAGTCTCCCTAAGGATCATCCCTGCGTCTCTCCGTTGGCCTTTGGAGAGCGTGGGGCGACGTGCCACAAAGCATCCCTCCCCCCCCCCATCACCGGCGCGATGACGTGCGAGACCGTACGCCCCCCCGTAAAAAAAACACCGAAGAGTTGCAGCGGGGTACCTGTACCCCCCCCGTCTGTCTTTCTGTGAACCCCGCGGTCTGTAAGGGCTCCGAGGGCGCCGCCTGTTCATCCCGCTGCCAGCTGTCCTTTTGATAGGCGCGTACTGTTAGAATATCATATTGTTTATTCGTCTAATGGGTCATATATAGTCATGTGTATATACACAGTCCTTTAATCTTATTCGAAACAGAAACGGAATGGGTTATATCTCCCCCCCCTCGACTTTATTTCACATATTCGCGTATCGCAGGGGAGAAGGAGAATCGTGACACGCGGCGTGTCTTTTGCGTTCTCTCTCTCGGGTGTGTAATGGAGTTGAAGGTTGCGTGTCTCGCAAGCACCGGAGCGACAGTAGACCATTTTGTTTTGCGACTCCGTCCACCCGGGATTCCTCACGGGAGATTTATTCCCGGTTCACCTGTTTTGTTTTGGGGTTCTCCCGCCCCCCGGATGATCGCCTCTGGCAAAGTAGAACAGCGTAGCGTGTATTACAGTAGCCAAACAAGAACTCCTCTGGTCTGAGGTTGACGTTTAAAACAAATGAAACCGACCTGGAGGCGTTTTTTTTTCCCGGCGACAGCGGAGAGACCGGTGCGGGGCAGCCGGTTCAGACTCCCGTGGGTTTAGCACGGCCGGGCGGTACAACGACATTTCCTGTCACCCCAGCCTGCCATGCCAGCCCGGGGGAGACCGGAGCTCCGTGTTTGTTCAGAAGGAGATTTCAATTTGAAATCATACCCCAGCGCCCCACGGAGGAGGTGCTGGAGCAGGAATCGCCAGACGGGGAACAGTGCCTTTCGTGGTTCATTACACGAGCGATTTCTCAGTGAGCCTGTGCGCCTCAGGTCCTCTTCAGCCCTCAACGGGTGATTAAAAAAAGATGACTTTGCTTGGCCCATCGTTACAGCTGACAGGTGCTGCCAGTCTGTAAAAAGAGGCGACCTATAAGACTGACTGGCCTGGGGCTCCCCAAGATCAGGGCTAGAGACCCCCTGATTCAGGGGGACCTGTAAGACTGACTAGACTGTGGCTTCTCAAGATCAGGGCTAGAGACCCCCTGATTCAGGGGTTTCCAGGTCATGGATCCCCATCACGCCCAGCAGTTCAGAGAGGCCATGAGGGGTACAGGCCAGGGGGGGAATTTGGGTGCAGTGATGGACATTGCTGTCTCGCAGCGCTGGGGCCCCGGGTTCATTTCCTGGGGTGCTGTCTGGGTGGAGTCTGCATGTTCTCCCCGCGTTCGTGTGGGTGTCCTCTAGGTGCTCCGGTTTCCTCCCACAGTCCAGAGACATGCCGGGAAGTTAACTGGCTTCTGGGAAAACTGGCCCTGGTGTGAGTGTGTGTGTCCTGTGATGGACTGTCCCTGGTGTGAGTGTGTGTGTCCTGTGATGGACTGTCCCTGGTGTGTGTGTGTGTGTCCTGTGATGGACTGGGGTCCCGTCCAGGGTGTACCCTGCCTTGTGCCTGGTGCTTGCTGGGATAGACTCCCGCTCCCCCATGACCTGGAATTCACCTTGGAAGGAGCAGCTGGACACTGGGTGGATGGAAATCCTCTTGGTGGCAAATGTCCATCCTGCAGGAATCCTGTTCCTGGATATTTTAGTGTGATCTTGCTGTATTTATTGATCAGTATTATAACGAGTAGTGAAGGCACCGTTCTGTTATTAATCCTGCGTTTTTGATATATAAAAGAACTCCTCTTTGTGGAAAACATCTATCTCCTTGGAAATACACAGGGTCAGGTCATGAAACTCCCAGTCTCCTCCTGGGGAAGACTAAGGCAGTAGCTGAGCGTTTCAGGTTCCGATGTACCAGTGGCCCAGAGTTTGTGAGACCCTGCTCCTTTTTCGTGTTTTCTGTTTGATCTTGTAACACACGACGCAGCGCCACAAAAACCAAAAAAAACGAGTCACACAAGTAGATGTCCATACCCACTGTCAGAGGGAGTGGGCGCCCTGTGTTATTCGGGGTGTTTTAAATCATACTGCTTCGCTGTGAAGTAAATTCTGGACTTGTTTAGGTTACAGTGCGCTGAGCCAGACCCGTGAGAGACGGTTGTCCAGAAGTGTCCCCTTCCACCCGAATTCAGTCTCGCAAAAGGGAGGGGCATCCTACCGAGAAGCAATTAAAATCCAGCAAACCCATCCCGTTTCTAACCTCTTCTTCCGGGACAGGGTCGCGGGGGGAAGCCGGAGTCTATCCCAGGGAGCAACAGGCGCAAGGCAGGGTACGCCCTGGACAGGACGCCAGTCTGTCACAGGGCACACACACTAAACACCAGGGCCACTTTTCCCAGAACCCAGTTAACCTCCCCCGCATGGAGAAAACCAGAACAGCTGGAGAAAAAGCTCAATAACCCAGAGGGAACATGCAAACTCCACACAGACAGGTCTGGAATTGAACCCGGGGACCCAGCGCTGTGAGGCAGCGATGCTGACGGGGCCACTATGCTGGTGCGACAGAGGGGATTAGTTCCAGTACTCTTGTGCTGCTTTGCTGATGCCTTCCCAGCTGGTATCTGCAGCTCGTTGAGCTGGGTATAGTGGGGGAGGCTGGCCAGAAGTGTCCACTCTGGAAGAGGGACACGAAGAACAGGGCGCCAGATTCCAGGAGGGGATCCTGCAAATCCTGCTTCTGGTGTTGGCGACCTTCGGTAAAGTCAGCCTTCTAGACTGTCAGGAGGATGGGGCTGGGGGGGGGGGTGTCGACTGGGATGTCTGGCATGCCCCAGGAAAGGTCAAGAGGTGAAAAGGTGACCCGCTGGTAAAGGTCGTGTCTCCGATTTCAAGCGCATTGCTCGAGAGCCGTTTGGAAACCATCTACTGTATGACGCCGGACAATAACTCCGGTGGGGGATTTTTACAGGACCTTCGGCAGCCTGGGCTGCACAAACTCGAGCCCGAATGGGAGTCGGACAGACCTGTGTATTCTTGGGCCTCAAGTACCTCGCTGGGAAGCCAGTTCCAGACACCCGCTGCTCTTTGTGTAAAGGAGCTGTTCCTGTTCCCCAGAGACCAGGGATCATTCTTCCTGTGAATTCTTTTAGTAAAGCTTTATGTGAATGTTGCTGCATAGTGACCCCTGAATGCAGCCCTGGCCCCGGGGAGCCCCAATCCAATTAGTCTTATAGGTCACCCCGAATCAAGGGTACCCAACTCTTGTCCTGGGGAACCCCAGATCCAGTTATTCTTTTAGGTCACCCAGAATCAGGGGGCCCCTAACATTTATTCTGGGCAGGCCCAAATCCAGTTATCCTTAGAGGTCCCCCCGAATCGGGGGGGTCCCCAGCCCTGAATGTGTATTGTACCCCGATGTTTCCGTGGATGTGAATGCGCCAGTTTCCGCTGTGCACTCTGCTGAGGGGGACAGCGAGGTTCAGTTCAGCTCAGTGTGTTGTCATTATTGTACAAGAGAGAGCGGAGTTCTCGTTTCTCCTGGGCCGAGGTGCACAGACCGCTGGGGCAGTCCGCACAGCGTCACAGCGCAACGCCGAGAATCGCTCGCCGCTGCTGGGGAAGTGTGGGTCTACAAGTCCAAATAAAACCGTGCCACCAGCAGATAAATAGATCAATCAGGGAATAAATGCGAACGTGCAGTAGTGTAAGTAGGAGTGTGCAAATAAACATTCGGAAATACAGGGGTGGGGAGGAGACTAGTGCAGACAATAGTGCAGGACGTGGTGATCACGAGCAGTGTGCACAGCCCGCTCCTCGTGCTCTGTGTCCTGTGTCCTGTGTGCCTCCTGTCCCCCCCCCCCTGCCTGGACACCTGCCCAGCCCGTGACTCGCCCTCCCCTCTCTTCCTAATCCCCCCTGCCCCGGGCAGATTCAATTTTATTGCCCCGCAGGGGCAGTTGCGAGGGGCCATTATTGCAGCCGGCACACGGGATGCCTGGAGTTCCTGGCGGGCATTGTGACCTTTGCAGACGCGCCCCCCCAGCTCCCCACAAATCTCCCCCTCTGGTCCTATTAATACCCCGAGTCAAGTGACAGGGTTATCCAAGCTGCCCCCTGCCTGTTGCCGGGCCCGGGGCAGCGGGGCAGCAGGGCTGGAGGGGTCAGGGCGAGCCCGAAATGTCAGAGTTCACCCGCCGAGGGGCCGAAGGGAGCTTAGATGTCCTGGCTGCAGGAGGGATCTGGCCGGGTGGGGAGGGCAGGGCCGCTGGATAATCGCCGAGCTTGTCAGAGCAAGAGCTCCCGATTCCTCCAGGCCGTCTTGTAGCTTGTCAGCCCGGCGGACGTGTTTATATCGCAAAGACCCCTATTCTTCGCACGCGGGGGGCACGGGGTGGTAGGGGGAACGCCGAGCCGGGCAGCAGCTGTGTCTCTGTGTGCCGGGCGGGTTCCAGACAGTGATGGACTCGCCCCCACTTCAGACAGCCCCACCCCCCCCGTGGCTGTGACACGCCCCCATTGGACAGTGACAGGGGACACTGGGCTGGTTCCTGCCTGCTGTGTCTCCATCTCCTTTCTGTCATGAGCACAACGGGGCAGTCCCACCTGAGACAAGAGTCCCCATCGCTGGTCCGACACGATCAGATTGACCTGCTGGAGGACAGCAGGGAAGATCTGAGCTCCTGTACTTGTGGGAAAGTCTGCATCGCTGAGCTGAGCTCCTGTGCTTGAGACAGAGTCTCCATCGCTGGTCCGACACGATCAGATTGACCTGCTGAAGGACAGCAGGGACAGTCTGAGCTCCTGTGCTTGAGACAGAGTCCCCATCGCTGGTCCGACATGATCAGATCGACCTGCTGAAGGACAGCAGGGACAGTCTGAGCTCCTGTGCTTGAGACAGAGTCCCCATCGCTGGTCCGACACGATCAGATCGACCTGCTGAAGGACAGCAGGGACAGTCTGAGCTCCTGTGCTTGAGACAGAGTCCCCATCGCTGGTCCGACATGATCAGATCGACCTGCTGAAGGACAGCAGGGACAGTCTGAGCTCCTGTGCTTGAGACAGAGTCCCCATCGCTGGTCCGACACGATCAGATTGACCTGCTGAAGGACAGCAGGGACAGTCTGAGCTCCTGTGCTTGAGACAGAGTCCCCATCGCTGGTCCGACATGATCAGATTGACCTGCTGAAGGACAGCAGGGACAGTCTGAGCTCCTGTGCTTGAGACAGAGTCTCCATCGCTGGTCCGACACGATCAGATTGACCTGCTGAAGGACAGCAGGGACAGTCTGAGCTCCTGTGCTTGAGACAGAGTCTCCATCACTGGTCCGACACGATCAGATTGACCTGCTGAAGGACAGCAGGGACAGTCTGAGCTCCTGTACTTGTGGGAGACTCTCCATCGCTGGTTCCGACACGATCAGATTGACCTGCTGAAGGACAGCAGGGACAGTCTGAGCTCCTGTGCTTGAGACAGAGTCCCCATCGCTGGTCCGACACGATCAGATTGACCTGCTGAAGGACAGCAGGGAAGATCTGAGCTCCTGTGCTTGAGACAGAGTCCCCATCGCTGGTCCAACATGATCAGATTGACCTGCTGAAGGATAGCAGGGAAGATCTGAGCTCCTGTACTTGTGGGAGAGTCTCCATCGCTGGTCCGACACGATCAGATTGACCTGCTGAAGGACAGCAGGGACAGTCTGAGCTCCTGTGCTTGAAGGAGAGTCTCCATCACGGGCCCAGCATCATCCTGCTTCTCTTTCCTCCTCTCTTTCAGCGTATCTACTACCTCTCCCTGGAGTTCTACATGGGCCGCACCCTGCAGAACACCATGGTCAACCTGGGCCTGGAGAACGCCTGCGATGAAGCCACCTACCAGGTGGGGGCGTGCTAGAGCAAGCTGCCACATTCAGGCCACTACAGGCCAGAGCTCATCCTGGTTTCCATACGTTTCCATAGGGCAGCTTGGGAAATCCAGTCAGCTGCACCTTTTTATTGTATCTTTTGAGTTGTGGGACTCGCCGATAATTTGGAAACACCCATCAATGCACCAGCTTTAACCTCCCTCTCCCCAAATCACGTGCCCCACCCCCTCTTCCCAGATCCCTTTCCTCTATCCCAGTCTGTTTCCCGGTTCTTCCACCTTGCCTCTCTGTTCTCCCTATCCTGCCTTCCTCAGCCGTCTTCCTCTCGCCCCCGTCACCCCTGACCCCTGACCCCACCCTCTGCGAGCCCCCTCTCCCCGGGGCGCTGCCGATCTCTAATGGGATCTCGCTCTCGCCCCTGTGACCCCTGACCCCTGACCCCACCGGTGTCTAACGGGATCTCGCACTTGCTGTCTCCCTGGCTCAGCTGGGCTTAGACATGGAGGAGCTGGAGGACATCGAGGAGGACGCCGGCCTGGGGAATGGGGGTCTGGGCCGCCTGGCAGGTGAGCTGGTAGGGCACCCCCTCTTGTGGACACCCCCGATTCACCCTCGTGGGCTCTCCCTGTCTCTGATCCTGTCTCCCCCTGTCTCTGTCCCAGTCTCTCTCTGATCCTGTCTCTCTCTGACCCTGTCTCTGATCCTGTCTCTCTCTGACCCTGTCTCCCCCTGTCTCTAATTGTGTCTCATTCTGACCCTGTCTCTCTCTGTCCCAGTCTCTCTCTGATCCTGTCTCTCTCTGACCCTCTGATCCTGTCTCTCTCTGACCCTGTCTCCCCCTGTCTCTAATTGTGTCTCATTCTGACCCTGTCTCTCCCTGTCTCCGACCCTGTCTCTCTCCGACCCTGTCTCTCTCTCTGTCCCAGTCTCTCTCTGAGCCTGTCTCTGATCCTGTTTCTCCCTGTCTCTGACCCAGTCTCTCCCTGTCTCTGACCCTGTCTCTCTCCGACCCTGTCTCCCCCTGTCCCCAGCCTGTTTCCTGGACTCCATGGCCACCCTGGGATTGGCTGCCTATGGCTATGGGATCCGCTATGAGTTTGGCATCTTCAATCAGAAAATCGTCAACGGGTGGCAGGTGAGGACTCTCCCACTGTCCGGCGCGGACACTTACACATGAGGCCCTTCGAGACCGACAGGATGAGACGACTGAGTTTAAACAGGCGCTTGACTGAACGGTCAGGTCTGGTATCGTGTCACAGCTCCCCAGATAGAAACAAGCGGTTTTCAGTGCGTCTTAGGCCCTGTTTCAATTCCCTCAAATGAATTCATGAATTAAAGATGAACTTTCCAGTTCTGCTTTGATATCGGACTAGATGGGTAATTGCTTCTGTATAGTCATTAGTCCTGTTTCACTGTAACAAATACGCAACTCTTCAGCTGTGGCAGTTTGAACTGCTTTTCCAGAGCGGTTTTGATCTTTTATTTCTTAATCAGAATGAAAATAAAGCCATCGTTGCTTCTTTTATTATGGACGCTCAGCCATGCTGACATGGCTGATGATGTCATCACTGTTGGCCAGTACAAACACCAGGGGGTGTGTTCTGTCTTGTCTCCGCCCCTCGCAGGTGGAGGAGGCTGACGATTGGCTGCGCTACGGCAACCCCTGGGAGAAGGCCCGCCCCGAGTACATGCGGCCCGTCCACTTCTACGGGCGTGTGGAGCACACAGCCGAGGGCGTGAAGTGGGTGGACACGCAGGTGAGAGAGCTCACGGATCGCGGGCACTGCTTCGCTCACACCTCATAGCCGGCGTTGGCGGTGAGCAGATTGACAGACTGGGGGTCTGTGGATTGACGAGGGGGGGAAACTGCTCTTCGCTTTGTAAGGTCGGTGTTTTTCCCCCCTCTGACCCCCTGCAGGTGGTCCTGGCTCTGCCCTACGATACCCCCGTCCCGGGCTACAGGAACAACACCGTCAACACCATGAGGCTGTGGTCTGCCAAGGCCCCCAACGAGTTCAACCTCAAAGACTGTGAGCCCTTGGGTGGGGGGGGGGGAAGGGAGTGTAGGCTAGGGGTGAGAGCTGAGGCACTGGGAGAGAGAGAGGGAGGCAGTGTGGGCTAGTGGTGAGAGCTGAGGCACTGGGAGAGAGAGAGGGAGGCAGTGTGGGCTAGTGGTGAGAGCTGAGGCACTGGGAGAGAGAGAGAGAGAGGGAGGCAGTGTGGGCTAGTGGTGAGAGCTGAGGCACTGGGAGAGAGAGAGGGAGGCAGTGTGGGCTAGTGGTGAGAGCTGAGGCACTGGGGGAGAGAGACTGGGAGGCAGTGTGGGCTAGGGGTGAGAGCTGAGGCACTGGAGAGAGAGAGAGAGGGAGGCAGTGTGGGCTAGTGGTGAGAGCTGAGGCACTGGGAGAGAGAGAGAGAGGCAGTGTGGGCTAGTGGTGAGAGCTGAGGCACTGGGGGAGAGAGACTGGGAGGCAGTGTGGGCTAGGGGTGAGAGCTGAGGCACTGGGAGAGAGAGAGAGGGAGGCAGTGTGGGCTAGTGGTGAGAGCTGAGGCACTGGGAGAGAGAGAGAGAGGCAGTGTGGGCTAGTGGTGAGAGCTGAGGCACTGGGAGAGAGAGAGGGAGGCAGTGTGGGCTAGTGGTGAGAGCTGAGAGACTGGGAGAGAGAGAGAGAGGCAGTGTGGGCTAGTGGTGAGAGCTGAGGCACTGGGAGAGAGAGAGGGAGGCAGTGTGGGCTAGGGGTGAGAGCTGAGGCACTGGGAGAGAGAGGGAGGCAGTGTGGGCTAGTGGTGAGAGCTGAGAGACTGGGAGAGAGAGAGGGAGGCAGTGTGGGCTAGTGGTGAGAGCTGAGGCACTGGGAGAGAGAGAGGGAGGCAGTGTGGGCTAGGGGTGAGAGCTGAGGCACTGGGAGAGAGAGGGAGGCAGTGTGGGCTAGTGGTGAGAGCTGAGGCACTGGGAGAGAGAGAGAGGGAGGCAGTGTGGGCTAGTGGTGAGAGCTGAGGCACTGGGAGAGAGAGAGAGGGAGGCAGTGTGGGCTAGTGGTGAGAGCTGAGGCACTGAGAGAGAGAGGGAGGCAGTGTGGGCTAGTGGTGAGAGCTGAGGCACTGGGAGAGAGAGAGGGAGGCAGTGTGGGCTAGGGGTGAGAGCTGAGGCACTGGGAGAGAGAGAGGGAGGCAGTGTGGGCTAGTGGTGAGAGCTGAGGCACTGGGAGAGAGAGAGGGAGGCAGTGTGGGCTAGTGGTGAGAGCTGAGGCACTGGGAGAGAGAGAGAGAGGGAGGCAGTGTGGGCTAGTGGTGAGAGCTGAGGCACTGGGAGAGAGGGAGGGAGGCAGTGTGGGCTAGTGGTGAGAGCTGAGGCACTGGGAGAGAGGGAGGGAGGCAGTGTGGGCTAGGGGTGAGAGCTGAGGCACTGGGAGAGAGGGAGGGAGGCAGTGTGGGCTAGTGGTGAGAGCTGAGGCACTGGGAGAGAGAGAGAGGGAGGCAGTGTGGGCTAGTGGTGAGAGCTGAGGCACTGGGAGAGAGAGAGGGAGGCAGTGTGGGCTAGTGGTGAGAGCTGAGGCACTGGGGGAGAGAGACTGGGAGGCACTGTGTGCTAGTGGTGAGAGCTGAGGCACTGGGAGAGAGAGAGGGAGGCAGTGTGGGCTAGTGGTGAGAGCTGAGGCACTGGGAGAGAGAGAGAGGGAGGCAGTGTGGGCTAGTGGTGAGAGCTGAGGCACTGGGAGAGAGAGAGGGAGGCAGTGTGGGCTAGTGGTGAGAGCTGAGGCACTGGGGGAGAGAGACTGGGAGGCACTGTGTGCTAGTGGTGAGAGCTGAGGCACTGGGAGAGAGGGAGGGAGGCAGTGTGGGCTAGTGGTGAGAGCTGAGGCACTGGGAGAGAGAGAGAGGAGGCACTGTGTGCTAGTGGTGAGAGCTGAGGCACTGGGAGAGAGAGGGAGGGAGGCAGTGTGGGCTAGTGGTGAGAGCTGAGGCACTGGGGGAGAGAGACTGGGAGGCAGTGTGGGCTAGTTGTGAGAGCTGAGGCACTGGGAGAGAGAGAGGGAGGCAGTGTGTGCTAGTGGTGAGAGCTGAGGCACTGGGAGAGAGGGAGGGAGGCAGTGTGGGCTAGTGGTGAGAGCTGAGGCACTGGGAGAGAGAGAGGGAGGCAGTGTGGGCTAGTGGTGAGAGCTGAGGCACTGGGAGAGAGAGAGAGGAGGCACTGTGTGCTAGTGGTGAGAGCTGAGGCACTGGGAGAGAGGGAGGGAGGTAGTGTGGGCTAGTGGTGAGAGCTGAGGCACTGGGAGAGAGAGAGAGAGGGAGGCAGTGTGTGCTAGTGGTGAGAGCTGAGGCACTGGGAGAGAGAGAGAGGGAGGCAGTGTGGGCTAGTGGTGAGAGCTGAGGCACTGGGAGAGAGAGAGAGAGGGAGGCAGTGTGGGCTAGTGGTGAGAGCTGAGGCACTGGGAGAGAGGGAGGGAGGCAGTGTGGGCTAGTGGTGAGAGCTGAGGCACTGGGAGAGAGAGAGGGAGGCAGTGTGGGCTAGTGGTGAGAGCTGAGGCACTGGGAGAGAGAGGGAGGCAGTGTGGGCTAGTGGTGAGAGCTGAGGCACTGGGAGAGAGGGAGGGAGGCAGTGTGGGCTAGTGGTGAGAGCTGAGGCACTGGGAGAGAGGGAGGGAGGCAGTGTGGGCTAGGGGTGAGAGCTGAGGCACTGGGAGAGAGAGAGTTTGTAAAAACCCAGCGCCTTTCTTTCAACAGTCAACGTGGGGGGCTACATCCAGGCGGTGCTGGACAGGAATCTGGCGGAAAACATCTCCCGTGTGCTCTACCCCAACGACAACGTGAGAGTCGCCCCGGCGCTGGCCCTGCCTCTGCGTTCCACTTCTCCCCCGGCTGCTGGGTAACGCCTCTGCTTGTTCCCCCTTCTCTCTCCCCTTCCCGCCCTCTCCTGCCCCCTCTCCCTTTTTTATTCGTTCTCCCCTTTCCTGCCTTCGCCTCTGCCCCTCCGCACCCTCCTGTCTCCCCCCTGCACGCCCCCCCCCCCCGCAGTTCTTCGAGGGCAAGGAGCTGCGTCTGAAGCAGGAGTACTTCGTGGTGGCCGCCACCCTGCAGGACATCGTCCGCCGGTTCAAGTCCTCCAAGTTCGGCTGCCTGGACCCCGTGCGCACCTCCTTCGAGGCCTTCCCCGACAAGGTGAGGGCGCCGCCCTGGTGGCGCGTGCGCGCTACGACCGCCGCCGCCGGCTGGGAGGATATGCTCGATGGATAGGTGACGTTCTTATCGTCCTCGGGGATGAAGTGCAGTTTTTTTTAGTTGTGTTGATAATATCCTGCCGACTATAATAGTCTGCAAAGTGTGTTGGCTCTCTAAAAAACCCACTGGCCTGAAAACGAGGGGACCCACTTGGGTAGTGAGGTTCATTCCCCCTCCGGGGAGACCTACAGGGGCCGTTCTGCACCAGCGCCCCCCTCCGCCAGCACAGCGGATCCGGGGCAGGAGAGAGGAACCACTGCACCTGTTGAATTAAGGGGGGCCTTCGGGTTGTCCAAGCCCAGGGTGGGATTTAGCCAGGGCACCCCTGTTTTCACTTGCAGATCTTCCTAGAACAGGATCTTTAACGACCAGTTAGGAAGTCGTTACGCCAGATTAATGTCCTGTCCAAAGGCAAGCAGCTCCTAAAGCACCATATTCCTGTGGGACTGGATTGGCTATTCTGCTGCGGAGGGAAGATCGCCCCCTACTGGTCCACCGACACCACCCGCAGCAGCGAGGAACCCGGTTTTCCTTAGAGGTCTCGCAGCCCAGTAGTGACCGGGCCTGGTCCCGGCTGAGCCCCTGGGATGGGGCGCCTAGGGGCCGCGGCGGCGGGCGTCCCCCGGGGCCAGTGCCAGCACTGTGAGATGAACGTGTGTGTTTGGGGGGGTTCCTCGTCTGAACTGGGGGTACACTTCCTTCTGCCCGCAGGTGGCCATCCAGCTGAACGACACCCACCCGGCCATGGCCATCCCCGAGCTGATGAGGGTCCTGGTGGACGTGGAGAAACTGGCCTGGGACCAGGTGAGCGGACGCAGGCGTTGGAATTTCGCCCTGAGCACAAAACATATCTGTATCGGGGTCGGCGGTAGTCAAGTCCCACATTCTGGATGTGTGACATGAGGGTCAGCCAATCAGAGCAGGCAGGTTCG
Source organism: Lepisosteus oculatus (assembly GCF_040954835.1). Classification (NCBI taxonomy): domain Eukaryota; kingdom Metazoa; phylum Chordata; class Actinopteri; order Semionotiformes; family Lepisosteidae; genus Lepisosteus; species Lepisosteus oculatus. Next base: position 21,571,014 of record NC_090713.1, read on the forward strand.
GCCTCCTCCTCCTTCAAGTCCGGCCAATCGAGAGGAGACAAGTTCAACTTCCTGCTCCAAATCCAGCCAATCAGAGGTGAGAGGTTCAGCTTCCTACTTCAAATCCAGCCAATCAGAGGAGACAAGTTCAGCTTCCTACTTCAAATCCAGCCAGTCTGGTCCTGTCCTGGTGGTGTTGGTCAGCCTCCGAGTCTGCCTCGCTTGACCCCCCCCTCTCCCTCCTGTGTCGTCAGGCGTGGGACATCACCGTGCGGACATGCGCCTACACCAACCACACAGTGTTGCCTGAGGCTCTGGAGCGCTGGCCCGTCCACCTGTTCGAGACTCTGCTGCCGCGGCACCTGGAGATCATCTACGAGATCAACCGGCGCCACATGGAGGTCAGTTTCCTCACAGCAGCAGTGCCCTCCATCCCACCCCAGGAAAAGAGCTCAGCGTTGAGTGGTTAGACTGGGAGAGAGAGGGAGGCAGTGTGGGCTGTTGGTGAGAGCTGAGGCACTGGGAGAGAGAGAGAGGGAGGCAGTGTGGGCTAGTGGTGAGAGCTGAGGCACTGAGAGAGAGAGAGGGAGGCAGTGTGGGCTAGTGGTGAGAGCTGAGGCACTGAGAGAGAGAGAGAGGGAGGCAGTGTGGGCTAGTGGTGAGAGCTGAGGCACTGGGAGAGAGAGAGGGAGGCAGTGTGGGCTAGTGGTGAGAGCTGAGGCACTGGGGGAGAGAGGGAGGCAGTGTGGGCTAGTGGTGAGAGCTGAGGCACTGGGAGAGAGAGAGAGGGAGGCAGTGTGGGCTAGTGGTTAGAGCTGAGATACTGGGAGAGAGAGAGGAGGCAGTGTGGGCTAGTGGTGAGAGCTGAGGCACTGGGAGAGAGAGAGGGAGGCAGTGTGGGCTAGTGGTGAGAGCTGAGGCACTGGGAGAGAGAGAGGCAGGCAGTGTGGGCTAGTGGTGAGAGCTGAGGCACTGGGAGAGAGAGAGGCAGGCAGTGTGGGCTAGTGGTGAGAGCTGAGACACTGGGAGAGAGAGAGGGAGGCAGTGTGGGCTAGTGGTGAGAGCTGAGGCTATGGGAGAGAGGGAGGGAGGCAGTGTGGGCTAGTGGTGAGAGCTGAGGCACTGGGAGAGAGAGGGAGGCAGTGTGGGCTAGTGGTTAGAGCTGAGATACTGGGGGAGAGAGAGGCAGGCAGTGTGGGCTAGTGGTGAGAGCTGAGGCACTGGGAGAGAGAGAGGGAGGCAGTGTGGGCTAGTGGTGAGAGCTGAGGCACTGGGAGAGAGAGAGGCAGGCAGTGTGGGCTAGTGGTGAGAGCTGAGACACTGGGAGAGAGGGAGGGAGGCAGTGTGGGCTAGTGGTGAGAGCTGAGGCTATGGGAGAGAGGGAGGGAGGCAGTGTGGGCTAGTGGTGAGAGCTGAGGCACTGGGAGAGAGAGGGAGGCAGTGTGGGCTAGTGGTTAGAGCTGAGATACTGGGGGAGAGAGAGGCAGGCAGTGTGGGCTAGTGGTGAGAGCTGAGGCACTGAGAGAGAAAGCGTGGGACCCTTCCGAATTCACCAGCTGAGCTCATTGGAGTTCCCAGCCCCGGGCGTGGCCACGCTGACCGGCGGCGCGCTGTCCTCTCTCCTGCAGCACATCGCGGCGCTGTACCCCGGGGATCATGACCGCCTGCGCCGCATGTCGCTGATCGAGGAGGGGGACGTCAAGAGGGTCAACATGGCCCACCTGTGCATCGTGGGGTCGCACGCCGTCAACGGCGTGGCGCGCATCCACTCCGACATCCTCAAGGCCACCGTGTGCGTACACCTCCGGCCAAAATATTAGGAACCCCCTCCATCGCATAGCGGGCTAGGTCTCCGAGCGTAGCAGGAACGTCTGGGGGTGGGTGTGGGTGGGTCCTCCGCAGGACAGGACTCCAGGCTGGTCGCTGTGATCCCCGAGGGGCGGGCCAACTCCTCGGGACCCGCCCCCCCCCCAGCTAGCCCCTCCTCTTTTAACAGAGGATGTATGCTGATTGGACGAGAGTTTCCGACAGCGCCGGCCAGCCTGCAATCACCCTGTCATCCAGCAGGGGGCGCTGTGATCCAAGGCAGCTCTGGGCAACGGAAACTTCAGTCGCAGTCACAGTGTAGCGACACGTCCCGGGCTCGAACCCGTGCCCTCGGGCCTGGCGCTGTTTACTTTTTAATCGCCCGGTTACCCCTGGGGGGGGCGGCAAGTCTGGACCTGGGTGTGCTGTCTCTGTGGAGTTTGCATGTTCTCCACGGGCTTGCGTGGGTTTCCTCCCAGGTGCGCCGGTCCAAAGACATGCTGATGGGTTAACTGGCCCCGATTTGAGTCTGTGTCAGTGTGTGTCCTGTGATGGACTGTCGTCCCACCCAGGGTGTACCCCAGTTTGTTAGGTGGGATAGACTCCGGCTCCCCTGCACCCCTCTACCGGATAAAGCAGTTAGGAAGCAGATGGATCTGTGAATATCCCCTGGAAAAACGGGAACAAGGGCAGGAGTCTGTCTCAGGGCACGGTCCTAGACCTTGGGAAATAGCCATTCGGCTTCCTGTTAATAAAGCGCTTTCCTTCTCACAGATTCAAAGATTTCTACGAGGTCGACCCCAAAAAGTTCCAGAACAAGACCAATGGCATCACCCCGCGCCGCTGGCTGGTGCTCTGTAACCCGGGGCTGGCGGAGGTCATCGCAGAGGTCAGTCTGGGGGGTCAGGGCTTTGGAAAGCGGGGCTCAGGCCAGGGGGTTAGGTTTGTCTGAAGTGAGATTGGGAATGGGCAGTCCAGCGGCGACTGCCGGGTCTGCTGGTGCAGAATGAGCACTGTGCGTCTCCCAGGTGGGGCTGCTGGTGCAGAATGAGCACTGTGCGTCTCCCAGGTGGGGGCTGCTGGTGCAGAATGAGCACTGTGCGTCTCCCAGGTGGGGGCTGCTGGTGCAGAATGAGCACTGTGCGTCTCCCAAGTGGGGGCTGCTGGTGCAGAATGAACACTGTGCATCTCCCAGGTGGGGCCGCCGGTGCAGAATGAGCACTGTGCGTCTCCCAGGTGGGGCTGCTGGGGCAGAATGAACACTGTGCGTCTCCCAGCTGGGGCTGCTGGTGCAGAATGAGCACTGTGCGTCTCCCAGGTGGGGGCTGTTGGTGCAGAATGACCGCTGTGCGTCTCCCAGCTGGGGCTGCTGGTGCAGAATGAGCACTGTGCGTCTCCCAGCTGGGGCTGCTGGTGCAGAATGAGCACTGTGCGTCTCCCAGCGGGGGCTGCTGGTGCAGAATGAGCACTGTGCGTCTCCCAGCTGGGGGCTGCTGGTGCAGAATGAGCACTGTGCGTCTCCCAGCTGGGGGCTGCTGGTGCAGAATGATCACTGTGCGTCTCCCAGCTGGGGGCTGCACTTCAGTGGGGGGGATGACGTTGGTTCCCTTCTTCGTCATCTCTTGGGATGGGAGGTGCTATATGCATTGCATCCTGTTATTGTTAAAACAGGGCTGCTAAGAACAGAGAATTGCAATTGCTCTCGCTCGAGCCAACCTGTGAAACGCTGGGCTGCTGCCTCCTCAAACCCCTGTCCTCCCGCCAAGAGGCGTCCACGGCTCCGTCACCTCGCAGCTGTAACGGGCAGCGCCCCCTGCTGTTGTCTTGCAGAGGATCGGCGAGGACTTCATCCGGGACCTGAGCCAGCTGAAGAAGCTGCTGAAGTACGTGGACGACGAGGCCTTCATCCGCGACGTGGCCAAAGTCAAACAGGTAAGCGAGCGTCCAGTTCCTTGAACCCGTCCTTCGTTTTCACCCGCGCTGGTGCCTGACGCTCACGGACGCTGTTCGTTTGCGCGGCGGACGGTTTTGGCCAGAGTGGGTGACGTGGGTATTTCCACTGGCGCAGGCCGGTGCTGTGTCCCAGCACGGATTTGAACCCGCAACCTCCCAGTTACCCAGTTATTTTGCAGTTACGCAGTACTGTGATTACTGAGCAGCAAGTGGGCAAAAAGTCAGTTTACAGTCAGACATAAGCCCAGTGGAGCTGTCTGTCTGATAGATAGAAGCCTTTGCTTTGTGCTGTTACCCCACTGCAGGTCTGTGAGTGATGCTCTCTCCCCACTCCCTTCTCTCTGCTCTCTCTCTCCGCGCAGGAGAACAAGCTGAAGTTCTCGGCCTACCTGGAGAAGGAGTACAAGGTCAAGATCAACCCCAACTCCATGTTCGACCTGCAGGTCAAGAGGATCCACGAGTACAAGAGACAGCTGCTCAACTGTCTGCACATCATCACCCTCTACAACCGTGAGGACTGGACCGAGCACCCTGCCACACACACACACACACACACCCTGCCACACACACACACACACCCTACACACACACACACCCTGCCACACACACACCCTGCCACACACACACACACCCCCTACACACACACACACCCTGCCACACACACAGCCCCTACACACACACACACCCTGCCACACACACAGCCCCTACACACACACACACACCCTGCACACACCCCACCAGACACACACACCCCCTGCCACACATACCCCACACACACACACCCTACACACACACACCAGTCTGCTCTGAATTCTGACGCCAGGCTGCTCTGAATTCTTCTAGGTATCAAGAAGGAGCCCAACAAGCACTTCACCCCCAGAACCATCATGATCGGAGGAAAGGTGAATCTCTCCCCCTGCGTCCTCTCCCTACGGCATCTAGCCCGCGGACGTCTTCTGGGCCAGAGCTGGGCCAGCGAAACCGAGACAAGGAGGGAGCGCACTTGACAGGACAGAACAAGGGGCACTTCTGTACACAGAGGGTGGCAGGGGTCTGGAGCAAGCCGCCCGGCCCTGTGGCTGAAGCTGATGCTAGGGCCCCTAAGTCACAAGCAGGCTCGACGGTCTAATGGCCTCCTCTGTTGCGTCACTTTTCTGGTGTTGAAAAGCACAGCACCGCCTTAATTGATCGAAGGATGATTGATTGGCCGATCAATAACTTCAGAAACGGGCGACCGATAATCCCAGCTGGAATGAGGGGGGAGGAGGGCAGCCTAGAGGGGTGGAAGACAGATGGACGTCAGCGAGGGTCCAGGGTGCGGGAGTGATGGGCAGAGAGAGAGAGAGAAATCGAGAGAAATGTGTCCAGTGGTCGAGCCCCAGACTGAGATCTCCCCCCCACTCCTCTCCCCCACAGGCCGCCCCAGGGTACCACATGGCCAAGATCATCATCAAGCTGATCACCTCCATCGGCGACGTGGTCAACAACGACCCCGTGGTGGGCGACCGCCTGAAGGTCATCTTCCTGGAGAACTACAAGGTCTCCCTGGCGGAGAAAGGTATCCGAGCCGGATTCGGGCCCCGCTGATCACCGTGTGTCCACAAGGGGGCGCTGTTGTCTTTGAGGGGGGGAGGTGACGTGAAGCGGCCCTTCCTGCTCACTAGTCCCTGTACTGACTAATGTACTGAGATGTGAACCAGCCCTTCCTGCTCACTAGTCCCTGTACTGACTAATGTACTGAGATGTGAAGCGGCCCTTCCTGCTCACTAGTCCCTGTACTGACTAATGGACTGAGATGTCAAGCGGCCCTTCCTGCTCACTAGTCCCTGTACTGACTAATGTACTGAGATGTGAAGCGGCCCTTCCTGCTCACTAGTCCCTGTACTGACTAATGGACTGAGATGTGAACCAGACCTTCCTGCTCACTAGTCCCTATACTGACTAATGGACTGAGATGTGAACCAGACCTTCCTGCTCACTAGTCCCTATACTGACTAATGGACTGAGATGTGAACCAGCCCTTCCTGCTCACTAGTCCCTGTACTGACTAATGGACTGAGATGTGAACCAGACCTTCCTGCTCACTAGTCCCTATACTGACTAATGGACTGAGATGTGAACCAGACCTTCCTGCTCACTAGTCCCTATACTGACTAATGGACTGAGATGTGAACCAGACCTTCCTGCTCACTAGTCCCTATACTGACTAATGGACTGAGATGTGAACCAGACCTTCCTGCTCACTAGTCCCTATACTGACTAATGTACTGAGATGTGAACCAGCCCTTCCTGCTCACTGGTCCCTGTACTGACAAATGTACCGAGATGTGAACCAGCCATTCCTGCTCACTAGTCCCTGTACTGACTAATGCACTGAGATGTGAACCAGCCCTTCCTGCTCACTAGTCCCTGTACTGACTAATGGACTGAGATGTACGAGCGAATAAGTACAGGTTGTGCAGCAGACATTTCACCACAGAAATGTTCCAGCGTGATCCGCAGGCAGAGTTAACCAGTGAGGAGTATTTGCCAGTGAAACTGTCTGGGAGAGGAGAGCAGTATTTCTACTGGATTAGAAGAGCTGGATTCACATGGATTCGCTTCTGCCCCCCCAGTGATCCCCGCGGCCGACCTCTCGGAGCAGATCTCCACGGCGGGCACCGAGGCCTCGGGCACGGGCAACATGAAGTTCATGCTGAACGGCGCCCTGACCATCGGCACCATGGACGGCGCCAACGTGGAGATGGCGGAGGAGGCGGGCGAGGAGAACTTCTTCATCTTCGGCATGCGGGTGGACGACGTGGAGGCCATGGAACGCAAGGGGTGAGCCGGGGGCGAGGGGCTGGTCCATCTTCATCCAGTTCAGGGTCTATCCCAGCAGGCAATGGGGCAAGGCAGGGTACACCCTGGACGGGACGCCAGTCCATCACAGGGCACACGGGCGCACACACACACACACACACGCACGCGCACGCACGCACGCACGCACGCACGCACCAGGGCCTGGTTTCCCAGAAGCCCATGAAGTCCCCAGCAATGGCGCTGGACTGTGGGAGGGAAAGCCACACAAACGCGAGAAGAACATGCAGGCTCCGCACGGACAGCACCCTGGGTGCCGAACCGAGCCCGAGGCCCCCCAGCGCCGCGAGACGGCGACGCCCACCACTGCGTCACCACGCCACCCTCGGTCGATTGGTCTTTAATGGAATCCTACACTTGCAGCTGTTTTCGGCAACGAGGAGCAGATCTGTAACGCGGTCGAACCCTAACAGGACGAGAAAAGAAAAAAAAAAACGAGGCCTCGCAGGTCTCGGGGCCCTGGGTTTGATTCTGGACCGGAGCACCTTCTGCGTGGAGTTTGCATGTTCTCTATGCGTCCCATGTGTTTGGGGGGTCTTTTTTGGGAGGGGTGCTCCAGTTTCCTGCCCTTCCTTCCACCCTGCGATGCCAGGATGCAGGACGTATCCGAGTCAGTTTGAACCCGGCGTCTAACTGGTGTGTTAGGGTTCAGCGATACCGCCATGATCTCAGCTGACCCAGTCCCACCTGGAGGCGCAGTGAGGGTTCTGGGTGCAACAGCTGATGGGGGGGGGGCGTGTAAGCTCATTCTGAGGCGGCCGTGGCCCCGTCAGCTTGGTGAGAAAATGCAGGACTGTCTCGGGTTCGAGTCACCTGTTCCCCCCCCTCCACCCCACAGCTACAACGCGAAGGAGTACTACGAGAGACTGCCGGAGCTGAAGCAGGTCATCGACCAGATCAGCGGCGGGTTCTTCAGCCCCAACGAGCCCACCCTCTTCAAGGACATCGTCAACATGCTGATGCACCACGACAGGTGGGCTCCCCGCCGCCACAGCCCGCCCACCTGTGCACGCAGGACACCGGCTTCCTGCTGGACTGGGACTGGAGCCTCGTGTAACAGGACCACTACAGGTTCTACTGCACTGGGACTGTAGCTCCTATTGTAACAGACTGTTCTACTGCACTGGGACTGTAGCTCCTATTGGAACAGACTGTTCTACTGCACTGGGGACTGTAGCTCCTATTGTAACAGGACTGTTCTACTGCACTGGGACTGTAGCCCCCAGTGTAACAGGACTGTCCTACTGCACTGGGACTGTAGCCCCCAGTGTAACAGGACTGTCCTACTGGACTGGGACTGTAGCTCCTATTGTAACAGGACTGTTCTACTGCACTGGGACTGTAGCTCCTATTGTAACAGGACTGTTCTACTGCACTGGGACTGTAGCCCCCAGTGTAACAGGACTGTCCTACTGCACTGGGACTGTAGCTCCTATTGTAACAGGACTGTTGTACTGCACTGGGACTGTAGCCCCCAGTGTAACAGGACTGTCCCACTGCACTGGGACTGTAGCCCCTATTGTAACAGGACTGTTCCACTGCACAGGGACTGTAGCTCCTATTGTAACAGGACTGTTCCACTGCACAGGGACTGTAGCTCCTATTGGAACAGACTGTTCTACTGGACTGGGACTGTAGCCCCCAGTGTAACAGGACTGTTCTAGTGTTGTAACATATGATTTTCCAGGTAACATGATTATTCTACCATAATGTTTACCATACCATGAAGTATTCTACTAGGATTTTGTGGATTGTTAATGTGTTTTCTTCGAAAAGGAGACGTACAAAAAGCACCCGATGGAAAAATGCTGCAATACAACGAATGACCACCAGAGGTCACTGATGATTCATAGGACCTACCAGCTCCCATTAGCCGGACTCTTTAGCTCTGCAGACCTGAGGTCACCACCCCTGAACTCCACTGCACAGGGGATCTCCTCCTACCTGCGTGGTGACCTTTCCACTGAAGGAGTCAGTCTGTCCAGGAGGGGGAGCGTGCCTGACTGTCTCTCTCCTCTCCCCCCTTGCCTGCAGGTTTAAGGTGTTTGCGGATTACGAGTCCTACATCAAGTGCCAGGACGCCGTCGGTGCGCTCTACAAGGTGAGTGCAGCGGTCGAAGGTCACCCCTGGGGGGGTCGGGGGTCAGGGGGGCATCAGGGCTGCGCAAGAAGCAGAGCAACCCGGGTTTGAGACCGCCCGAGCCGACCCCCTTTTTATGTTGGGGCCTGTATTTTGGGCGGCTCTTCAAACGACGTCTCTGGTGCATTTGGAAGATTTGCTGCGGGGGAAATAAAGTCAGCGTCTGACTCATTTGAATTTTCGAAAGGTTTTGTTACAACCACTTTGGGAGAAGTGACTTTTTTCTGATACAGTGAACTGGCTAATGTAGCAGCAGGAACTAGCCAATGGGGCAGCAGGAACTAGCCAATGGGGCAGCAGAAAGTAGTCAACAGGGCAGCAGGAAGTGGTCAAAAGGGCAGCAGGAACTAGCCAATGGGGCAGCAGGAATTGGTCAAAAGGGCAGCAGGAACTAGCGAATGGGGCAGCAGGAAGTGGTAGCTTCCTGTTCGCCTCCTCTTGCATGGCCTTCGTCTCACACACACACACGCACGCACGCACGCACGCACGCACGCACACACACACACACACTCTCACCTCTGCCTCACGTCTCCCCAACAGAACACCAAGGAGTGGACCAAGAAGGTGATCCGGAACATCGCCGGTTCGGGCAAGTTCTCCAGCGACCGCACAATCGCCCAGTACGCCCGCGAGATCTGGGGGGTGGAGCCCAGCCTGGCCAAGCTGCCCGCCCCCGACGACCTTCACTAAGCGTGCCCCGCCCCCTCCCCCCGGCCCCGCCCACCAGTGCTGACCACGCCCCCCCCCTTCACACCAGACACAACGGCTCGCGTTGGTTTCGCTCAAGGGTGCGCGCGGGACCTGCAGGGAGGTGGGAAAGGGGGGGGGGTATCAACATCCCGACTACCCAGCGGTCATCAAAGCCCCTCGCCCCCTGCGGATCGCTCAGCGCCTCCACTCCCGCCCGGATCCTCACCTCCATCAACCCCATCGCTTTAAGGAAGGGCAGTGCTGGCATCCCTCCAGCGGGGGGCGCTGTCTCACAGCACTACCCCAGAGGGCAACAGATTTTTTTTTGGGTGGGGGGGGAAATGTCTGTAAAATGTTTGTTTTTTTTGAGTGTATAGTTAGAAACTTTGCTTGTGTGTGTGCGCCTGTTTTACTTTCTCCTACAGTTAAATAAGAAGAATGATTGTGACGATTGTGGCCGTCGCCTATACGAGACGTGCCGCAGTCGTTCCGGCCCACCTGTGCCAGAACCTGCCGTTTTCTTTTGAACCCAAAGATAAAAAAGTTGCAGCTGCTAAACAGCGGCCTCTGGTGATGACACCCTCTCCCAGCCCCCCCTTTCCTAGATCGTGCCTTCTTATTTTAAGACGGGAACTGGAGTGGCTCCGCTTCCGTGTCGCTGTAGTGTTTTGATATTGGCCCGGGAACCCGGCCCGGCTCGTCTTCCACGAGGGATGGACAATCGCCTCTTCCCTTCCCTTTCCCATGTCTGATGTCCCCCGTCCGAGCGCGCCGAGCTGCGTCTTGTCCCTCCCGCCCGGGGGGCGGCGCTGTAGAGCTCCTTCAGCACGTGCCGCTGCTGGCCTGTGGTCTGTGGCGTGTACACGACGCGTCCAGACGCAGGGCCTGTGAACAATAAAGTCAAACGGAAATGAGCCCGGCGTCCTGCTGCTTCAGTTCCCAGCTTCCTGAGAGCGTAACGCGGTCCCCCCACCTCCCGTCATCCTGTCTCCCCTCCTCCCGTCATCCCCACCCCCGTCACCTCCTCCTGTCCCCCCTCCTCCCGTCATCCCCAACCCCCTCACCTCCTCCTGTCCCCCCTCCTCCCGTCATCCCCAACCCCCTCACCTCCTCCTGTCCCCCCTCCTCCCGTCATCCCCACCCCCCCTCACCTCCTCCTGTCCCCCCTCCTCCCGTCATCCCCACCCCCCCTCACCTCCTCCTGTCCCCCCTCCTCCTGTCCCCACCACCCCCCTCACCTCCTCCTGTCCCCCCTCCTCCTGTCCCCACCACCCCCTCACCTCCTCCTGTCCCCCCTCCTCCCGTCATCCCCACCCCCCCTCACCTCCTCCTGTCTCCCCTCCTCCCGTCATCCCCACCCCCCTCACCTCCTCCTGTCTCCCCTCCTCCCGTCATCCCCACCCCCCTCACCTCCTCCTGTCCCCCCTCCTCCCGTCATCCCCACCCCCCCTCACCTCCTCCTGTCTCCCCTCCTCCCGTCATCCCCACCCCCCCTCACCTCCTCCTGTCTCCCCTCCTCCCGTCATCCCCACCCCCCCTCACCTCCTCCTGTCTCCCCTCCTCCTGTCCCCACCACCCCCTCACCTCCTCCTGTCCCCCCTCCTCCCGTCATCCCCACCCCCCCTCACCTCCTCCTGTCTCCCCTCCTCCCGTCATCCCCACCCCCCCTCACCTCCTCCTGTCTCCCCTCCTCCCGTCATCCCCACCCCCCCTCACCTCCTCCTGTCTCCCCTCCTCCCGTCATCCTCACCCCCTCACCTCCTCCTGTCTCCCCTCCTCCCGTCATCCCCACCCCCCTCACCTCCTCCTGTCTCCCCTCCTCCCGTCATCCCCACCCCCCTCACCTCCTCCTGTCTCCCCTCCTCCCGTCATCCCCACCCCCCCTCACCTCCTCCTGTCTCCCCTCCTCCCGTCATCCCCACCCCCCTCACCTCCTCCTGTCTCCCCTCCTCCCGTCATCCCCACCCCCCCTCACCTCCTCCTGTCTCCCCTCCTCCCGTCATCCCCACCCCCCCTCACCTCCTCCTGTCTCCCCTCCTCCCGTCATCCTCACCCCCTCACCTCCTCCTGTCTCCCCTCCTCCCGTCATCCTCACCCCCCCTCACCTCCTCCTGTCTCCCCTCCTCCCGTCATCCTCACCCCCCCTCACCTCCTCCTGTCTCCCCTCCTCCCGTCATCCCCACCCCCCCTCACCTCCTCCTGTCTCCCCTCCTCCCGTCATCCTCACCCCCTCACCTCCTCCTGTCCCCCCTCCTCCCGTCATCACCACCCCCTCACCTCCTGTCCCCTCCCCTCCTCCCATCATCACCACCCCCGCTTACCTCCTCCCGTCCCCACCACCCCCTCACCTCCTGTCCCACCTCCTCCCATCACCACCCCCTCACGTCCACCCGTCCCCTCCCCTCCTCCTGTCTCCCCACCTTCCCTCACCTCCTCCTCTCCCAGGAGTCTCCCCTCCAGGTACTGGCCAGGCTCACTCCTGCTGGGCTCCAGTGGGCTGCCGGCGGGGAGCTGCAGGGTGGTCTGGCTGCTGGGAAATAACTGCATCTTCTCCCTAAACAGAACTTGGTTCAATAGTCATCCGATTTCAGTAGTTGAAAATATCGGAGTGGAATAGCGACTTTTAAAACCACAGTTTCTTTTATTTTAACGTACTACTCGCAAAAGAGGCGCCAACAGGTCTGTTTTGTGCTTGTGGGTGAAATCCTCATCTCTGTGAAAGCAATATTTTATTCAACGTTTTTAATGGAATTACACATATAATGTAGTAGATACCTGCACAGGCACACCGCAGTGAGCAGCTCCAACAGGTGGTCATCTCCTCCACAGACAGAAGTGACCACACAGGTGAACCTAGAAGCCGAATAACCCATTCCCAGCGCCTCGCAGGGCGAGTGTACACTGTACATGTCACAGGCAGGTGGAGGGGGGGAGTTCCCGGAGGATCGGGGAGGCACTCCGGAACCCCGAGACCCCAACACGCAGAGCCGGGCCGGTCAGCACCGCCGGGCCAGGTGACACTCCAGCCTGACGCGCCCTGATCTCACCGCAGGTGTGCACAGGAGCTAGATCAGGCTGCTGGCTCGTCCCAGCTCGGGACAAAAACGGAATGGGAAAAGTCCCCGCCGAGGAAACTTGCGGAAATCGGGAACGCGTCCGCGCGGCTCACACCAACTCCAGTACAACACGCCACAGGGTAGCCCTAAAAATGGGCGCCGTCACGGGCTGCCGATGTTCTCTTTTGATCGTTTCCTTCCTGCTGTGGTCTCACAGGAAGGAGACAGGGGACAGAGTTCTGTCTTAGTGTGTCTGACCTGGAGCAGATCCAGTCTCCACAGGGGCAGGTCGCAGGTCGCAGGTCGCAGGTCGTGTTTTTTTTTCCTGGGAGGGGCGGGACGTACCACTCTCACGGGAAAGGCGGGGGAGGACGGAGCGGCGACCACCTGACGGGCTTCCTGCAGAAAGTGTCTCCCTCCCTAATCCGCCCCGCCCCCCTCTCCCTCGCTGGCTCGCTCCCGGCTCTCAGTAGCTGCTCTCGTGGCCGGTGAGGATGTACAGGTTGCTCAGGGCGGAGGGGTTTTCCGTGGGCGTGCTCTCTAGGATAATGTCCCTGCAACACGGAGCAGGGCAGTTACTGGGGAAGACAGCTCGCGGCGCAGGCCCGATCACCCACCCACACCTGAGGTGTCACTGGTCTTAGCGCTCGAAGTGGGAAGAAAGACCTCCTCCCCCCAGTCAAACAGCAAGCCCCCTCCCAGTTCCTAATGGCTTCAACCAGTTCAGGGTCTCAGGGGAGCCAGAAGCCTATCCCAGCAAGCACCGGGCACAAGGCAGGGGACACCCTGGACGGGACGCCAGTCCGTCACAGGACACACACACACACACACGCGCACACTGACACCAGGGCCAGTTTTCCCAGCAGCCAGGGGAGGAAGACCCATATGAACACAGACAGAACCCACCCCCCAAAAAAAGTATTCAAGATAATCGTGATCTCTCCTACATCCATACAGACCTCCTCCCCCACAGGGCCTGACAGATCCTCACTCCAGCCCTGTTGAGGAAGGAGGGGTCCTATCGCTGGGACCCTGCGGCCCCTCGGCCCCATCGCTGGAGCAGAAAGAGTGAGAACCAGTGACACAGCAGAGCTCTCTCGCTCACATGTTCCTCCCAGACAGTCGGCCACAACGGCTCCGGCGCAAAGGCAGCTCAGTCCGGCAAAACTCCCCACTCTTCCCAGAACCCCTCACGATCGCCATCAAAGCACAGACTCCACCTGCAGCTCGGCCTCACAGCCTTGTGTGTTAATCAGCGAGAGGCCACAGAGTGTATTTCAAAGACCGACCTGCAGCAGCACACACCTGACTTCACTAATAATAAAATAATAATAATAATAATAATAACAACAAATCATTCTTTACACTTATATAGCGCTTTTCTGGACCCCCCCACTCAGAGCTCTGTACAGGTCATGGGGATCCCCTCCACCCCCAGCAGTGTGCAGCCCCACCTGGATGAGGCGCCAGTCCGCTCCCCGCACCCCAGCTCTCAGTGGGGAGGAGAGCAGAGTGATGGAGCCAGTTCAGAGAGGGGGGTTATTAGGAGGCCATGAGGGGTAAAGGCCAGGGGGGAAATTTGGCCAGGACACTGGGGTAACACCCCTACTCTTCTCGAGAAACACCCTGGGGTTTTTAATGACCACAGAGAGTCAGGACCTCGGTTTTACGTCTCATCTGAAGGACGGCGCCTGTTTACAGTTCAGTGTCCCCCGTCACTATACTGGGACATTAGGACCCACACAGACCACAGGGTGAGCGCCCCCTGCTGGCCCCACTAACACCTCTTCCAGCAGCAAACTTAGTTTTCCCAGGAGTCTCCCCTCCAGGTACTGACCAGGCTCACCCCTGCTGAGCTTCAGTGGGCTGCCAGTTGTGAGTTGCAGAGTGGAAGACTAAGTGGAAGACAGGAAGACCCAGATAGACGACACCTCTAGTGCACCATGACACTAGTGGAAGTGCAAGTGTATTTCAGGCAGGAGCTTCTGTACACAAAAAGCTGGGGGTGCGTGGAACTGATAACCAAAGCATACTGGGAAGGTGTTTCACTGGGAGACGAGAATCAAAGGGCTGAGCTGGGCTCCCAAACAACTGAGCAGGAGCCTCCTCTCCTCTGCTTTACAGCCCTCTGAACAGGACTGGGTCACCTTCCTGAACTTCACACCAACCTGTTCGTCCCCAGGACCCTGAACACCCGGCTCTCGTCCGTGATCTCTTGGGTGACCTGTGGAGACCAGACGGGGTCAAAAGGTCACATCAACGAAGACCTCGTGATCACGGAAATCAGGAATCGGCAGCCGTGAGGGTCCGGGATTGTATTTAGAACTCGCCCCCGGCTGTCGATGGCACCCCCAGTCCTGTAGGGGGCGCTGTGTCAGCAGCTTTTCCAGTTCTCTTCAAAGTAGCAGCAGCAGGAGCTGGGAGAAGCTGTGCTACTGGACTCATTAAAACCAGTAATGAGCTGCTTTCGGTAATTAAAAGCCGATATGGAATTAAAACCTGCAGACACACTCCAGACAGACCTGGACTATGATATGACCCCACAATCCTGGATTTTCAATCACACAAGGCCTTTGCCATCTTTCAACAGAAAAAAAACTAAAACGCATACATACTAGCACATTGCTCCACTGATATAATGGCGTTTCTTCTCAGTTAGCAAAGCCACCTCATATTCGGGGAAAAGAGCACATTTAAAGTCTGGCATTTCGTATTAATGGTGTACACTTCGATAAAGCACGCACTGCCCCTTTAAGAACTGCCCCTCCCTCCCCTAGAGGCCTCACCTCATTAGTATGCAGGCTCCGCCCCCGCAGGCCATGCTTCCAGAAGGCCAGCACGCTGTCCTGTAGACAAACTGCACACACAATAATGACATCGCACCTGTCCCAGGTCGCTCCTTTCAAAATGTACAGCCCTCCCCCCCCCCAAAACACCGGCCATTAGCTCACCAGCATTCTCGCCTAAGGTCAAGAGTAGAATCTGTGTGTGAGGGAGCCCATGCAAATTTGATGAGAACATGCAGACTCCACACAGACAGCAGCCCAGGTCTGGAATTGCACCCAGGGCTCCAGCTGTGCAAGGCAGCAACGCTGACCTCTGCTCTTCCGTGCCACCTCCAGAACACACAACATTCCCCTTCCTTGAGAAAATGACCTACCTCAATTACCCACCCGAGCTCGTTATTTCTTGTGCCGGACCAGTGGATCCCTCTCCTTGCTCTCCGGGAGACGGGAGACACACGGGACAGAGGTCTGCCCCCCTCCTCCCACCCGGGCTTAACGGAACCAAAAGGTGGTGGTGTGGGGTTTGTGGGGCTCTCACCTAGAGTCTGGATGGCGAAGTCGAAGGTCAGCTCGGGGACCAGCCCCCGAGTGGGTCTCCCCTGGAGGGTGACGATCTTCACGGTCTCTGTGGGGAGGGGAGGGGACGGGGGGGTGAGTCTCATTTCTACCAGGGCTGAATTCCTTCAATCCCCTTAAATCACATTTGCGATCAGCAACAGACCAACAGGACCAGCTCTCTCTCTCTCTCTCTCTCTCAATTCAATTCTTCAGGATGCTTTAGCATGACCGATGGGTACAATCAGTGTTTCCAAAGCACATAAAAATAATGAAATTCACATGAAACAAAACAAAAATTAGAAGTAAAATACAATCTACAGACATATTACAGACATTTACAACAAAGACGTATTATAAAATACTGACATATCCTGTAGACAGGTCTCTCTCTCAATTCAATTCAAGGTGCTTTATTAGCATGACCGATGGGAACAATCAGTGTTGCCAAAGCAAATAAAAATAATAAAATTATCATGGAACAAGACAAAAAATAGGAGTAAAATAAAATCTACAGACATTTACAACAAAGACGTATTATAAAATATTGACATATCCTGTAGACAGGTCTCTCTCTCTCTCTCTCAAAGCAAAGTGAGTTGTGATCCCCACAATTTCTTCGCACCTCTCACTGACCCGTCCAATGTGGACACCGCCGCCTACTGCACTCAGACTGCGGTCTCCACCGGCGACGGCTCCTGACCGGGTCACCCTCGGGTGCTCACCGTTGAGCAATGACGCGTCCCCACTCCCAAACTGAGCCACTCAGGACGCCCCCCCCCGCCCGCCACCGCCACCGCCACCCCGATAAATGGCTTTTCGAACCGAAACGGCGCTTCGGCGCACTTACTCTCCAGCGCGATCAGAACCGTGTCCCGGTCCATCTGAGTGACCTGGGCCGCCTGGAGCGCCGGACTGTCTGCGCAGCGGGACAACGAGAGAGACCAGCATCAGAAGAATGGGGGGGCAAGAGATGTCCCCCTCACCCCGACCTCTCTCCCCGCAGGAGCTGGAGGTCTGCAGTCCAGATCGAGCCCGTCTCCCCTGTCCTCATCTGAGCCTCGTGCTGGGAGACCCCCTCCCCCCCAGGTGTGCAGGAGCTCTTAAGTGCCCCTCCTTTCTGAAGACTGAGATACCCAACTGCAGGGGGCGCTAGTGCGAAACCCTCTGCCCCAGGCACAAGATCACAGAGTGCTGAGCCGTCCTGTCCCAAGTGCTGGGAGGGACCCGGCACAGGACGTGTCCCATGAACCCTGAGGACAGTAAAGCAGCAGCAGACCAGGCCATGCCCTCAGCCGCATGGAGGTGGCCAGCGGAAGGCAAAGGCAGACCTGGCTAATGTGTCAATTCAGACAGCCTCAGGGGCAGAGGTGGCCCTGCAGGAGGCGCTGTGTCTGCAGGGTTAAGGGTAATACCGAGCCGCTTTGGGCTGGTCAGAACGAAAGCCCTCCCAGACTCCCTTCCTGCTGTTTCTCCCCTGTGTGGGACGGCTCCCTACCTGGCCTGGGGCTGGGCGTGCCGTTCAGGCGGATGATGTCGAACTGCAGCTGCTGACCGGCGGGCGGGCCATCTCCCCCCCCCCCCACGCCCACGCAGACCTGGGGCAGCTCGTCCGTCTCCAGGACCAGCAGCTCGAAGATGGGCAGGGGCTCCGGCACGCACACGGGGAAGTGCTGGGAGAGGGAGAGACGGGACAGCCGGGATCTCTCTGGCTCCTGCCCCCCCCCGCCGGGGGCCGGGGGCCGGGGGCCGGCGCGGGAGGGACCTACCTTGAGCAGCATGAACTTGTGCAGGGGCTCGTACCACAGCAGCAGAACCAGGCCGGACGGCACCGCTCCGCACAGGAAGGTGCTGTCTGTGTAGGGGTTCCGCACTGCGAGACACAGGCAGGGAGACGGGGTGGAGTGAGACCGAGACAGAGAGAGGAGAGGTGGACAGGGAGAGAGAGAGAGACAGAGAGAGAGAGATGGACAGGGAGAGAGAGAGAGACAGAGAGAGAGAGAGATGGACAGGGAGAGAGAGAGACAGAGAGAGAGAGAGATGTGGACAGGGAGAGAGAGAGAGAGGAGAGCTGGGCAGGGAGAGAGAGAGAGACAGAGAGAGAGAGAGACACACCTGCCAGAGTTCCCACACCTGCCAAAACCACAACAGGTCCCAATCCTACTGGGAGAGGGAGGAGGGAACTCAGTTGATCTGGCAGCCCAGTATGTGATCTCCTGTCCCAGCCTGAGGAACAGTGAGCCTGTCTCCCAATAATGCTCCAGCCGCCTACAGTATATGTCGATATTATATAATATGTCTTTGTTGTAAATGTCTGTAACATGTCTGTAGATTTTATTTTACTTCTATTTTTTGTTTTGTTCTATGTTAATTTTATTATTTTTATTTGCTTTGGCAACACTGATTGTACCTATCGGTCATGCTAATAAAGCACCTTGAATTGAATTGAATTGAATTGAATTGAATTGAGAGACACGGGGAGAGAGGAGAGGTGGACAGGGAGAGAGAGAGAGACACAGAGAGAGGAGAGGTGGACAGGGAGAGAGAGAGGAGCGCTGGGCAGGGAGAGAGAGAGACAGAGAGGAGAGGTGGACAGGGAGAGAGAGAGGAGAGCTGGGCAGGGAGAGAGAGATAGGAGAGCTGGGCAGGGAGAGAGAGATAGGAGAGCTGGGCAGGGAGAGAGAGATAGGAGAGCTGGGCAGGGAGAGAGAGAGACAGAGAGGAGAGGTGGACAGGGAGAGAGAGAGAGGAGCGCTGGGCAGGGAGAGAGAGAGACAGAGAGGAGAGGTGGACAGGGAGAGAGAGAGAGGAGAGCTGGGCAGGGAGAGAGAGATAGGAGAGCTGGGCAGGGAGAGAGAGATAGGAGAGCTGGGCAGGGAGAGAGAGAGACAGAGAGGAGAGGTGGACAGGGAGAGAGAGAGAGGAGCGCTGGGCAGGGAGAGAGAGAGACAGAGAGGAGAGGTGGACAGGGAGAGAGAGAGAGGAGAGCTGGGCAGGGAGAGAGAGATAGGAGAGCTGGGCAGGGAGAGAGAGATAGGAGAGCTGGGCAGGGAGAGAGAGTGAAGGCACTGAGGGAGAAGGCACTCAGGGCTTTCTACGCAATAAGAAGGAGGCTCTTCAACATCAACCCACCAACAAGAATCTGGCTCCAAATATTTGAAAGTGTAATCCAACCCATTGCCCTATACGGCAGTGAAGTTTGGGGTCCACTCACAGACCAGGATTACACCCAATGGGACAAACACCCCACAGAAACTCTGCACATGGAGATCTGTAGAATCATCCTCCGTGTGCAGAGAAAAACTCCTAACAACGGGTGCAGGGCCGAATTAGGCCAGTACCCACTATTGATAAACATACAGAAAAGAATATTAAAGTATTGGCTACACCTAAAAAACAGCGACCAAAATTCCTACCACCACAAAGCCCTGCTGAGCCAAGAGCTGAGCCCAAAACAGAGCCCCCTGAGCCAGCTGGTCCTGAGGCTCACCGACCTGAGCCACACCAACACTAACCAGCCTCAGGACAGCACTGCTAGAGCACCACAACCCAGACTCAACCACATCACAGCACAGATCAAACAGCAATATCTCACACACTGGGACACACACACACAAACACAACATAAACTGGAATGCTACAGAACCTTAAACAGACAATACACACTAGCTGAATATTTGACCAAAATAAAAAATAACAAACAGAAACAGACCCTGACGAAGTACAGGCTCAGTGACCACAACCTGGCCATAGAAACTGGGCGACACAGGCAGACCTGGCTGCCCAGAGAGGACAGGCTGTGCTCCCACTGCCAGCAGGGAGAAATAGAGACAGAGGTGCACTTCCTACTGCACTGTGACAGATACTCTGGGATTAGAGAAACATTCTTCCCGAAATTCAGAAATCTAATCCCAGAGTTCCCACACCTGCCAAAACCACAACAGGTCCCAATCCTACTGGGAGAGGGAGGAGGGAACTCAGTTGATCTGGCAGCCCAGTATGTGATCTCCTGTCACAGCCTGAGGAACAGTGAGTCCGTCTCCCAATAATGCTCCAGCCGCCTACAGTATATGTCGATATTATATAATATGTCTTTGTTGTAAATGTCTGTAACATGTCTGTAGATTTTATTTTACTTCTATTTTTTGTTTTGTTCTATGTTAATTTTATTATTTTTATTTGCTTTGGCAACACTGATTGTACCCATCGGTCATGCTAATAAAGCACCTTGAATTGAATTGAATTGAATTGAGAGACAGAGAGGAGAGGTGGACAGGAGAGAGAGATCCTCACTGGAACATACCCACGCTACACCTCCGGCAGCCCTTGGTGTCGGGGATCTTCGTGGAGACGGCGTACTTCCTGCCCAAGAGAAGCAGCGTCAGACACCGGCGCGGGGGGGCGGGTTTGTGGTAAACAGAGTAACTGAGCAAGGCACTTCGTTCAGACTGCACCAGGAACAGAACCCATTCTGTAGGTGTTCAGTCAGTTTGGATCCAAGCTTCCAAAAACATCCATCAAACCACCTTCAAACAGCTTTATCACATTCAGGGTCGGGGGGGAGCGGGAGTCTATCCCAGCAGGCAACGGGAGCAAGGCAGGGTACACCCTGGACAGGACGCCAGTCCATCACAGGACACCCACACACTCACACCAGGGCCAGTTTTCCCAGAAGGCAATTAACTCCCCAGTATGTCTGTGGACTGTGGGAGGAGACCAGAGCACCTGGAGGACACCCACACGAACGCGGGGAGAACATGCAGACTCCACCCAGACAGCACCCCAGGTCCAGAATTGGACCCAGAGCTGCCTCTCTTAAAACACATCCTGCAGCCCTGTACCTGGGGATGATCCTCTCCGTCAGCCGGTTGGCGCTGAGGGACCGGTGGCTCGGCCTCTTCTGCAGCTGCCTCCTGTGGTCGAACAGCGCCGCCAGGTTGTGGGAGCAGAGCTGGGAAGACTTTCCTGAAGACCGGATCGGGAGAGACAAGTCAGGGACTTCTCCTGCTGCACGGAGAGCGCCAGATGGGGGCTGTCTGCTCCAGAGACTGGACACCCCTGCTGCAGACACACTGACCCCTCCAGGACCAGGACTGGACAGCCCTGCTGCAGACACACTGACCCCTCCAGGACCAGGACTGGACAGCCCTGCTGCAGACACACTGACCCCTCCTGGACCAGGACTGGACACCCCTGCTGCAGACACCCTGACCCCTCCTGGACCAGGACTGGACAGCCCTGCTGCAGACACCCTGACCCCTCCTGGACCGGGACTGGACACCCCTGCTCTAGACACGCTGACCCTCCAGGACCAGGACTGGACAGCCCTGCTGCAGACACCCTGAACCCTCCTGGACCGGGACTGGACACCCCTGCTGCAGACACCCTGACCCCTCCTGGACCAGGACTGGACAGCCCTACTGCAGACACACTGACCCCCTCCTGGACCAGGACTGGACAGCCCTGCTGCAGACACACTGACCCCTCCTGGACCAGGACTGGACACCCCTGCTCTAGACACGCTGACCCTCCAGGACCAGGACTGGACAGCCCTGCTGCAGACACCCTGACCCCTCCTGGACCAGGACTGGACACCCCTGCTCTAGACACGCTGACCCTCCAGGACCAGGACTGCACACCCCTGCTGCAGACACACTGACCCCTCCAGGACCAGGACTGGACACCCCTGCTGCAGACACACTGACCCCTCCTGGACCAGGACTGGACAGCCCTGCTGCAGACACACTGACCCCTCCTGGACCAGGACTGGACAGCCCTGCTGCAGACACACTGACCCCTCCAGGACTCACCTGACACGGACATCAGGACATTGTTCATCACGTACAGCCATGTGCATCTCTGGGGGAGCAACTGGGAGAGGGAGGAGAGGAGAGAGAGAGAGAGCAGAGAGTAAGTCAACGCCTTCAGGGACCTGACACGACCGATTCGGAGTCGTCGGGTCTCTCACAGGAAGGGGCCGTCTGCGTACCTTCTCCATGGTGTCCTCGTGCAGCTCGTTCAGGTTCAGGGTGTAGATGCCCTCCTCGGCCCCTAGGAGGAGGTACTGATCTGGGCGGAGAGGGGGAGACAGAGGCCGTTCACCCACCGAGCCACGGCCCGCGAGTCTGTTTCGACAGCGGGGCGCGAGGCCGGACAGCGCGAGGGAGCACAGCTGAGTGCCCCATCCCTCTCTCCTCCTCGTTCTTCCCCCCTTTCCTTCCTGTTCCAGGCACCCACAACTCTCAGTGTAAAAACACACGTTTCGTATTCTCGGTCCTAAACAAATTCCCCTTTCGTGTCCCCGTTTCGATATTGAGCTTGAAGTCGGCTTCTGGGTTAATCTTCAGTCACACCCGTTCTCTATAGTAATAATCCTCGCACTTCTAGAGCTCTTTACTGGACCCCCCACTCAGAGCTCTGGACAGGTCAGGGGGATCCCCTCCACCCCCAGCAGTGTGTACCCCCACCTGGGTGATGCACCAGTCCGCTCCCCACACCCCAGCTCTCAGTGGGGAGGAGAGCAGAGTGATGGAGCCAGTTCAGAGAGGGGGGTTATTAGGAGGCCATGATGGGTAAAGGCCAGGGGGGAATTTGGCCAGGACACTGGGGTAACACCCCTACTCTTCTCAAGAAACACCCTGGGGTTTTTAATGACCACAGAGAGTCAGGACCTCGGTTTTATGTCTCATCTGAAGGACGGCGCCTGTTTACAGTCTAGTGTCCCCCATCACTATACTGGGGTATCAGGACCCACACAGACCGCAGGGTGAGCGCCCCCTGCTGGCCTCACTAACACCTCTTCCAGCAGCAGCCTCAGCTCTCCCAGGAG
The DNA here is from genome assembly GCF_040954835.1 of Lepisosteus oculatus. Taxonomy (NCBI): domain Eukaryota; kingdom Metazoa; phylum Chordata; class Actinopteri; order Semionotiformes; family Lepisosteidae; genus Lepisosteus; species Lepisosteus oculatus. The sequence continues at coordinate 21,593,667 of NC_090713.1, forward strand.
TCTCCCCTCCAGGTACTGGCCAGGCTCACACTGCTGGGCTCCAGTGGGGCTGGAGGAGAGCTGCAGGGCGATTGAGGGCATCCCCATTAGCTGTAAAGAGCCATGAGTGGAGTGTCTAGAAAGGCGCTATAGAAGTGCAAGAATAGGTGCACTAGGTGGCGCTGTGGAGCCGTACCTCTGGTCTGGGGCAGGACCCAGGTGGAGGCGCAGTGGATTTTGAGCGGGCAGCCGTTGAACACCTTGGAGAAGCAGGCCCCCATCTGCAGGGACGCAGGGCACACGGCCATCAGGACACGCACCTAGCGCCGTGTGTGTGTGTGTGTGTGTGTGTGTGTGAATGCGTGCACGTGGCGTGTGTGTGCGCACGTGTGCTATAAGTGACTGTGTGTGTGCATGCGTGCACGTGCCGTGTGTGTGTGTGTGTGTGTGTGTGTGTGTGCGCGCGTGTGCTATAAGTAACCGTGTGTGTGTGCATGCGTGCACTTGGCGTGTGTGTGTGTGCACGTGTGCTATAAGTGACTGTGTGTGTGCATGCATGCACGCGGCGTGTGTGCGTGTCTGTGGTTTGTGTGGTGTGTTGTGTGTTTGTGGTCGGGGCCTGAACGCTGTCCTGCCTGGAGCCTGGAGGATCCAGGATGAGCTTTGGGGCTTTCTGAGCACGGAGAGGAACAGAGCCGGGGGGGCTTACGTGCACTTGTGGCGTGGGTGGGAGTCCGTGACAGTCCGCCCGCTGCAGAGAAACGACACGGCACACGGGTTAGAACCAGCAGTGGCGCCCCCTGTAGGCCAGCGCACACACAGGCAGGCCGGGGCATTCCTGACAGCCAGCTCCGTGGCCGGAACTGGGCCCGCCGCTCCCAGGAACTAATCCCTTGAACCCGGCGCCGGGGGACACTCACCGAGTCCTCCGTCTTCCTCCGCAGGGTGGCCCATTCCGGAGAGAGGGGGGGCTCGCGGCTCGGGGGCGGGCTGCCCCCGCCGCCCCTCGCCTCGCCGACAGCGCCCCCTGCGGGACAGGGGCGGAGACCGCGGTCAGACGGGGCGCCCCTGAGGGCTGAGAGAGGGGGGCCCCCCCAGGTCCCCCTAACGCTCAACAACTCCCCTTTGGACTCGGTAGCTACAGTGGCTGCAAAATGTTGGGCATCTCCCCCTCGCAATTATAACCACGCCGTCCCTCACGCAGGGCAGAATGAGGCCCTGTCGACGTGGGGGGGGGGCGTCTCTCAAGTCACCCCCGAGACTGTCTGAATTGACTCATGAGCCAGGGCTGCTGCTGCCTTCTCTCCCACATAGCCTAGGCCCCGCGCAGCACACACGGAGGAAAAGGGCCTGGTGTGCTACTACTTTCCAGGGTTCAGGAATCCAAGGACGCGCACCACGTGCTGTGCGATACCCTTTACCTTAACGATCACCACCCCCACCCCCCCCCGTTCGGAAAGTTTTACCGCACGCAAAGTTCCCACCTGGTTAGAACGTTTACCAGTTTTGTGATTTGCTGTTTTCGGGAAATAAAGTCGATTTTGATAGAAAAAAGAAATCCAGCAGTCAGAGCGAGTCAGTCCTATGGAAACGGTGCTCTCTCCAACAGGCTGGTGAGTAGTGTGCACACTCTGGTGAACAAAACGACGGCCTGGGTGAATCCTAAGTCTCTCTCGTGACCGAATAACCGCATCACATGGTGGGCTAGAAACCCCCCTCACCTGCCCCGTTGTCAGCGCTGGAGCCCGGAGCGGGCTGGGAGGCGGCGGCGCTGGACGAGGGGCTGACCCATCCTGCCCGCTTCACCGTGCCGAATTTCTCCGTCTCCTCGTCGGACGTGTGCTGCCGGCCGGGTGACAGACAAGGGGAGAGGCCTTCAGCCTTCTGCTTGGAGATACTGTACGTACCTGAGGCCTACCAGGCCAAGAGCCAAGCACAGCAGCGCCACCCAGTGGAGGAGCAGCCTCTAGCACTGTTACGGCAATCCCAGAAGGCACCTCGATGGCGAACAGCACCGGGAATGATGACACAACCTGGGGTACTGCACGTGACCGGGGCTGGGGAGCCCTGCTGTACACCCCCCCTGCTCACGGTGCGTTCACCAGGGTTCGGGGCTCCTGCACTCATCTCTGGGAGGTTGCAGGTTCAAAGCCCAGGCAATTCACTGGCGTTTCGCCCCCGAGCAAAACACTTCACCCTGAAAATGCCCGGCTGTAGAGACGGGCGCTAATCTAAATTGAGGAAAAAGGCGTCGGCCCGATTAATTAGCAAGTGAGCTGCTCAGCTGCAGCAGGAACCCGTGTTTGAAGGGGCAGGGCTGAAGCCTGGATCAGGCGATTCCACCTTACCCCAGCAGATGGCGCTCTCTTGATAGTCAGGCTCCTGCCGCACAGAAAAGAGGGGGGGGAGAGAGAGTCAGAGCACTTCCCCATTGTGTGTGACTCTGCTGTATCAAGTGCCGTTCGGGGCCAGCGGGTCAGAACCGGGTCTCACCTCTCCATCAGCGCCTCCTCCACGCACTCCAGCAGGCTCCTGGGAGAGAGACAGAGAGAGGGGAGGTGTGTGCTGGGATGCCCTGACCATTCACACTCTTTGCACTCGAGACAGGGAGAGAGAGAGATGGAGGGAGGGAGAGAGAGAGGGAGGGAGGAGACAGGAGGAGGAAAAGAGAGGTACAGAACAGAGGCTGCAGCAGACACAATCCCCTGTTCCAGGTTACCAGCCTTGGCCTCTCTCTGAAGATTGTTCAGCTCTATAACAGCAGCAGCAGCAGTTACTGGGCTGGAAAGACAGTGGGAAACTCAGTGGAGGTCAGCCACCAGGCCAGCAAGCCGCCGGACACAGGAGTCTTACGGAGTGCTGTGCTCGACTCCCATGATACCCCAGTCGTCGCAGGAGCCCTGCAGAATCACACAGGCAAGACGACACAGTTACACACGTTTCCCCCCTGTCTCTGACCCCCCCCCACACCCCATCTCCCCCCCAGGCTCAGTCTCGCTGCGGTCTGCACCCCCACACCTCCCAGAGAGGGGGCAGCACCAAGAGCGCCCCTGCACCCCCCCCTCACCAGGTCAGGGTAGGGATCCGTCTCCTTCCTCAGGGGGGGGCAGAACTTCACCTGGTTGACTGTGGAGAAAGAAGACAGGGTGAGACTCCACTGGGGTCAGAACCAGTCCCCCCCATGAACCCAACTCCACTGGGGTCAGAACCAGTCCTCCCATTAAGCCAACTCCACTAGTCAGTGTTGGTGTGGTTGTGTGCATTAATGTCTTTGTGTCAGATTGTCCGTGTAAAAGCATGTGGCTTCACTGACAGGGGAGGGGTGTGGCTTCGCCGACAGGGGAGGGGTGTGGCTGCACCGACAGGGGGAGGGGGCGTGGCTTCACCGACAGGGGGAGGGGGCGTGGCTTCCCCCGAGAGGCGAGGGGGCGTGGCTATGACAGAACTCCGGCACTCACACTGATCTTCGGACGGAGTCCTCGCCACACTCATGTGCTTCCCAAGAGACATGATCTTATCTGGGAAGGCGTCGCACGTCTGTAAACGCAAACAGCATTCAACGTTTGCAACACAGTCGGATTTCATTACCTGCCTCCTGCACCCCCCCAGAGAGTAAGTACACCCTCCCCCGAATGTAGACAGAAATGGTAGCAGCCCTGCTGGTGGCCAGAGAGAAAGGCTCACTCACGTCCAGGTCACTGTCGTCCATGTGGAGCCCTGCGCTGAGGTCAGGGTTACTGGCCGTGTCCAGCAGCTCGATGACCTGGGTCCGGGTCAGCAGCTGAGTCATGAAGGGGTGCTGGAGGCACAGAGAGGGGGAGAGGCTGTTACCCCGGGGGAGATGGGGGTGCTGTTGGCCCGGCGCGGGTGTGTCGGGCTCCGGGACGGCGCGCACCTGCAGGAGTTTTTCCGCTGTTGGTCTCTTGCGCGGGTTCTTGGTCAGGGCCAGCTTTAGAAAGGTGTGGAAGTCTGAGGTCCTGCAGTCACAGGGAAAACACAGCAATTCAATTCGGAGTCACCCCCATACCCACACAGATACACCCCACCGTCACCCCCATACCCACACAGATACACCCCACCGTCACCCCCATACCCACACTGAGACACCCCTCCGTCACCCCCATACCCACACTGAGACACCCTGCTGTCACCCGCATACCCACACTGAGACACCCCGCTGTCACCCCCATACCCACACTGAGACACCCCACTGTCACCCCCATACCCACACTGAGACACCCCACTGTCACCCCCATACATACACTGAGACACCCCACTGTCACCCCCATACATACACTGAGACACCCCACCGGCACCCCCACACTGACACTGAAACACCCTGCTGTCACCCGCATACCCACACTGAGACACCCCACTGTCACCCCCATACCCACACTGAGACACCCCACTGTTTCCTTCCGATTTCTTACCACTTGGTCTTGTCTTTGAGCTTGGGGGGCTGGAAACTGCTCTTCGACATCACCATCAGGGCTCTGGAACAGAGAGCCGGACTCAGAGAAGCTCTGGACACGGTACCAGATCTCACCACAGACACGGGCAGGCGACTCTGTACAGCAAGGGCGGCAGGGGTCTGGAACAAGCCGCCCCAGACGCGCCGCCAGAACGACTGCCTCTGATCCTCAGCTCAATTAGCTCAGCTCAGACATTATTCAATTCAATTCAACTTTATTGTCATTAAACTGACACAGGTGCACGGTATAATGAAAAGTGTTTCTCATTAGTCACTCAGGTGCAGTATATAAATAGGACAAAAGATAAGACAATAGACAGTTACACAATAGCAATAACAGTAACGTGTAATAACATAACATAAATAACATGTAATCAAGTAATCAAAACTGTGCAAAATTCCGCAAACAGAGAAAATTTAACAGGACAAAAATAGTGCAAGGTAATTCTTGGAACAGTGCAAAAAATAGTATGGTTAAAAGTAGCATGGTTAATTAATAAATATTAAATATTATTATGCCTGTTAAAATTTTACTGGGCTATCGAGGGGACAGTACAATTTTGGCTTACATGTGTGTGTGGTGTAGGAGTACAGAGGTTGTGGGTACAGGAGGATGTTAGGAGAGATCATAATAAGGTGGAAGGGAGTGGGGGCGTCATTATAGAAGAGCTGCAACTCCTGATGACTGTGCTGAAAATGTGTCAAACTTTCGCACAGCCCTGCATCTAGTTAATTATCTGGGCAATTAGCTAAGTGAATCGGCCTGCCCTCGGCCTTGAGTGAGAATGCAATTAGCATTTTAATATTCAGATGTCGGGCAGGACAGCTGTGCGCAGGGACAAGCCACGCGGAGAACACCGGCAACAGCAAAGGGACAGGAAGTGGGCCGGGGGCGGCAGGAAGTCGGGGCAGCAGGGGGCGACGGCTCACCTCATGGGATGCAGGTCGAACATGGGGGGCTGGAGCTCGGCCAGCTCGATGGCGGTGATGCCCACCGCCCAGATGTCGCACAGCTGGTTGTACCCACCCTTCTTCTCCACCGCCGCCACCTCCGGCGCCATCCTGCGAGACAGGGGCGCACGGGACAGGTGAAGAGCAGAGGACAGAGTCGGGACGCCGGGGGGGGCACCGGGGGTGGCATCAGCCAGGCACATAGTGCAGGGGACGGGGGGGGGCAACACGGGGAGATCGCGATGTCCCGCGCACTCCTGATCTCGAGGCGCCGATCGCTTGAGAGTCCCTTGCGGTCCAGACCTCGGGACCCTCGTGTGTCGCACGGTGCTGTCGATCGCCTGCTCGTCGACCCCAACGGTCTGATCCCGCCCGGGTCTCGTCGACCAGACCCCTACTGCACTGCCCTCCCCACTTGTTTCTTCATCATACGCAGCGGTATGCCCCCTGCAGGTTTACAGGGAGGGGCGTCGCAGAGCTCTTTTCGGTTCTTGGATTTTCCTGCGCGACTCCCCCGCGGCCTGCGGCGAGCGCAGAGCCCAGACCCGGCTCCCCCCCCCGAGGCGAACGGGAAGAGAAACACAAAGGTGGCGAGGGAAAACGAAGAGGCGGGCAGCAGACAGGAGCAGAGGCAGCCTCACCAGTACGGCGTGCCGATGAAGGAGTTCCTCTTGGCCACCGAGGCGTTGATTTCTGCCGCCACACCAAAGTCGGCTGAAGGACGACCCATCGGGGGAGACGAACACATTCATGAAATGATTACAATCAACCGCTTCCTCGAGCAACACTAAACAGGTTTAAAATATATTGATGCGTGTGTGCTGATCACGTGTGTCAGTATACAGAGATGTGTGCTGATCACGTGTATCAGTATATATTGATGCGTGTGTGCTGATCACGTGTGTCAGTATATATTGATGCATGTGTGCTGATCACGTGTGTCAGTATATATTGATGTGTGTGTGCTGATCACGTGTCAGTATATATTGATGCGTGTGTGCTGATTGCGTGTGTCAGTATATATTGATGCGTGTGTGCTGATCGCGTGTGTCAGTATATATTGATCCGTGTGTGCTGATCACATGTCAGTATATATAGATGTGTGCTGATCACGTGTGTCAGTATATATTGATGCATGTGTGCTGATCACATGTGTCAGTATATATTGATGCGTGTGTGCTGATCGCGTGTGTCAGTATATATTGATGCGTGTGTGCTGATCGCGTGTGTCAGTATATATTGATGCCTGTGTGCTGAACACGTGTCAGTATATATTGATAATAATAATAAACTTTATTTTATATAGCGCCTTTACAGGTGGCTTCTCAAAGCGCTTGATGCGTGTGTGCTGATCACGTGTGTCAGTATATACTGATGCCGATATATTGATCAGCCAGTTCAGACTGGGATCCCCTCTGTATCTGCAGCAGGCAAATGACAGCACAAACTGATCACTGCAATATAACCCTAGTGTAGCGCATGAGCCTGACAAAACCACATGGCCCGCCAGCGTGTTCCTCTCCAGGACGAGGATATCTGGACAGAGAAAACCGCCAGACATTAGAGCCGGATTCACAGGAGCGCTGTGTGTGTGCGTGTGTGTGCGTGTGTGCGCTGTGTGTGCGCGCGAGGGTCAGCACACGGAGGCCCGGCTTCCTCACTGACCCAGTTTGACGTCGCCTCGGTCTGTCAGGAGGATGTTGGCTCCCTGCACATGACAGACGGTGACACAATGAGATCAGGGAGAGGCAGAGCCACTAACTAACACACACACACACGCCCTAGCGCACTGACATACACACTCACACACACACTCAACACAAGCCCAAATACTCTGACACACGCTCCCCTTGAAGCCTAACACACTGACACACACACACATTCCACACAGGCTCCAAGACAGATTTAAACCACTGACCTTGATGTCTCTGTGCATCTTCCCCGTGATGTGCAAATGGTGCAGCCCCTGGGGGAAGAGACAGCACTAAGACACAGGTCATGGGCTGTACCATCAGCAAGGCGGGGGGGGGGGGGGGGGGTCAGACTCAGCCACAAAGAGTTGCAGTTGCTGGCAGCACAACATGGAGGGTTGATAGGCTAAATGGGAAATCTCTGTTACAAGGTAGAATCACTGGAATGTTTTTCTCATATTTGAAAGATCAAATAGTAGTCCCTTACACAAGCCCCTTATAACTGTAGGCAATTACTTGCTGAAAGCAACTAACTTTCCTAACACTCATTATTGTGTAGAGCAGTAGCCAGGGCTCTGCCCCATTGTAACCAGGGAGTTGCAAGTTCAAATCCCCCCTGTGCTGACACAGCTGTTGTCTTTCTTGTGCTTCTTTTACAGTGTAGTGTCCCCGTCACTATACTGGGGCATCAGGACCCACACAGACCGCAGGGTGAGCGCCCCCTGCTGGCCCCACTCACACCTCTTCCAGCAGGAGCCTCAGCTCTCCCAGGAGTCTCCCCTCCAGGTACTGGCCAGGCTCACACCTGCTGGGCTCCAGTGGGGCTGCCGGTGGTGAGAGCCGCAGGGGGAGACAACTGCTGGCAAGGTCCTGTCTCTGTCTCTCAAGGGCCTGCAGAAGGCTCATGGTGTGTGGTGTCTCTCTGAAAGCTGTCTTTGTGCCTCAAGGGCAGAAAACGAAGTCTCCCGGACTGGACGTCTCTGTGCCGCTGCGAGCTCAAATCTGTGCAGACGCCAGGGACGGCGCAGCGTGTGGATCTGCGACCGACTGGAAAAAGAAATCGGCACAGTTCTGGTGTCCCTGGGCTAGGTGTACATACCTGTAACGTTTCCCTGCAGACGTACGCTATCTGCTTCTCCTTCAGCGGGCCCGTCACTGTAGGAACATCACGACTGCCACAGTTAGACGAGGAAGGAGACGGAGGACAAGGCGGGGCTCTGGACGGGCTCAGCGACAAGACCCATTTCAAAACAGTGTCTTTAAGAGCAGAGGGATGGGACGGGACTGTGGCTCAGTTTATAAAGACTGGTATGAGGAGCACAGTCAGGGCTTCAGAGACCAGGAAATGCTTTTGTTGCAGTGAGTAACTGCATGATCAAAACCCACCTTTAAAACCCCCTGAAAAATGCATGTATACCAGAATGTTAGAGAGCAGCCCTATAGTCTGGGTCAGCCCTGCTCAAGGAGCATTTACAGTACAGCTGTTATCATATCACATCACAGGGTCAGTCCCGCCAGATGTTCAGAGGTCCGTGGGGGATGCGGAACCACCCAGATGTTCCCAGCAGAGGGTCTCGCTCGAGATTCCAGAGCATCCCGCTGTGCTCCCACGGGAATCAAGGAGCCGGGGGGGGGTGAAGTGACACATTAGCCTTGTGGCCGGGCACCGGAAGCACCAACGACCCTGCCTTTTCGTGAGGCCGCTCGCATCAGCCTTCCTCCCAGCAGCCCACTGAGGAGAAGGCCTGGTCTGATACTACTTTACTTGCTTCAGGGGCCCCAGCCCTGCCACACACTCACCATGGTAAATGTCCTGCAAGGATCCCCCCCCACAGAACTCCATACAGATCCACAGCTTGTTGTTCCTGGAGGTGGACAAAACACAAAAACAAACACGCAGAGAGACCATCGTCACTCTCGCACTACCTTGTCCCTTGTCCCACCGGGTGTCCCTGTCCACTCCCGCTAGCTCTGCTGAAGTCCATCATCGTGGTCCACTATTTAAAATCAGGAAACCAGAGGCTCCCAAGGTGCCCCAGGATGCCCCAAGTGGCTCTACAGGTGTGAGAGGGCTGGAGGCTGGACTGTGGACACGCGCCCCCCTCTGGGCTGGACTTTGGACACGCCATTCCCCCCCTCTGGGCTGGACTGTGGACACGCCGCCTCCCCCCTCTGGGCTGGACTGTGGACACGCCGTCCCCCCGCCCCCCACTCTGGGCTGGACTGTGGACACGCTGTCCCCCCGCCCCCCACTCTGGGCTGGACTGTGGACACGCTGTACCCCCCCTCTGGGCTGGACTGTGGACACGCTGTCCTCCCCCCGGGCTGGACTGTGGACACACTGTACCCCCCCTCTGGGCTGGACTGTGGACACGCTGTCCTCCCCCCGGGCTGGACTGTGGACACACTGTACCCCCCCTCTGGGCTGGACTGTGGACACGCTGTCCTCCCCCCTCCGGGCTGGACTGTGGACCCGCCGTCCTCCTCCAGATTCCTACAGGAGCGAGAGGGACAGGACTCCAGTACCTGAGGTAGCTCCCGAAGTAGGCGACGATGTTCTTGTGCCTGCAGTCCTTCATCATGGTGATCTCCTGCTGGATGGACGAGATGTCGTCCCCTGGCGGAGGAGACACAAGTTTTCACCGTTTGACTCCAGCAGTGACAGCTCGTGTCAGAAAGGCACTGCAGGTTGCGAGGGCATGATGAACAATTCCGAAGGATTAAAATGACGGGGCTGAGCGAATTATATGACCTCTGCCTGCACGCAGAATGACGGAGGTCCTTGGGATGTAAAGGGTCAGAGGTCATGACCTTTGACCCCTCCCATAGCAAGAGCTCCCCGCCGCCTGGGCTCACTCCAGCGGCTGCTCGCCTCTCACGGCTCCCGACACCCGCGGCCTCGGTACGAGATCGAGCTCGGCGGCGGGTGGCCTACCGGGGTCCAGCTTGACGATTTTGATGGCTGCCATTTCCGAGGTCTTGATGTTGCGGGCCTGAAACAGAGACGCGGGCGTCAAGAGGAGGGCAGATCCCACAGCGGCGCCCCTCCAGGAGACGGGAAAACAGCCCTCAGGGTCTCACACCTCTACACCGCCCGCTGTGCATGAACTGTAGAAAGGGAGACGGGAGCAGGGAGCTGGGAGACGGGAGACGGGAGACAGGAGCTCGGAGCAGGGAGACGGGAGCAGGGAGACGGGAGCTGGGTTCGAAAGGTATTCTGCATCCTGCGTCTCAGCCTTCTGCGGCCCAGACCTGTCCTGCCGAGAGGGGAAGTGAGAGCAGCTGCCGGGCAGCTCCGAGGGGCCTGGCCGATCCTCCCCTCGAACCCTGCCAGCCCGCAGCGGGCAGCTGAAAGCAGAACTGGAGCAGGAACAGAGAGAGCCTCCCGGGAGCCGCCCGCAAGCCCGATCTCACTTTCTCTCTCGCGCCGCGGCCGCAGGGGGTATCGGCCAGAGGGGGGGGGCTGGGAGACAGTCGGGAGCTGACCTGTACCCCTCATGGCCTCCTGATAACCCCCCTCTCTGAACTGGCTCCATCACTCTGCTCTCCTCCCCACTGAGAGCTGGGGTGTGGGGAGCGGACTGGCGCCTCATCCAGGTGGGGGGACACACTGCTGGGGGTGGAGGGGATCCCCCTGACCTGTACAGAGCTCTGAGTGGAGGCTCCAGAAAGGCGCTATAGCAGTGTGAGGATTATTATTATTAGTATTACGAAGCGACACAGCCTGGTGTTAAACGGAGGGGAGGAGGAGGAGGTCTCGTGGGATAGCTCCCGAGTCCAAGAGCGCCGTCCGCCCTCCTCCGTTGCCACGGCCTCCAGAGGCTGCTTCTCCAAGGACTCCGGCCCCACTCGGGTTGCTGCGGCAACAGCCGGTTGCCACGGGCCGGTCGCCGGCGCCTCCGCAGAACAGCTTCAGGGCCGAGGGCAGAGAGAAAGTGGCGAAACGGCCGGGACTTCCTGTTTCCCCGGCCGCTGGGCCACAGCGCTTCCTGCCTCGCGCCGGCGAGCTCCGATCGCGCTCCCGGGGGGGAACAGAGAGCCGATCGCGCACAGGGGTGGCCGCGATTAAAACAAAAACAAAACAAAAAAAGAGTTGGTTTTGGACACCAATGCCTCCTTGGAGCCCATGCAGATGGAAAACTGGTTTTTAATTTAGTTTTTTTTAACCATTTCAACAGACCAAAATCGCCCTTTCGTGTTCGGTCCTTGGCGTATTGATCCTGGGAGGCAGGGGCACACGGACACTACGAGATCCGTCCCAGTCCATCTGTCCTGCCTGTCCTTCGGCCTACTCATCCATCAACCCGTCCACCCAAATCTTCACCCATCGGTCTGATCCATCATCAGTCGACCAATCTCCTCTTGCACCTCTGCAGAGGTCAGGGCGTGACAATCTGTCCTATGAAGCCACGTCACCTGGCCATCAGAAGGACCGCATCCAACCAATCAGAGGGCACGGCTTCTGCAACCGACCAATCGAAGCTCAGAGCTCATTATCCTGCCCATTGGAGCTCAGGGCCACTTCAGACAACCAATCACAGCTAGGGACACTGTGTATTGGCCAATCACAGCTCGGCGCACCCTCTGCTGCCCAATCAAAGCTCAGAGCTCGTTTTCCAGCCCATTGGAGCTCAGGACCGCTTCAGACAACCAATCACAGCTAGGGACACGGTCTATTGGCCAATCAGAGCTCGGCACACCCTCTGCTGCCCAATCACAACTCAGAGCTCGTGATCCGGCCGATGCGAAGGCAATCGCAGCCCCGGGCTCAGCAGACTGAGCGCCGTTTGGGAGGGCTGGCTGAAAGAGGCACGCGAGAGCAGTCTCTGGGCTGAGCCTCCTCCCCAGCGCTGCTCTCAGTCCAGGGTGTTTGTGCAGCTGAGCCTCAGGGCGCCCGAAGCGCCGTGTTCTCACACAGTGATGACACCTCTTCCTTCCCCGGCTTCCGCTGCGGGTTTCCTGTTACCAGCTCTGTCCCCGCGTCTCTCTCTCTGCCCCTCCCTCACCACTCTTTCCTCTCCCCGACACGGCAAACAACACGCACACACCCGAGCGCCAGCTGTCCCTCTCTCTCTCCCACACGAGATCCCCCTCTCCAGCGAGGTGCCCTGATGCAGGTATTCAAAACCCTGACAGAATCAACTCAGAATCTACAGTCAAACACGACCCGGAGGACAGGAGGGGAAACGACTTGGAAATGCATTTAAAACTGAGAGCGGGAGGCCCTTCTTTACAAGAAGGGTGGTGGGGGCGTGGAGCAAGCTTGCCAACCATGTTGTTGAAGCCGATACCCTGCTTTCTTTCAAGAAACACCTGGATGAGTTCCTCCAGTCAGGACAGAAGACACTACTTTACACAGAGAGTGGTGGGGGTGTGGAACAGGCGGCCAAGCCATGTCGTTGAAGCAACTCCATGAACAGCTCCTCTGGTCGGCTCTCCCCCCTGCCGGCGGATCCGGAGACGCCAGCCCCCGGGGGGCGTCAGAGACTCCCCCCCGAGGCGAGAGTCTTGGGCCGGCTGAGGCTGCTCTTGCGTGGGCGCGGACATCCTGAGCTCTGTCTCACCCCCGGCCTGCGCTCACACTTCGATCGCCGCGCGAGAAATCAGACCCCTTCCTCTCCCTCTCTCGGCGCGCGGTTCCGTGGCTGACGGACCACAGGCACCCCCTGCACTGATCGCGATGCGACCTCGCGGCGCTGCCCTGCTGACCGCCCACTGACCGCCGGCCGCTACCGAGCGGGCTTGTGAGGACGCTACACGAGGGGTGTTACCGTTAGGAACGGTTGGCGCAAAGGTTTTCAAGAGAGAGGAAGGAAATCGGCCCGGCGGGGCGTCTGGCGGTGGCCGACCGCGGGTCTCACCCAGCTGTTTCCCGAAAGAAAGCAGGGTATCGGCTTCAACGACAGGGCTGGGGCAGCTTGTTCCACACCCCCGCCGCCCTCTGGGTAAAGTGCCCCCTGTTCCTGGGTTTAGATGAACTCCCACGGAGTTTCCACTGGTGTCCTCCGGTTTGGGAGATCTCCTGTTCAAGACTAGAAAGGTCCAGTTCCTGTCCTGTCGGCCTGGCAGTCCAGTTCATCGCCTCAAGCCCTGGAATGTATCAAATTGCTCTTCTCTGGAGAGATTACAGAGCAGCTGTATCTTTCCAATAACAGGGGGACACCAAAACTGGAAACTACTTTTTTCCTCCTCCACACTCCCCTGTTCACACCGACACCTGGAGATCTGGAGATCTACAGTCCACTGATAATAATAATTAATAATAATAATAGGTTACACTTATATAGAGCTTTTCTGGACACTCCACTCAAAGCGCTTTACAGGTAATGGGGACTCCCCTCCACCACCACCAACGTGCAGCTCACCAGCACCCCAGCAGTAGGGAGGAGAGCAGAGTGATGGAGCCAGTTCAGAGAGGGGGGTTATTAGGAGGCCATGATGGGTGAAGGCCAGGGGGGGAATTTGGCCAGGACACTGGGGTAGCACCCCTACTCTTCTCGAGAAACGCCCTGGGGTTTTTAATGACCACAGAGAGTCAGGACCTCGGTTTGACGTCTCATCTGAAGGACGGCGCCTGTTTACAGTCTAGTGTCCCCATCACTATACTGGGGCATCAGGACCCACACAGACCGCAGGGTGAGCGCCCCCTACTGGCCCCACTAACACCTCTCCCAGCAGCAGCCTCAGCTCTCCCAGGAGTCTCCCCTCCAGGTACTGGCCAGGCTCACACCTGCGGAGCTCCAGTGGGGAGCTGCAGAGTGATATGGCTGCTCACCTCCTTCACACTGACACCCGGAGATCTCTGGAGCTGGGATCAAACTGGGATGATCTGAGAAACTGCTGGGAGAGGATCCGGGCTCTGTCATTCTTCAGCGCTCTAGTCATAATAGTCACCAGTGCTCCTTCCCCCTAGTCAGTCCGACTTCCTCGCCCGTTGCTAACCGTATCTTCCTCTTTCTGGGTCGTACGCAACACACTCAATCCTCCTTCCCTACCGTCACCTCACGGTCTCGTACAAGCGGGCGCTCTACCGACCGCGCAGAGCCCGACAGCCACGCTGCCCCGCGTCAGCTGGTCGAGTTTGGTTCCTCGGCCTGGGAGAGGGTTGTCGGCATTTTTTTGTCTTGTTTTGGTTTGGTTTGGTTTTTGGAAGCGACGCGTCACGTTTGCGCCTCCCGTGCGACGGTTTGAAACGGAAAAGGAGGGGGGGGGGGGGAGACCAACTTCACAACACCCCCCACCACCCCAATAGCGACTCACTGTGACCCCGAAACCTAAAAACGTCCCAGGTGAAACACGGCGAGGATCAAAACGCCCAGTTTTTATAGGCAGCATGAGTTAACCGATATCCTGCGGTTTTACCATCTATGAACATACCGAGCCGGCACGAACGGCAGGGGTGCGGGATACCCTTGGTGGCAGGACGCGAACCTCGCAGTTCAAGGGTTTAATTTTTCCCACAGCGCGTGTATAGTGTGGGAAACGGGGCAGCAGCATTTTTTTTTTGGTAACTCCGCGCGAGTGAGAGAAACTTGAAGGGACTCGACCATAGTTTACAAAGCACACCACTTCCCCACCCGCTCTCTCTCTCTCACACACACACAGACAAACATAGCGGAAACCCAGCTTACAAACGCTACCCCGAAACCCGGTCCGGTCCGGGACCGTGCCCGCGTCCGCAGTCGCTCTCTAGCCCGGGGGCGGCGAAAGTTAATCAAGACAGCATCCGCGGTGGTGGTGGTGGGGCACGGTTATTTCACGTCGACCTCTCCCCCAGCCAGCCAGCCAGCCAGCCAGCGAGGGAACTGTAGCTTCCTGCTTACCTTGAACACGTCCCCGTAGGTCCCGCTGCCGATGCGGTGGATCAGGTCGTAATCGTCCAGCGGGTTCGCCAGGGACACATCGATAGCATCCATCTCTGCGCCCCCCCTCCCCTCTCCTCCTCCTCCTCCTCCTAATTTCTCCGTAGTGCTGCTTTTCTCAATCTCTCTCTCTCTCGCTTTCACAGCCACAAATTCATGTCATGTCTTCTCTCCCGAACCCTGCAGGGTCGGTCCGGCGACCCAACGTCCGCCGCCGCCGCCTTAGAAACGCGCCCGAAGGTTCGAAAATGGCAGCGGTGCGTCTGCAACTGTGTTCTCTCTCTCTCCTTCTCTCTCTCTCTCTCTCCTCTCTCTGTGTGTCTGTCCCAGGAGCTGTCACCTCGCCGGAGCCGCCGCCAGTTCAAGCGCAAGGCAGCTTCAAAGCGAAAGCGGTAGAGCGCCTCTGTGTGTGTGTGTTTCAAACGCACAGGCCGACACACACACAAACACACACACACACAGGGGGGAAAAAAAAAACAACCCGTAAGACTGCCAGCCTGCGGTTCCCCGACTGCGCAACATTTCTGAGCCGCAATTAAATCAAACACACACGCCACTGCGAACCTTTCCGCCGGGGCCGGCCTCACACGCCAAGCAGTCAGCATCCATCCGCGCTGAGACGGGGGGGGGGGTCATTTTCAATCGCATTGTCAGATTAGGCCACCCCCCCCCACCCGAAGGCTGCAGTGGAAAGCGCCCTTCTCGAACCCGGAGCCGACCCGCCGACCTTGTCTGCAACACGTTTGCGCTTTTTTCAGCGTCACGAGTGTTTCGGCGGAGCATGCCCCACGCAGAGGAGCCGGGCCTCCCCACGAGCGTGAACCCCCCACCGGCCGCACGGCGCAGGGGCGTTCAAGTTCGCTCTGCAGGCCGCGGCTGGGTGATCAGCCACGACTTGCCTTTCCGCTGCG
The DNA here is from genome assembly GCF_040954835.1 of Lepisosteus oculatus. Lineage (NCBI taxonomy): Eukaryota > Metazoa > Chordata > Actinopteri > Semionotiformes > Lepisosteidae > Lepisosteus > Lepisosteus oculatus. The sequence goes on from NC_090713.1 coordinate 21,609,532, forward strand.
TGGGGACGTCTTGCGAGGAACGAGGCCCGTGTCGCTCCCTTCAAACCGTTCTGAATTTTGTTTTCTTTTGAGAGAAAGAAAAAAAAAAAACGGGAGGTGACCCGCGATGGACTCTAGCGCCCCCTGTCTGTGGGGTGACTCTTGCAGCTCCCGAAACCGGAAGGGCCTCTGGGAAGCCTCAGGCCGATATCCGCGCAGCAGGAAACACAAGTGACGGCCAGGATTCTTTGCCAGTATTTTTATTTTATAAAAAAAAAAACAAAAAACAAACACAGCTACTACAGGTGACGTGGATCCTAAAGTAAAAACTACCTACAAACAGGGCTCAGATGAGTCAGCTTCTGCCTGGGATTGTGTGTGTGTGTGTGGGGGGGGAGGCCCACCCCCACCACTGTCAGCTCAACAGCGCCTCCTCCTGGGCACCGGGCAGCGTCCGAGAGGAACGGCGCTCAGCGGGGCCCGGCCCGCCCAGAGGTCACCCCCGGAACGCACGAGGGGGACAGGAGACAGACCAGCGACGCCGGCTACCGTCTCCACAGCGCAGCCCCACGAACGGAACGAGCCCTAGGCCCCACTTTCCCGCTGCACTGCGGGAGGAAACCCACGAGAACATGCAGACTCCCCCCAGACAGCACCCGGGAGCCCCCGGCAGTGCCACTCACCCCTGCGCCCCTCAGTGTATTCCACCTCCCTCTGTCCCTTCCTGGACAAGATCACCCCCCCACTGCCCCCAGCCCATCGGAAAGCTTCTCCCAACTCCAGGGGGACAAAGCCAGACTTGAGGAAACACCCTGGACCGGATACACGCGTTACAAAAACGGGGGGGCGCCATTCTTCAAAATCCACCCCCCCCCCCCAGAGCCGGACTGAATCCACTACCCCCCAAGGCTGAAGAGCTAGAGCAGAGGCAGCTCCGCTTCTTCCCAGCTCGAGGCAGGAAACATGACCCCCCCCCCCCGACCCCTGACCCCCGACCCTCGACCCTCGACCCTCGACCCTCGCGCGGGACGACACAACGGCCCTCCTCTCTCCCAGAGCCCGACGAGGCCGGAGACGAACGGGCGCGTCCCCGGAGTTCAGGGGTCTGGGTGTGGGGGCTGGGGGGGGTCACCCCACTAGAGGCTCTTGCGCTGGCGCTTCATGAAGGAGAGGGTGTAGTCGCCGGCGGGGGGGGGCTTCTGCCTCTTCATCTGCACCTGGGACTGGGCGGTGAGCTGCAGCTTGATGGCGCTGGAGTTGACCTTGGCGGCGGCCAGCAGCTCCTTCATGCCCTTCATCTTCTCGCTGCGGAAGGTCACCACGGGCCCCGGGGCCGGGCCGGGCGAGGAGCCCCCGGGGCCCCCCTCCCGCTCGCCGCCCGCCCTCCCCCCGGGGACGGAGCGCCGGCGGCCGGGGGGCTCCCCTGCCGCCGCCTTCTTGGGGGGCGGCGCCTGCGGGGGTCCGTGGGGAGCCGAGGGCGGGGGGGGCTGGTGAGGAGAAGGAGGAGGAGGAGGAGGGGGAGGGGGAGGGGGGGGCTCCTCGGCTTTGGATTCGCGCCTGGGGCCCCGCCGGCGCCCCTCCCGCGGGTCCTCACTGGACTGGTCGTCGTCCTCCAGGGGCTCCGGCTCCTTGGTGATGATGGACACCTTCTGGCGCACCTGCGAAGAGGAGAGGGTCACGGCCCACACCGCGCCACCCCGCCCCCTCGGGCAGTCCAGCGCCACGCTGCCCTCCCCCCAGCACGACACACAGACACACAACAGGGTCACTTTTCTTCCCAGAAACCGGCACGACACACAGACACACAACAGGGTCACTTTTCTCAGACACACAGACACACAACAGGCTCACTTTTCTTCCCAGAAACCGGCACGGCACACAGACACACAACAGGGTCACTTTTCCCAGAAACCGACACACAGACACACAGACACACAGACACACAGACACACAGACACACAGACACACAGACACACAGACACACAGACACACAACAGGGTCACTTTTCTCAGAAACCGACACACAGACACACAGACACACAGACACACAGACACACAGACACACAGACACACAGACACACAGACACACAACAGGGTCACTTTTCTCAGACACACAGACACACAGACACACAACAGGGTCACTTTTCCCAGACACACAGACACACAGACACACAGACACACAGACACACAGACACACAGACACACAGACACACAACAGGGTCACTTTTCTCAGAAACCAGCACGACACACAGGCACACAACAGGGTCACTTTTCTCAGAAACCAGCACGACACACAGACACACAACAGGGTCACTTTTCCCAGAAACCAGCACGACACACAGGCACACAACAGGGTCACTTTTCTTCCCAGAAACCGGCACGACACACAGACACACAACAGGGTCACTTTTCCCAGAAACCAGCACGTCAGAGACACAGGCACACAGACACACAAAAGGGTCACTTTTCTCAGAAACCAGCACACAGGCACACAGGCACACGCACCTGCGCGTCGAAGCGACTCAGGGACTGCACCAGGTATGTGGCCCAGCCCACGTGCAGGACGGGCGTGGGGCTGCCCTCCTCCCACTTGCAGATCCCGTCGTAGAACCGCAGGAGGTGGGCGAAGCACTCGGAGTCCTGCAGGGCCGACAACGCGGCGGCCACCTGCTGGGGGGGCTCCTGACAGACCAGAGAGAGACCGAGAACACCGTCTGAGCCCCTCCCTGCCCCAGGGCATTTCAAAGCAAGGAGCCACTTCTTTACACAAAGGGTGGTGGGAGTGTGGAGCTAATTTCACCGACATCTGAGCAGGGGGCCGGGACAGCGTGGTCTCGCCCCTCCCTGCCCCAGGGCATTTCAAAGCAAGGAGCCACTTCTTTACACAAAGGGTGGTGGGAGTGTGGAGCTAATTTCACTGACATCCGAGCAGAGGGCCAGGACAGCGTGGTCTCGCCCCTCTCTGCCCCCGGGGCACGCCGACATCCGAGCGTGAGCAACAGGACACCCCAGTTACCCCGCAGAGCTGGCACACCTGAACAACGCCCCCCAAGTCTTTCGGCATACGCGCCCCTTCCGAAACCACTCGGCCCCCTCTCGCTCGGTTCCCGAAAGCGGGTCCCGCCGAGAAAACGCTCCAGGACGGAAGAGTTTCGTCCGGATCCAGGCCCCCCTCCCCCCCGTTACCTTCTCCACCCCGTCAGCAGGGGGCGCCCCCTCCCCCGAGCTCTCGCTGGCCGTCTCCTTCAGCAGCGTGGGGATGACGTCGTTGGCGATGTCGAAGAACTCCTTGTAGATCTCCTCGTCCTCCCGGAAGTAGTTGTAGCTGGAGAAACAGGGCAGTGAGTCTCCGCAGAACGGGAAGACCCGGACCAGATCCCCCGGTCGGAATCAAGACCGTCGCACCTCTTGGTTTTCCACTGTGCTCCCTTACCGCGACGACCCTGAACTGGAAGAGGCAGCTAGCAAATGTCTGGATGAGATTTACAGTTTCCTCGGGTTTTGAAAAGTATTATACAATCAAGTTAATAATAATAATAATACGAATTACGAACTGGCTTCATCACTCTGCTCTCCTCCCCACTGAGAGCTGGGGTGTGGGGAGCGTTCTGGCGCACTATGGCTGCCGTCGCCTCATCCAGGTGGGGGTACACACTGGTGGTGGTGGAGGGGATCCCCATGACCTGTAAAGCGCTTTGAGTGGAGTGTCCAGAAAAGCGCTATATAAGTGTAGGCAATTATGATTATTATTACCTATGTGGGCAGCGCTGAATTAACAATCTTTGGGGCTTTGTCTCCCCCTAGTGGACAGTGTGAGAACTCCCCCCCCCCCCCCAGGACAGAACCGCCGAGGCCTGTGAGGGCGTCGGTACTCACTCCTGCACGACGGTGGCGGCCTCCGCCCAGGCCCCCAGCGCCTCCCGGACGTTCCTGTGGCGGTAGTGATACCCGGCCAGGTACATGAAGGGGTAGATGTGCTCGTTGTTGTAGTACTTCTTCGCCGACTCGATGGCCTGGGACAGACGACGACGGGGTGGGGGTGGGGAGAAAAATAAAAACAAAGACCCGGGAGGTCAGGAGACGGCAGACCCGGGACACTCCCCGCTTCTCCCGGCTGGCCAGGGAGAGTCTGGGAATCCTTCAGGAGGACCCGGAGACCGTTGCCGGGGACGGGGAAATGCGGTCTTGCCCGGCCTGTTACCACGGGTGACCCTCCCCCGGGGATCGTCCCGCCCGCTCGCCCAGGACAGGGGTCACCCCCGCAAACCACGCGCAGCCTTACAGGTGAGCCAGAGGATTGTGGGAAAAAACGACGACTCAAAACCCGCCGGGAAGCCAGTGCAGGGACCCCAGGACAGGAGTGACGTGATCGCTTGCGCTGGGCCCGGTCAGCCGAATTCCGGACCCGTGAGCCTTGCTGCCGCCCCCTCACCTTCTCGTGTAGGGCCAGCGGCTTTTCCCGGCTGGGCTGTGGGTCCATGTCTTCCAGGTCGGCCAGGCAGCCCAGCGCCATGGGGTACCTGCAGAGCAGCACAAAGAGCGAGTCTGGACACCGCCGGACACTCCTGACCGCCACCAAGGGCTGATTAACGGCGGGGGGGCAATCGGTCCTACATTTTAACCCCCCCGTGTCCCACAAACCCCCCCAGAGAAGGGAGCTTGGGAGGGCTCTTCACGTGCGCTGTACGTGACTGTTCTGGGGATACAGAACATGGGTTTTTGGCATTTATTCCGCGTGAGGCTGGGGGACATGGGGGGGGAACGACGCTGCAGAGGAAGGCCCAGGCGTCGTCTTCCTCCCCCTCTCCTGGATCGGCGGCCCAGGGCGTCGCGGGTGCCGCCGTCTGGGACCACCGCGTCGGGACAGATCGCTACCGGCCGGAGGGACGACCACGCTGCGCCACCTAGTGTCCGCCAGCGTCCTCACGAGGTGGCGCAGCAGGGCCACCACGCACGACAAGAGGCGCACAGAGGGCCATCGGACGGGATCGACCATCGGCCGGCGAGATCCACGCCCTCCGCTGTGGCGATGAGGCCCGGTCCATCATTCACGAACCCAGCCAGCCCGGATACAGCCTGTTCTCCCCCCCTCTGCGTTCCGACCAGCGGTACCGCACCGTTAAATAATAATTAATAATAATTGCTTACACTTATATAGCGCTTTTCTGGACACTCCACTCAAAGCGCTTTACAGGTCATGGGGATCCCCTCCACCACCACCAGTGTGTACCCCCACCTGGATGAGGCGACGGCAGCCATAGTGCGCCAGAACGCTCCCCACACCCCAGCTCTCAGTGGGGAGGAGAGCAGAGTAATGTAGCCAATTCATAGAGGGGGAGTATTAGGAGGCCATGATTGGTAAGGGCCAATTGGAAATTTGGCCAGGACACCGGGGTTACACCCCTACTCTTTTCGAGAAGCGCCCTGGGATTTTTAATGACCACAGAGAGTCAGGACCTCGGTTTTTTACGTCTCATCCGAAGGACGGCGCCTGTTTACAGTATAGTGTCCCCATCACTATACTGGGGCATTAGGACCCACATGGACCACAGGGTGAGCGCCCCCTGCTGGCCCCACTAACACCTCTTCCAGCAGCAACCTTAGTTTTTCCCAGGAGGTCTCCCATCCAGGTACTGGCCAGGCTCACACCTGCTTAGCTTCAGTGGGTTGCCAGTTGTGAGTTGCAGGGTCATATGGCTCCTAGCACGGAGCACTGGACTCAAGGACAGCTCCTACCCTCCTGCAGTACTTCTCCTCTACAGCCTTAACACACACCTGCACAACGCACGTTTCCCCTGGCCTACCAATTTTTTTGGGGGGGGGGTCTCATGACTACAGATTTATTTGTCCACAACACATTTATTGCTCCTGTGGTCCACGCTGGGGGGTGTTGTCTGCTGTACTGTGTGCGTCCCAAGAGATCAGCGCCATTAAGAATTTCCAATGCACGTAAACGACCCTACGATTCCGGAGGGGGGGGGGAACGGGCTGGGAAAGACTGCCGAGGATCGCAACCCGAACCGTACGGTACCCGAGCCCCCCCGCCTCCGAGGGCGGTCTTTTTCTTAGCCGGAACCCCGGGGAGGGGTGGGGAGTCTGTCTCAATGACGTCTCTCGTCTCATTTTAAATTTGGAAACGGTACGGTCCCAATCTTTCTCGCAGAACCCAGTTACAACTCCCCCCGGCCGTGAAACGCACTCGGCAAACGAAGGCGATTCCGATGGTTCTGGTGGGGTTCTCGCGGTCCGGGTCTCTGCGCGATGGACTGGGATTCCCAGAGTAACAGGGCGGAATGAGGCAGGGAAGAAGGACGGCACTCACCTCTCCAGATCCCCGTGATCATACAGGAGCCACAGCAGCCTCTGAGGGGGGGGGAGAGAGAGAGAGAGAGAAGTTCCTACTGCACTGTGACAGATACTCTGGGATCAGAGAGTTCCCACACCTGCCAGAATCACAACGGGTCCCAATCCTACTGGGAGAGGGAGGAGGGAACTGGCAGCCCAGTATGTGATCTCCTGTCCCAGCCTGAGGAACAGACAGTGAGCCTGTCTCTCAATAATAATAATAATACATAGTGTGATCTCCTGTCAGCCTGAGGAACAGACAGTGAGCCTGTCTCTCAATAATAATAATACAGTGTGTGATCTCCTGTCCCAGCCTGAGGAACAGACAGTGAACCTGTCTCTCAATAATAAAAATACAGTGTGTGATCTCCTGTCCCAGCCTGAGGAACAGTGAGTGAACCTGTCTCTCAATAATAATAATACAGTGTGTGATCTCCTGTCCCAGCCTGAGGAACAGTGAGTGAGTCTGTCTCTCAATAATAATACTACAGTGTGTGATCTCCTGTCCCAGCCTGAGGAACAGACAGTGAGCCTGTCTCTCAATAATAATAATACAGTGTGTGATCTCCTGTCCCAGCCTGAGGAACAGTGAGCCTGTCTCTCAATAATAATACTACAGTGTGTGATCTCCTGTCCCAGCCTGAGGAACAGACAGTGAGCCTGTCTCTCAATAATAATAATACAGTGTGTGGTCTCCTGTCCCAGCCTGAGGAACAGTGAGTGAGTCTGTCTCTCGATAATGCTCCTTCTATCTACAGTCTATGTCAATATTTTATGACATGTCTCTGTTGTAAATGCTGGGATAGGCTCCGGACCCCCCCCGACTCCGGACTGGAAGAGGCGGTCAGGAAAAGGGACGGACGGGGAAGCCCCCCTACCTGCTGCAGCTGCAGGAGCTCGGCGCTGTCGGTGTGCAGGTCCACCGAGGGGTTGATGGCGCAGACCATGAAGGTCACCTCCATGTTCCGGGTGCACTTGAGGTAGGAGCCCTTCAGATACAGCCAGCTCTGCTGGGAGGAGGAAGACGGGGTCACCTCCGTCAGGTGTCCGCACCTCGGACCCCAAGAGGAGGAGGAGGAGGAATGTGGACAGGCTCCTCTGACACGCCCCCCTGATCTGGTGAAACCGCGCAGGCAGTGCTGCCCCCTACTGGAGCCGCTGACCGTAGGAGAGGCCTGGCCCTCACACTGCAGCCCCGCGAGCCCGCAGGCACCCAGGAGGCCACAGGGGGGCGCCGCGTCGCCGAACCCGCTCTGGCTGACCCACCCCCCCCCCCGTCCTTTCGCCTTGAGGAACCCCGGTCGCGGGGCAGCTTGACCCCTGGAGCAGCCCAGCCACTCGGGCGCCCCTGCGGGTTCGTCTCGAACGCCACCCAACTACCATCTGTCCCTTTTCTCTCCCCGGAAACAACAAGAAGGGGTACCCCCTGGACAGGATACCTCACACACACACACACACACACACACACACCTCGCACCAGGGTCAACTTCCCCCAGAAGCAGATTCGCTTCCCAGCATGCCTCTGGACTGCGGGAGCACCCGGGGGGGACCCATGCAAACCCAGGGAGAACACGCAAGCTCCACGCAGACAGCACCCCCCCGCCCCCCCCCAAGAGCAGAACTGAACCCAGGGCCCCGGCTCTGCGAGGCAGGGACGCCGACAACAGCGCCGACGTTCGGCGGGATCAGAGATCAGAAACCCCCTGGCCTGTAACCTCCCCACTCCCCTCGAACCCGCGCCGGCCCCTCACCCTCTCGCTGACCCCGGCGCTGACCGTCTGGCCCCGCCGGTCCTCGTTGCCCTTGCCGTGCCAGGTGACCTCGGCCGTCTCCTCCCCGTCCTTCCCGAAGATGACCCAGGCGTGGTCCTCGGACAGCGCCAGGTGGACGTCCTGCAGCCCCAGGACCTGACAGGCGGCCACCACCGCGAAGGCCACCCCCGAGCTGTCCAGCTTGGTGCCTGCGCAGAAATCGCAGAGCGGTGGGGGGGTGTGAAAAACTGTTTCTAGTGTTGGACACCTACAGAGACAGGTCTGCAGAATGACCTCTCAACAAGAGTCCTCTCTTCCCACAGTGGCCAGATCATCTGCTTTATCAGACTGACAGTTCCACAGCTCTTTTTAGGCACCCCTAGAGCTGACCAGCTTGGTGCCTGCACAGAAATGACAATTAAAAAAAAAGAGCTTCTAGTGTTGGGACACTGGACAGCTACAGGACCGCCAGGCAATCGATAGTTTCGATTCAAGAAAGGACACGATTGCGAACCAGCACGTTCGCAGGCGTTCACGAGAACTTCAATATTCGAGATTAAAACAGAACAGGTGGCTCCACTGTGGCCCCGCGGGTCTGCAGCACAGCCTGGCTGGTGCTGTCAGGTCACCTCGGCCCGATCGGATTGTTAAAGCAAGACGGGCAGCGCGCGGGTCCGGTCAGGAGGGTCAGGGGGGTCAGTGAGCCCCCAGCTCGGTGAGGTCAGTCGGGTCAGGGGGGTCAGTGGCGCCCCCAGCTCAGTCGGGTCAGGGGGGTCAGTGAGGTCAGCGGTGCCCCCAGCTCAGTCAGGTCAGGGGGGTCAGTGGTGCCCCCCAGCTCAGTCAGGTCAGGGGGGTCAGTGGCGCCCCCAGCTCAGTCGGGTCAGGGGGGTCAGTGGCGCCCCCAGCTCAGTCAGGGACACAGCCTGGGCAGCACAGTCCAGCCCCGGGCCTGGAAGGCGACAGACAGACAGACAGACAGACAGACCGGCGTGGAGACTGGGGGTCTTCACTCCCCGGGGTCACTAGACCAGCACGTCGCCCCCCCCGCTCCCCCGGGGGACCCTCACCGGTGATGAGGCTGAACAGAGACTGGATGTGCGCCCTGTCCTTGAAGTAGGAGCGGCTCAGGCTGTTCCAGATGACGTCGGACACCTTCTTGACCAGCTCGCGGCCCGAGCCCCCCGCGGGCCGGCGGTACTGGGACAGGTCGACGGCGCCCCGGATCTGGGCCGTGAAGCGGGCGTGCAGGGCGGACACCAGGCCCAGCTCCACCACGGGGAAGCAGGAGGAGGAGGAGGAGGGGCGGCCGGGGTCCAGGGGCTCGAAGCGCACGCCGGGCACGTTGACGGGCACCACCCGGTTGACCGCCAGGAAGTGCTCCACGAAGCCCAGCACCAGGGAGAGCAGCGCCAGGTCCGGCTCGGCCCGCGCCAGCTCCGCCTCGAACAGCGCCACCACCCCGTCGATGCCCCGCAGGGGGAACAGCTTCTTCTGGGCGGAGCGCAGCCCCATCGCGCCCCCCCCACTCCCTTCCTTCCTTCCTGGCTGTGGATTCGCCGCCGCTGCCTCGCAGGGGCCTGACTCTCCGGCTCCCCCTACAGGCGCCCCTGCGAACGACACCGTTGAAGGAGGAGGTCAGTGCCGTGCTCCGGTCGGGCTTTCGGAACTGATGACGAGGGCCAGCTAGGCCATCAGCACCTCCTTACAGCACCAGTTAAGCCACTGCTGGGCTGATCTGGGTTGAAAGGTGACCTGGAAACTGCACCAGTAACCCCACCTGGGAGACGCACAGTGCTCATTCTGCACCAGCAGCCCCCACCTGGGAGACGCACAGTGTTCATTCTGCACCAGCAGCCCCCACCTGGGAGACACACAGTGCTCATTCTGCACCAGCAGCCCCACCTGGGAGACGCACAGTGCTCATTCTGCACCAGCAGCCCCCACCTGGGAGACACACAGTGCTCATTCTGCACCAGCAGCCCCCACCTGGGAGACGCACAGCGATCCTTCTGCACCAGCAGCCCCACCTGGGAGATGCACAGTGATACTTCTGCCCCAGCAGCCCCACCTGGGAGACGCACAGTGGCCATTCTGCACCAGCAGCCCCCACCTGGGAGACGCACAGTGCTCATTCTGCACCAGCAGCCCCACCTGGGAGACGCACAGTGATCATTCTGCACCAGCAGCCCCCACCTGGGAGACGCACAGTGCTCATTCTGCACCAGCAGCCCCCACCTGGGTGACGCACAGTGCTCATTCTGCCCCAGCAGCCCCGGTGCACGGTGAACCTGGGGGGCTTCGGGGATCCCAGATTTTACAGCCTTCTGTGCAGCAGCAAGGCAGCCCGCAGCCGGCCTCACCGCGGCTCCGACAGGGGGGAAGAGCAGAGAAGCACGGCCCCTCTCGACAACGACAACGACAACGACAACCCACCCGAGTTTCTATTTCAGCCTGACTCACTCCCTTCCCCGCCACGCAGGGAAACACCCCCGCCGGACGTCTACCGATCTGATGGTTTAGAGCAGACGAAGTGCCCTTCCTCACGGCACGCAAACCGCCGCGAACAGGACCGGGACCGGGACCGGGACCAGCCGGCCCGTCCCCGGACAACAGCAGCCTGCCGGCCCGACAGCAGCTGCCCCGTCTCAGAGCGGGCGGAACTGGGACAAGCGCCCCCGTCTTCCCAGCCCGGAGGGAGAGGAACCACACCGGCGCGAAACGACAGCTTTACCGTCATGTCTGGCGGGTTATGTCTGCTTTTCTCTCGCAAGGCACGAACAAGCTCCTTTCTTTTGCCGCCACGGGCGCTCGCTCGCTCTCTCTCCACGGGGGTAGCGCCGTCTCCGCTGCGTCACCTTTGACCTCCCCGCCCGCCCGCTGGAGCACCCTGGGAGTTGTAGTCGGCCTAGCGCTCCGCCTGGATTGTGGGAAACCGAGTTCTCTCCCGCGCAGCTTGCGCTATAGACCTTGCAGCAAGACGAAGTGAAAACACATCGTACCGCAGACGTTCGCTTGTACGTTTTGGGTTAATAAGCATAATTGTATTACACGGTTCTCCGATTATCCGCCTTGCATTTTCCTGCAGCTGCGAGTCGCACTGAATGACTGTTTGACCAACATTTACTTATTTGACCATTAAATGACGGACCTACCGTACCTCTGCGTTCTGTTCTGATAAAAGAAATTTAAGAAAAAAAGTAATGGCTCTACGCACACGTGACAGCTGGACGCGTCGGTTTTACGTGGACGTGTGAGCTTGAATTCGAGTTTCTGAGTAGTTTCTCCGGTTAAATCGGACTATTAACAACGCAGGGGCTACACAAGGTCTGCGCCCGGTTGTCAAACGGTGTGGACCTCACATGGCGCGTAACGCCACCCCATCGTAAAACGGGCGAAGGAGACTTCCAATTGAAGTGGTCCTCTCCTCAATCTAAGCACGTCAGTCGAAGGGCGAGGGCAAGGAGTCTTTTCCAGGTCCCAGTCGCGCTCTGCTGCCCTAGCGAGACCAGGGCCCGCCGTGCATGATAGGAAATATGCAAATGAGTTGCCGTGACGACCCTCTCCGGGGCGACAGGTGGACGGGAGAGCGACTGACCGCTGCACTAGCCAGAAACCCAGGGCCAGAAAAGGCAGGCAGGCGCTGGAACAAGGATCTCCCAGTGTCCAGCTGGACTTGACCCCTCATGGCCTCCTGATAACCCCCCTCTCTGAACTGGCTCCATCACTCTGCTCTCCTCCCCACTGAGAGCTGGGGTGTGGGGAGCGGACTGGCGCCTCATCCAGGCGGGGGTACACACTGCTGGGGGTGGAGGGGATCCCCCTGACCTGTGACCTACGGACTGGGGCATCATCCAGGTGGGGGTGCACACAGGTGCTGGGGGTGGAGGGGATCCCCATGACCTGTGACCTGCGGACTGGCCCTTCATCCAGGTGGGGGTGCACACAGGTGCTGGTGGGGGGGGATCCCCACGACCTGTCCAGAGCTCCGACTGGGGGCTCCAGGAGAGAGCTAGAGCAGTGTGAGGATTATTAGTACAGAGAACGGGTTTGATTGAAGTACAGGGGGATCCTCAAGGGATCTAGACCCAAAGGGGAACCCCAGCCCACAAGCCCGTGAGGTCTCAGCTCCCGCCAGAGGCGCCCCAACAATCCCGGAACGCTTGCATCTTCGCAGGCCCGGGATCCGGGAAAAGCTGGACGTCCACCTCGGCTGCGGATAACATCATCGCCCCGCCCCCACATGAACAGGCCTCACACCAGGAGCTTTTCCTCATGACATTTTTATTAATATCACATTGACGTCAGTACAGGAACCAGGAAGGCCTTCCTCGCCCCGGCTTCCGCAGATCCGCAGAGAGAGCTACAGCCCGGGCCTAACGCCCGGCTCGAGGGTTAGTCTCGCACACAGGAGCCAGCAGGAAGGACCCAACTGGGAAAAGACAAGTCCGGCCCGGGGTGCCACACAGACGAACCTCCCTCCCTCCCGTCGAGAAGAGAAAAAACAACAACGGAACATCTCAAAACGAAGCCACAGGCGGCCGGAAGCCGGAAGAGAAAGCGCTCAGCGGGCGGGCGGGCGGGCAGAATAGAGGCAGCAGTTCTGGCGCGGCGCGGCCCTGGAGACGGAGGGCGCAGCTTCTGTTGCTACGGTAATGGACGACGGCCCCCCTCCATCCGCGCCTGGGATAGAAGGCCAAACACCCTGGTGAGTTCCGCCCCGCAGTGGCCCCCTGCTGGGGCGCCGAGGGCTCTCTCCCCCCCGAGGGGGGGTGGCCACGGGTTCGAGACCTACAGTAGAGTCGCACGCGTGTGCAGCCAAGGGGACCGGAGCGAAGGGGCCCCTCGTTGCAGAAAGCAAGACAGCAGTTTTCCCTCCCCCCCCCACCAAGCGAAGCCGGAGCGCCTGCATACTCCCGAAGGCGTGTGTGTGTGTGTAAGGGGGGGGGTGCGCATCTCTGATGGCAAGACGGGAGCAAACCGCCTTCTCTGGCTCAGAAGGAGGGGGTGGGGGGTTGCGGGTTCGAGACCACAGCGCTGTGCCTCAGCCCCCACCCCCAACCTCTCCCCGCCCCCGCCCTGCAGCCTCGCCTACAAGGGTGGAAACCCGGGGAAATGAACGACAGCGCCGCCCCGCAGGGAGAGGCCCGTACTCGGGGCTACTTCTCATCGCAGAGAGAAAAAAACCAAAACGGTCTCGCCGGGCGTCACGCCCCGAAAACACACCCCCTGTACAAAAAAACCGGGGAGGGGGGGCGACTCGAGTCCCCCCCGCTCTCCTACCACACGCTCAGTGCTTACAGACGGGGCGCGTCAAGTGACGACAAACATCAAAAAAAAAAGTCGGGGCTCTCCACCCTCGGTGCCGGACCTGCACCCGAAAGGTTCTCCTCTTGTGCGTCTTTTTTTTTCCCACCCCAACGTTTTGTCCCCGTGTTTCCCGACCCCAAAACTCCCTCGTCGGCTGCAGGTCAGGTCCCCCCCGGCGCCCCCCTCCCTCCCTCCATCAGAGGACAGGAGCAAAACCCCGCGAGGACGCTTCAGAAACGCCCCCCGTACCCCAAGACAAAACAAAACGCTTCCCCCCCCCCGAAAAACCCATTCTGAACACCCTGTCCCGAACGGCTCGTGTCCCCCCCCTCTCTCCTTTCATTCGGAGAGGGAACTCCGCTGCCGAGAGGGGAGAGCCCCCCAACACCCCAGAACTCGTCCCGCCCGGCGATAAGGGCAAGTCCGCGGGGCTACAAGGGACCGAGGCGAGGCGAGGCGGGCGGATTTCGGTTGGCGGCGCAGGGGCGCACCAAAACAAGACCAAATGACACGAACACAAAACACAAAACAGGAAAACGGAACGGCGCGGGGGTGGCGTCGCCCGAGCCGAGCCCCGCCGGCGCGCCCGCGGCCGACAATCGAGGACGAAGCAGCCTGGAGGAGCTGGTTTCAGTGCAGATGGGGGGGGGGGGGGGGGGGAGGAGAAGGGGAGGGGGTTGAGATGGGGGATAGGAGTGGGGGGGGGTGGGGGTGGGAAGAGGGCGTTATTCAGCCTTGTGCTTGGCTGCTCCCGGGAGTTTCTCCTGGACTCTGCGGAGACACAAGCGCACAGAACAACACGCGTTACGGCGGCCGTCTGGGGCGGGGCGCCACCTAGGGGCGGGGCCAGGCGGCTCCAGCTGAAGACAGGGGGGCGCTGTCCCACAGCGGAGCTGGGATTAATCCCAGCCCCACCCCAGTTCCTGGAGTTCCCTTTTTGTCATTCCCGATTTCCAGCGGATCCCTACCCATTATCCTGGTGTCCCTAGTACAGGGCTGTCCACTCAAGGTCCTGGAGGGTCAGCGTGTCTAGTACAGTCCTAGATGGTCAGCGTGTCTAAAGCAGGGCTGTCCAGTGTCCAGTCCTGGAGGGTCAGCGAGTCTAAAGCAGGGCTGTCCAGTGTCCAGTCCTGGCCGGTCAGCGTGTCTAGAGCAGGGCTGTCCAGTCCTGGTCCTGGACAGTCAGCGTGTCTAGAGCAGGGCTGTCCAGTGTCCAGTCCTGGCCGGTCAGCGTGTCTAGAGCAGGGCTGTCCAGTGTCCAGTCCTGAAGGGTCAGCTTGTCTAGAACAGGGCTGTCCAGTGTCCAGTCCTGGACAGTCAGCGTCTAGAGCAGGGCTGTCCAGTGTCCAGTCCTGGAGGGTCAGCGAGTCTAGAGCAGGGCTGTCCAGTGTCCAGTCCTGGCCAGTCAGCGTGTCTACAGATCTTCATTGCAATTCAGCTCTTGAGCTAAACCAGCTAACTGGGCCAATTTCACATCTTCCTCCCAGTTCTCGTCCAGTCTAGCCGTCGGGCTGGGCGGGAGGCCAGGGGTCGGAGGTTATACTCACTTGGACACTGTCGCTTTGACCTGGTCTCGTACAATGCCCACGTAGTGATCGATCTGGGACTGAAGGCAGAGAGAGAGAGAGATGAGCCTGGCTGCTCTGCTGAATGAAAAGGGGTCTCATGATGGCACCAGCTCCCCCCAGTCCCCCCCACCAGCCCGTGCCGGACTCTTACCTGGTATTTCTCGTAGAATACAGGAACGCTGAAGACCAGGATGTCAGCTACAGGGAGACAGGAAACAGGGGTTAGAGATGGGGAGGGATTCTCCCGGGACAGACCCGGCACAGGGTACACCCTGGACTGGACGCCAGTCCGTCACGGGACACACACTCACTCACCCTGGACTGGACTGGACGCCAGTCCGTCACGGGACACACACACACACTCACTCACCCTGGACTGGACTGGACGCCAGTCCGTCACGGGACACACACACACACTCACTCACCCTGGACTGGACGCCAGTCCGTCACGGGACACACACACACACTCACTCACCCTGGACTGGACGCCAGTCCGTCACGGGACACACACACACACTCACTCACCCTGGACTGGACGCCAGTCCGTCACGGGACACACACACACACTCACTCACCCTGGACTGGACGCCAGTCCGTCACGGGACACACACACACACTCACTCACCCTGGACTGGACGCCAGTCCGTCACAGGACACACACACACTCACTCACCCTGGACTGGACGCCAGTCCGTCACAGGACACACACACACACTCACCCTGGACTGGACGCCAGTCCATCACAGGACACACACACACACACTCACCCTGGACTGGACGCCAGTCCGTCACAGGACACACACACACTCACTCACCCTGGACTGGACGCCAGTCCTTCACAGGACACACACACACTCACCCTGGACTGGACGCCAGTCCTTCACAGGACACACACACACTCACCCTGGACTGGACTGGACGCCAGTCCGTCACGGGACACACACACACTCACCCTGGACTGGACTGGACGCCAGTCCGTCACGGGACACACACACACTCACCCTGGACTGGACTGGACGCCAGTCCGTCACGGGACACACACACACTCACCCTGGACTGGACTGGACGCCAGTCCGTCACGGGACACACACACTGACCTACCCATGATCAGCAGGGTGATGCCATTGAAAACTGCACCCACGTAGGTCATCAGCCACATCAGCACCGCCAGCTGCCCGCAAAAAAAAACAAACAAACAAAGATGGGGGTCAGCGGCCCGGTCCACGGCCCCCGCCAGCTTCCAGCACCCACTCAACCCTCCTGATTCCCGATCCCGCCACCCACAGACACTCCAGTCCCGGAAGAGGGGCTGCACAAGGGCCATGTTCTCCCAGGCCTGTCCGGCACAGCCAGGAGGAAACTGAATCCGACTTATCCGGATCCCAGCAGCTTTAGTCTTTAACAGAGAGGAGGTCAAACAGGGGACTGGGACCTCAGCCAAGAGGACAGATGGAATTGAGACAGTGAAGATCTGGGGTCTCTGACCCCTCTGCCTTACAGGTCACCCTAAAATCTGCTCTCCGGGAAGACGCGGAAGTCGCCGACACCCCGTCTCGGACGCACCTTGAGGGAGTCCACCAGGTCCTCCACCAGGAAGAGCCGGCTCAGCTGCTTCACGGCGGCGTTGACGTGGGACACGGCGGCGTCCACGTACTTGCGGAACGTCTCTGGGGACACGCTGACGTCCTGATCCATGTAGGCCCTGGGGAGAGAGAGGGAGAGAGGTCTCATCCTGACTGCACCGCAGGAGCAGGGATGAAAACGACCGGGAAAGGACAGAGAGACAGAGACACGGAGAGAGAAATATCCCAAAATAAAAGGCGCACTCTCTAACACTGTCCCATTTTGAACTTGGGGATCCAACAACCCCGAAGGTGGGACTCCCCGCCCCCCCCCTACCACTCCACAGATCAACCCTCATCAGCGGGTTCCGCCCCCCCCCGGGCCTCACTTGAAGGGGTGCCCCTCGCCGGACTTCTGCACGGCCTGGATGACGGACTTGTAGACCCGGAAGGCGATGGTGACGCACAGCAGCGCCAGCAGCAGGTAGGACGCCACGCTGATCACGCTGAAGGCCGCCAGCGAGAGCAGCAGCAGCAGGGAGGCGCCGAACGCCACGCCCGTCTTCTTGGGGTCGCGCCAGTACACCAGGTCCCGCACTGGGCAGGGGGAGGGGGGGGGGGCAGAGAGAGAGAGGGGGGGGGGTGGGGTGAGAACGCAGGCCGCTGCTCGGGACGCAGCCCGCGCGCATCGCCATGACCCGGCAAGAGCGCACCTCCCTGGGGGGAGTCTGCATGTTCCCTTCCCACCCACGCACACACGCACACACCCTCCCTGTCGGCGTGGATCTTCTCCCAGAAGATCTACTCTCGCTGCCTGCCGTCTCCGAAGGAACCGCCACCAGGGGGCGTTGGGGTGTGTGCTCCGGCAGGGACGCGCCGGATTCTCGCGGAGTTTAAAAGGCGTGGCACGGCGCCGAGGAATCGCAGCTCCTGATAGTACAACACCCCCTCCCTGCGCTACCATCCCTCGCCAGCGGGGGGCGCTGCAGCCACACCCGGACAGGCCGGTGGCAGCGCCGCAGGCCAGGAGGAAGAAGGGGGGGGCTACAGTTGGCTCACGCTAGCTCTGGCCCACAGGGCTTCTCCAAGGATGGGCAGGCCGCGTCCTCACAGAGGGTCCGATCCGATTTCCCTGCGACAGCGGAGGAGCTGCCCGGGCTCGGTTCCGGATCGCACAGAGCCAGTTAACACCCCCCCCCCCTCCTGCCCCCCCTGCGGGGAATTCACAGAGAGAGCTTTAATCTCGGCCACACAGCACGTCTCTGTGTTGTGATGCAGAGGCAGCAGCCTGGGCCGGCGTCCAAAACGCCAAGCCGCCAAGCCGCGGAACCAGATCTCTCTGACCCCCGCCCCCCGGCCGCAGGGCAGGCTGGCACCCTGCCCTGCGGGCGCAGCCTCAACCTCACCAACTCGAGTACACGGAGATCAGAGCAGTATTTGTCAGTGAAACCGTCTGGGAGAGGAGAGCAGTATTTCTACTGGATGAGAAGAGCTGGATTCACAAGCCTGCTTGTTCACAGTGTCACAGGAAGTCTCGCTGCCTCGTTCTGAATCCCAGAACATGACAGAATTATTGACAAGAGGCCAACTGCCACACCAAAACAAAACTGTCCATTATTTACCAGGTAACGGGGTCAGGTTGTTACAGGTGGTAAAAAGTACCAGGTCAAAAAAAAATCCCTGACCAAGATGGCAGCTACTATAGAGAGAAGCCCGAGGATGCGAAAGCCCTCTATGTCTCTAAGTCTACCTTGCCGCATGGGGTTTCCCAGCCCCGTGCTGCAGGGGTCTGGTTCTATCCCAGCATTCCCCCCCCCCTCCGAAGAGACCAGAGCCTCTGTCTCCAATCCATCCCATTTCTCCCTCCCTGGACGCCGGCCATTCCTGCAGTGTCCCAGATACGAAACCTGCCGCGGCGCCCCGCTTCTCAGATCTGGTCTGGGGGCGCGCCTGTTCTCCGTTCGCAAGAGAAGCTTCTAATGGACTGGATCCGGGATCTCTTCCCCAACACTGCGATACACAGAAGTCCAGAGACCAGTGAGCACTGCCCGAACCTCTCAGGGGGGCGCAGAGGAAACCCCCCCGCCCATCGCCATTTCAAAAGGAAAAAAATCATTTTTTAAAACACGGCCACTTTTCTCCCTCTGGGGCTTTGCGAAGTCACGCAAGGCGCTATACAGATACGTGCCAGATCCAACAGGGAGGGCTGTCTCCTCTACACACACACACACAAACAAGCTCTGTGTCAATCAGAAATGTCTTCTGGATTTTTTTTCAAACTGCTTTTCTCTCACCCATTCAGACCCGGACGGGGCTGGAACGGGAGAACCGACCCGGTTCTTCAGTCTCGGTCACAAGACAAAGGAACCGATGGTATCAGAACAGCGCCCGCGTTTACTTGGCGAAGGCACTGCGAGTAGGTAGGGTACTGGCGACCCGGGATGAGAACAGCCCGAAGGAGACCGATTACTCCCTGAGGTCGTGGGTCCGACTGCAGAGTACGGCTCGGTCCGGACAAAAACCTGGGTCTGGATCTCCAGGACCAGGATCAGGAATTCCCTGCCTGAAGAAAACTCCCCTGAACATCCAAACTGAATAATGCAGACCCCCCCCTCCCCAACCCCTCCATATCGCGTCCCCCCACCCCACTCTTATTCCTGGAGGGGCACGTGACCAGCCCACGAGCCGAGGCGCTGCTTTAGGGCGAGAGGCGGGCTGCTTTGAAAACCCGGAGCGAACCCGGCTTCCCAGGAGCGGGATTCAACCCCCCCTCCCCCCCCCCCGATTCTTCCAGCCCTGCTGGGGCGCCGACGCTGCGGGCAGAAACCTGACCCCCGGACAGACAGACAGACAGACAGACGTCAGCTGGGCCGGGCCGGGCCGCCCAGGTCCGTCTGTGCTGCTCTGGGAGGGAGACGAGGAAGAGGCGGGAGGGGGGGACTTGGCCTCCGACTCGAGATCGGGAATCGAGGATGCTGCCAAGGACTGGTCGCCCATTCCAGGGAAAAAGGACAAGCTGGGATTAGATTCCACTCCCTTTCCTCCCTCCTCTCAAAGCGCTCAGGCACTGCGGGTGGCGTGGGGGGTTGTCACACAGACAATGATCTAGGGAACGCCCCGGCCCTTCCAGAATTCCAGAGGGATGGATCGGAATCCCACGGCGCTGGGGCTCGGACAGCCCTCCCGGTGCCGCCCGCTCCTACACGAACCCCAAACCCCAATTATTTCCACTGCGGCTGATCTGCCCCCACACAACCCACCCCACCCTCGCATCTTCTGGGGTCCAGGTCAGACTGCGGTTTCCCAGAATCCCAAGCAAGCCGGGGGGGGGGGCAGGACAGGGGGCTTGTCCTGCGCCCGACAGGCTCCACCCCCTCCCCCCCGATCGCTCGGAGGCCTAATTAAAGCCTTAAAGGAGCCAAACGAACTGAACTGGCCTCATGAAAGAATCCCGAGGGACGGGGAGCCAGCGAGGGGGAACCCACTTTCTGGACTCCGGAGGCGCCGAGCGCCCACACCCCGCCTGCGGGAGGCGCCGTGCGGACGGGGTGGGACAGGGGGGGTGCAAAGCAAGCGCAGAGGGCAAGCGAGAGGCGGGCTGGAGCAGCCGAGGAGGAGGAGGAGGAGGAGGAGGAAGAGGCACGTTACCTGGCACACGGGTTAGTAACGGCGCCAACACATGCCCTGCGAGCTGCGCCGAGGCCGCCGCCCCCGCCTGGGCCCCCGCCTGGGCCCCCACCGGCTCCCCGGCCGGGGCTGGAGCGGCGCCCTCTTGGGGCTCCGAAAGCAGAAGAGGAAGAGGAGGGGGAGGAAGAGGAGGAGGAGGAGGAGGCGGGGCTGCCCCCCCGGTCTCCCCCCACGCGGGCGGAGCTTCCTGCGGGCCGGCGCCGCCCAGCTCCTTCAGGGCCCGGATGGTCAGGCGCTCCTGCTCCAGGTCCAGCAGCGCGGCCGGCGGGGGGGCCGGGGGGGCCGGCGCGGGGGCCCCCGCCGGGGCCTCCTCCGGCCCCTCGTCGCGCCGCGACTTCAGGCACTCCTTCATGAACTCCACGAAGCTGTCGGTGGCGGCCGACACCGAGCACTCCGGCTCCAGGCTCTCGGGGTCGCTGAGGGGCTCCGGGGAGCCCTCTCCGGGCTGGGGCTCCTCCTCCATCCCCCCCGCAAGGGGCTCCGCTCCGGCTGGGCTGGCCGGGATCCCGCGGGTCTCCTCCTCCTCTTCCTCCTCCTCCTCCTCCGGGGGACCCGGAAGAGGGGCCCCTCCGCCCTGCTGGAACCGGGGCAGCTCCGCGGGGGGGCGGTCCTGGGTGCGAGAGAACGGGTCTCCGGGATAATCCCGGGGCGCCGGCTGACCGGCCAGGGGCTCGGGAACGCCGCCGGCGGCGGGCTCCGGCCAGTCCCACCCCTCCGGGGAACCCGGCAGCCCGGCCTGCTCCTCCGGACCGGCTTGGGAGGGGGACTTCCGGGTCGGCAGCTCCGGCCCTCCCGGCGTCTCCCGGGTCCAGGGGGTTTCCGTGTCGCCGACTCCCGATTCAGGGCCCGCGGGCCGCCGGGCGTCTTCTCCGGGTCCGACCTCCTCCCGGGGCCAGCGGGATTCCGGTCTTCCCGTCCCGGCGGGAGACCGGGACGAGGGGAGGCTGCCCCGCAGGGGGCTCGCCCTTCAGATCCGGGGCGGGCATCGGACTGGCCGGTCCAGCCCCCTCGGGACCCTCGGGAATGCTGCGGGCGGGCAGGGGATGGGGATCCGCCACGGCCGGAGAGTCCTGGGAACGGGAGGCGGCCATGACAGGCTGTTCCACAGGGGGCTCTCTCGAGGACCAGGGGGGCTGCCGGTCACAGGTCCGGCCGCTCCGGGTTCGGGGCTGACGCTCTTCCGCTCCTCTTCCAGCGGGACTCCGACAATCTCGTAGCCGCCTTCCTCCTCCTCCTCCTCCTCCTCCTCCGGAATGGCGTCCTCCTCCGTTTCGATCACGTTGATGACGGGCACCAGGATCAGCTTGCCCAGCCTCAGCGGCTCGCGGGCCATCTCCGCGGGAACGGGGACCCGGGCGACGGAGACCGGCCCCGCCGCGGGGGTGGCCTCCTCGATCACGGTGTCGTCCGACTCCCCCGAGCTGTCCCCCTCCGGGGCCTCCTCCCAGGGGGCCGGCTCCGCGGGGGGCGAGGAGGAGGAGGAGAGGAGGAGGAGGAGGGGGGGAGGGAGGGCGAGGGAGGGCGGTCCGGGTCGGAAGGCTCTTCGGGTCTCCCGGGCCGGTCCCAGATGTAGGCGGTGGGCAGGAAGCGGAGGTCGAGGTCCGGCTCCTCTCCCGCTCCTGCGGGGGCGTCCTTCTGCAGGCCCGTCAGGGGGCCGGGCCCCCCGGAGCCCCCCGTGTCCTTCGCTGCAGGCCCCCCGGTCTCGGGGCCGGGCGGCGGGTGGGAGTCCTCTTCCGGCTCGCGGCCGAAGCCCCCGCCCCGCCGCGTGTCCCCCAGGACCTCGAAGGGGGACTCGGGGGAGCCCGGGTCGGGCGAGGGTGGCCCCCCCTGGGAGGGGGAGCAGGATTCCGGGGCGTCGGTGGGCGACTTGTCGTAGTGGCGCTCCTGGAAGTGGAGGAAACCCCCGTCGGCCCAGGCGTCGGGGTCCCCCAGCTGTCCCGGGACGGCCCCCGAGACCTTCTGACCCCCGGGGGACAGATCCTCGCTGGGGGGGCTGGGGGCACAGATCGCCCCCGCGGGGCGGCCCATTATCGGGGCGACGGGGTCAGCGGCGGCTCCTGGGGTTCCCATTTTCGGCTCCTGGTCACCCGCGCTTTGAGGTGGCCCTTGCGCATAACTGGGGGGGCCCTGCCCCCCAAAAGCAACTGGGGCGCAGGAGGTGGCCACTCTTTCCGGAGACAGGTGGGGACCCTCCATCCTGCTCCCAGCTGCGTCCGTTTCGGTGGGGTCGGGGCAGGGAGGGGGAGAAAGAGGAGGGGACCGTCAACCTACATTCACCCCCAGGCGTCCCTGAACGTCGACACCCCCGGTCCTCACTTGTAGTCCTAGAGAGGGGATCCGATCCGATCCGGGATTTTGCGCCATCCGGGCCATGTTTTTTTTTTTTCCTGGTTCAATTTCTCACTTGCTCCACCCAACAGGGCACGGGTACGGGACTGTTCCAAGTTCTCCAGCAGGAACGCCTGGGGACTGGGCTGGCGGGGGGGCGGAGCAGTAGGGTCGCACGTGCTCCCACATGCACAAAGCTTCCGAGCCACGTGCGACGCTAAAATGCTTCCCCTCCCCCCTCCACCATCATCATGCTTCCTGTAAGCCAGCACGGCGAGTATCAAACAGTGAGTCATTGGTTAGTCCGATCGACGGTTCGAGCAGCGCGCCCACTCTACTTCAGAGGCAAGCAAGGAATCGAACGAGGAAAAAAAATAAAACAAAATCACTCCAAGTTAACAGGGTGCCCCTCTCCTGCTCTCGCCTTTTCAAAGGTGAAGCCCTCGGTCGAGAGCAACCTGAAGAGCAGGCGATGGGGTTCAGGAAGAAAAGCAAATATTCGTACCCCGAGAGGCTCCAACCCAGGATCTGTGCTTTCGGGGGGGGGGGTCGGTCTCCATCCAGTCAGGCACTGGTCTGCTCCATCGTCATGGTGGGAGGAGCTAACAACCTCAGCCAAGGGGGACTGGTCTATTCAGGCTTCCTAGCGGGAGTGGCTAATATATTGGGGAGGGGCAATTGGTCTCATCCAGCTCAAGGGGGAGGGGCTTAGAACATTGGGGAGGGATGATTGGCCTGCATTGGCTACGTAGGGGGAGGAGCTACAATATTGGGGAGGGGCAATTGGTCTGAACTGGCTATGTAGGGGGAGGAGCTAAAATATTGGGGAGGGACAATTGCCCTGGTATGGCCCACTAGTGGAGGAGCTGAAAACCTGTCTCAGCACTCCCTGGCCAGGACAGGACAGGACTCTCTCTCTCACCTTCCTGCCCTCATGGGGTCCCGGAGATAAACAACCTTTTCTTCCAAAACCCCTCTCGCCTGCCCTCCGAGCTCTGAAGGGGCTACAAGAGGGACCAGGCGACTCCGCGCACGACCGGATCGACAGGACAGCGCACATGCCGTGCTCGGAGAGAAGCAGCAGGTCTCCCCGCCCAGCCACAGCGCGCGGCACGCCTGCACGCACGCACACACGCACAGTTTGCTCCACCTCAGCTCAAGCTCAAGACATGCATGGAACGGCAGCTCGCGCTCCCAGAACGGGGCAGCAAGGGGTCGGGGTCGGGAGGAGAGGGGTGGGTGGAGGGGCTGTTGCCCATCAAGAGTGTGTGGCTCGATACGGCAACGCAAACAAAACAGAAAGCAGAATCAGGTGTGTGTGGACAGGACGGCGTTCGGTTTCTGCACCGAACTAAAAAAGCCGAAACCCACCCGATTAGGACTGATCCATCTTTCACCACCTGGGACTATCCCATAGCCCCGATCCCCCCCGCGCCCCGGACTGTCCCATACCCCCGATCCCCAGACTGTCCCATACCCCCGATCCCCCCCACGCCCCAGACTGTCCCACACCCCCGATCCCCAGACTGTCCCACACCCCCGATCCCCCCGATCCCCGGACTGTCCCATACCCCCGATCCCCCCCGCGCCCCGGACTGTCCCATACCCCCGATCCCCAGACTGTCCCATACCCCCGATCCCCCCTGATCCCCAGACTGTCCCATACCCCCAATCCCCGGACTGTCCCATACCCCCGATCCCCCCTGATCCCCAGACTGTGCCATACCCCCAATCCCCGGACTGTCCCATACCCCCGATCCCCCCCGCGCCCCGGACTGTCCCATACCCCCGATCCCCAGACTGTCCCATACCCCCGATCCCCCCTGATCCCCAGACTGTCCCATACCCCCGATCCCCAGCCTGTCCCATACCCCCGATCCCCCCTGATCCCCGGACTGTCCCATACCCCCGATCCCCCCTGATCCCCGGACTGTCCCATACCCCCGATCCCCAGACTGTCCCATACCCCCGATCCCCCCCGCGCCCCGGACTGTCCCACACCCCCGATCCCCAGACTGTCCCACACCCCCGATCCCCAGACTGTCCCATACCCCCGATCCCCAGACTGTCCCACACCCCCGATCCCCAGACTGTCCCATACCCCCTGATCCCCGGACTGTCCCACACCCCCGATCCCCGGACTGTCCCATACCCCCGATCCCCAGACTGTCCCATACCCCCGATCCCCCCCGCGCCCCAGACTGTCCCATACCCCCGATCCCCCCCGCGCCCCAGACTGTCCCACACCCCCGATCCCCAGACTGTCCCATACTCCCGATCCCCAGACTGTCCCATACCCCCGATCCCCCCCGCGCCCCAGACTGTCCCATACCCCCGATCCCCAGACTGTCCCATACCCCCGATCCTCTTCAGAAACAAGGCTAGTGGCCTGCAGGTCACGTGGTCCCGTCTCCGCTTCATGACACAAAATCTAAACCCGAAATTTGAGGGTTTTTTGTTTTTGTTTTTACAGAAGACACCGTCACGGGATTGGCCTCCTCAGCCCATAACCCGAACGCGCACCCCAGATCCGACGAAGGGGCCGTCTGAGACGCAGGGACGACTATATCTTAGTCCCAGACAGAACGGTTAACGGGGAAGCAGTCCTCGTTTTTTTAACCAGCAATCCCCTTCCGCACACCCCCTTTTCTCTCTCCGGGATTATCCCCCCTTATTTCTCTCACAACCCCCACCTCGCGGGAAAGGGCCAAAGGTTCCCCACCTTTGCACTGCCTGCTCTCATAACGGTCTGAGAAGATGGGTGGAACCCGCCGTACAATGGCCTCGTTTCCCCAGGGAACGGAAAACAGGTCGGCCCCGCATACAGAGCGTGCCACTTCCAACCAAGTCCCTGGCAAGACGCACTCCTGCCTGACCCCCACCTCACCCCCTTCCTCCCCCAGTGCCAGACAGAGGTGAAAGGTCAAAGGTCAGCCCAACAACAGCGCCAACGACACGGATTCTGGGAAAAACCGGAAAGACCTCAACCTGTTCCTTAAAGTCATCAGGACACAAACATAGACGCAGGATTGATGCTTTTCGGCTCCTCAGCTCTGAATACCAGCTACCAAAACACTCTCCTCCACCCCCATCACTTTCCTGGCCTTCCCTTTAGGCTCCAACTGCCCCTCTGGGAGAAGAAGGATCTTTCTCGCAGTGCTGCAGGGCGCTATATTTCAACACAGACCAGGAGCGGAGAGTGGAAGTGAGCCTGCACTCCCTGGGAGGGGTCTAACAAGGGCAGAATGGTGAACCAAAAAAAAAAAAAAGAAAAAGCTTTTGGGGGTGGGGGCGAGGGGGCACAACAGAGGGAAGAGATGACATGCAAAGCCAATTCGAACGGGCCAGGCAGGCAGCCATCGCCCGGGCCGAGCCCCCACCCGCCGCGTGGCGGGGCGCGGAGCCCCGAGGGGCGTCCGCGCACGTTCGGGAAGCGGCTGGACTTTTCAGAACCGGGCTGCAAAACACACCTGGAGAGGGCGACACTGGGCGGGGGTGGGGGTGGGGGTGGTGAAAATCGGGACGCTGGCACGCACATGGGGAACACCGCACCCTTTCGCGATCCCTTGCTCGCATCCAAAGCCTCCCCCTGCCCCCCACCCAACCCAGCTCGTTAAGTGTACCCCGACCTCCCCTGTCCCCCCCGAGCGACTTGACGAAACCTCACAGCTTGGGAGTCAGAAACAGGGCTCAGTGACTCCCGACAGCCACAGAGCCCAAAGAGCGGCCTGCCCTTTGCTCTGGAGGTCGTTCCCTGTTCGACAGGAAGCCCCCCCCGGCACCCCAACAGAGAGCTTTGCTGCTCCGCGCGAATGGCTACAAGACCCATCGGTCCAGCAGCAGTACGAGCTGCACAGGGCCTGGAGGGGACAGATGAGCCGCTGCCCCCCTTTTAAAGCCAGCCTTCGACCCGGAACCCGGGCTCTTCAGCAAGAGGGGCCAGGAATATCTGCACCGCCGCTCCGCCGATCACAGGAGGCATCGGAAAGATAAAGGCTCCTTTCGACGGGAGCAGATCCGAATTACTGGGGGAACACGAGCTTTCTCCCGGGAGTCTCCGGCGGGCGCGTTGAGCCCTCCCTTCACGATGGGGGGGGGTCTGGTACTTACAAGGCTGGGAGAGCTCCAGCCTCGTCATTAACAGGCTCATAAAAGTCACGGTGCGTCTCTGCACAAAATCTAGCGGGGCCTTGTGAGCGGGAATCCCAACTGGGCCCGGCCCAGGACACCTGGGTTTCCCAGGCCTCTAACGAGCCGAGCGACATCGTTAGGAGCTGACCGGAGGAGCCGAATCATTCCGACCTGAAGTGGGCAGACTCGGATCTTGGGGGGGGGGGGGGGGGGGGTTTACTGGACCGGGCGCTCAGGCGCTTAAGCGGACAGCAGCAGATGGAACCCGAGCGGGGGTGCTGTGGGAGGTGTCCGTGTGGGTGTGGGTGTGGGTGGGTGGGTCTTTTGCAGCCCCTGTTGAAAATCCAGGGGGGGGGGGGGGGTGACCCCCAGGAAAGGGAAGAAGCAAGAAGATGCAGCAGCCCAGCGCAGCAGCAGCAGCAGCACGAGAGAGAGAGAGAGACAGGGGGAGAGGAGAGGAGAGAGAGAGAGGGAAAGGAGGGGGGAGAGGAGAGAGAGAGAGGGAGAGAGAGAGAGACGGACAGGGGGAGAGGAGAGGAGAGAAGGACCGAGATGGGAGAGAGAGAGAGGGGGACAGGAGGAGAGGAGACAGCAGGGCTCAGCATTAAAAGAACCAGACACTTGCCTTGAGAAGACTGAATGAGAGATACAGGCGAAGAAGAGGAAAGAAAGGAATCTGGAAAAATAAGAAGGACAGAAGGATGAGAATCTTCCCTCCAGCAGCAACACAGACCCCCTCCACCCTCCCCATCCAGCCCACCCCAAACACAGCCAGCTGGGCTCAATTAAACAATTAACGCCTCACCTGCTGTCCCGACGCGGGCATGCACGCGACACTTCACAGAGGGCACCTACAGAACCAACACCACCTGGGGGGCAGGCCAGGAGCCTTACAGAGGTGGAGGAAGAAGGCCATGATCACTTCCTGGGTCAAGGGTCACAGACTAGGCTCCTTGCAGGTGCCTCTGGTTTCTGCCCACCCGAGCTTTCAGGGGAGACAGCAGTCCTCTGCACTCGTGCCCCCCCCCCCCCCACTCTCTCAGGGAGGTGTGGGGGGGGGCGGGATGCTAATCTCCTCTCCGCAAACGTCATGGGAATGCCGAGAAAGTGGCGCCGCAGACGTCTCGTCGCCCGAGGGCGTCGGCTCGCCCCGCCACTGCTGGAGGGACCAGCCAGACGGGTTTCTGACACAGCCGGGACGCCAACGCTTTGAGTGGAGTGTCCAGAAAAGCGCTATATAAGTGTAAGCAATTATTATTATTATTATTATTAAACGGACCCTCAAGAAACACGCTATACACGTCTCACTCAAATAGGGGGTAAAAGTTTTAATCGACAACTTAAGACAGGATCAAAAACCAGAAGACATCAAACCTCTGCCCACAGCAAAACAAAACTCAAACTCCTGCTTCACGAATCCGCCCTCTGGATCCGTGCCCAGCCTCTGCTACCTACTCCTCCTGCCGGATTTTGGCACACCCTTCCCAGCCGAGCTCCAGCCGGAGACAGAGCAGGGGTCCGGAAAAGATCCCACCTGTTCCTGATCACCCGTCGCCGCTGACGGAACCACGGACCCACAATGCCTCAGCCCGCAGACTCTTGCCAATGGCCGATCAGCCACTTCCTTCACTCCTCTCACAGGTCTGTTTCTGCAGTCACCCCTGATCCAGTAGTGCCTCTTCAAGGTCCACAGGCAGAGAGTTAAAGAACACGATATCGCGAAGATTTTCATTAACAGGGTTGTTACGTTTTATAAATGATGCGTCCAGCCCATTAAGGAACGGCTGTTTGTTACCGCCAAGGATCAATTTTGGCTGCAGTATAAGGGCAAGGTGACGCCCCATACTCACTCCAGGCCCGAGCCAGACTGAAAACCGCATGCAGAGATCCGGGAGAATAAATAAAAACAGCACCAGGCCACTCGATCGCTCTCGTTTCGGACAGCGATCACGAGCACGACGCGCCCCCAGATCTTCAAAACCCCCTTAAGGACAAGAGCAAAGACCCACCCAAGAGGAGAGCGGACAGTAACGAAAGCAGTAGCTCGCTCCGGACCGAAGGCAGGAGGTGCTTCTTTACACAAAGGGGGGGCGGGTGTCTGGAACAGTCCCCTTCAACGACCAAGATGGAGCCCTGGGGTCCCGCTAGCAGCGTCTCCAGGAGACCCCCGGATCAACGAGCTACCAATCCATCAAACAAAGCAGATGAGCCAAACTCTCTCTCTCTCTCTCTCTCTCTCTCTCTCATTTGTGATCTCTGGCGCTCCCACCTCTGAAGGCTGGGAAGAGGTGCTGAGCCAGCAAAGGGTTAAATATCAGGGGTGGAGGTGGGGGAGCGGGGGGGTCAGGGAGCGTCTGAGGAGACTGCGTCACCAGCTGGACCTCAGTCCAACCGGACAGCCAAAGCACCGGGATGGCATCCGAGACACTCCGGACAGCTCTCCTTCAGGCCGGTCTTGTGACTTGGGCTGGGGGGAGGAGGAGGAGGAGGAGGGAAGGAACTGTCACAAAGCCAGTAGCCAGAAGGGGCCGTTACAGCAGAGCGAGGCGGAGAGCAGCCACAACCCCAGAAACCCAACTGCGTTCGCGCAGGGTCCCCCCAGTACACAAGATTCGGGGAGCCCCCACCCGATCCCAGCTAAACCAATTACTCCTTTGCGATTTCTTGCAGTGGAGCTGCTCGGTACTGGGGCTCACTGAACCTGCCGCCTGATCTCAGCCCGGAGCACAAGACCAACTGGGTTCTTCAACGACCAGGACGTAACTCGATCAACACCGGGCCAGGCGGTCCCTGGGGGGGGACCAGCCACCCCAACACGCTCAAGGGACCCTCTCTCTCCCACTGCCCTGTCCACCGGGCCCGACAGGCCCCCACCCGGTCTCCCCCTCGGACCATGGGTCAGAAACACCAGGCCGCCCGGTTCTGGTCCCGGGGGAGGGCCAAGCGTGTCTACAGCAGGGCTGTTCTGCCCAGGCCCTGCAGGGGGCGCTGTGCCTGCAGGCTCTCTCTAAAGCAGCAGCAGCACCACCTGACGAGCTGGGAGAATCCCAACGAGACCACCCACGAGCCGAGCCGGAACGAGACACCCGTCCTCCAGAACCTGGACTGAAGACTCTCGGTCCAACATTGCAAATAAAAAAAAAAGATATTATTTAAGCACTCCATAGGCAGGGGCCTTTTGAAAGCCAAAATGTCACACAAGCTGAAAGTATGGCACCTCACAGAACATCTTTAACTTCTTAATTAAAAAAAAACGTGCTCTCTTGAAAACACCCCCCTCCCACTACTCCCCAACAGACTACAAAAAACAAACAACCCGAGTGAACTCGGGACTAGGGCTCTGGACAGAGGCGACATTGAACACACCCAGCAGCAAGACCCAACAATGACGCAGCTTTTAAACGTCACAGACGCCCCAGGCCGGGCCCCCACGTGGGCCCAGACTCTGATCGGCCCACGGGGAGTCGATGGGCCACGCCGGGCTTTCGCGTGATTTTGTCAAGGCCCCCGGACCGGTATAAGTGTCCCGCTCGGTTTCAGGCGTCCCCCCCCACACTGGGCAGTTCGGTTCCGGGGACGGATTTGGGGGGGGGTCTCTACTCGAGGATAATCTTGCACAAGCACGAAAGAAACTGTTTTTTTTTCTTTGTTGTTGTTGTTGTTGTTTTGTTTTTTTTAAAAAAGGAGCTCTTGCTCTGAAGATCTACGCGCCGGACCCGAGAAGGAGAGAAACACCAGCGAGATTGGACACTGAATAAAATCTCACTGACGAGCTGAAAAAAAGAAAGGTCGACGCCTAAATAGGGAGACCAAAACACGGGGGGGCTGCACCCGTCACCACCCCCAGAACCACCACCACCACCACCACCACGGTGGACCGGCGAGTTTTTTTTTAGCGGTTATTCTGTCGGGTTTTGGAGGTGCGGTTTCTGTCTTGGCCGACAACAACGGCGCGCCAGAGCCGGCGACTTTAAGAGGTCGCTCGCCGCCTGCCTCCGCCCCGCCTGCGCCGCTCAGCCTCCGCAGTGCGCAGCCCTACATACCCCCCCGAAAAAAACACCCCCCCCACCTTCACAGAATCCAAAAACAACCCCCCCCACCCACCACCACCCCTCCCTACATCTGCGCCACCCTGTCCTGGAAACCCAGGGGACGGGGCAGCACGGCCGAAGCGCGTTGCCCGGTGTCTCATCTCCCCGAGGGTGACCGGGGAGTCGCCCCCCCAGGGAGGGAGACCGACCGACCGACCGACCTCGCCGTCCTTCACCAGCGCCGTCGGCGTGGAAGCAGCAGCTTTCCCTGCCGTTGCTGTCGTTTCCTTAAAGCTTCGCCTCCACCGTGCGATGCGAAAGGGGCTTTATTTTCCCTGCGCTGTCAGGACCTGCTCCCCCTCCCACCAACACACACACACCCACTGTGGAAATGACAGGCTCGCTTTCTCCGCGGGTGACATCTCGGGACACGGTGACCACCCACCCCCGCGCGACTCCAGCCCTCCCACGGCACAGCCCGTCTCCACGAGTGGGCCGGCGCCGCGCCGAACCAAAAAAAAAACGCTCCGAAATACAAAAAACAAAACAGCGCAAAACACCCTTCGGTGGCACCCGGGCGCCCTCGCCGGCAGAGCGGAGGGGCTGTTGTCGGGCTCGGGTTCGGTTCCGCTCCCCCCGGTTGCCCGCTGGGACTCTTACCCGTCGACTTGGAGGAAGGAGACGAGCCCTCCCCGGCGCCGTGAGAAGAGGAGACCTGCGAGGACTGCGTACTCGCGTCTGCCATTTTATTTTCTTATCTGATTCTTCCGTCTCCCACCCCCACGCAGCGCCTATCGCTTCCTGCGCTTCTGCTTCTGCTGCTGCTGCTGCCGCGCTTGTCTTGCAAGGACAGGGGGGTTGGAAAGGTGCTCAGCGTCCCGTCCCTCCCTGCTCTGAGGTATCGATCCCCGCTGCTCGCTGGGGCCGGGCGGAGGCGCGCACTGACTGGCTCGCTGGCTGACTGACGGCGCCGCGCACCAGCCTCCCCGCTTAAAGGCGCCGCTGCCCCCCTCTCTCCAGCGTGCAGGGGGGGGGCTGGCTGACGAGTGACGAAGAGGAGGAAGAGGCTGGCCTGCCCCACCGCGGAGTTTCTTTTCTGGTGTTCAGACCTCGGGGCCGGGAGAAGGTGTCGGCTCACACCGGGCCACGACACCGCCCGACACGCATCTTCAACCTCCACACACACACACACCCCTTCTTTTAAAACTGAGTTTTAAGGCGTGTGTGTGTGTGTAGGGAGCCGAGGGAGTTAGCAGGTGACAGCAGCCTTTTCGACACACGCACACAAGCACTTTTTTGGGGGTTGGGGGGGGGTATTTTTAATGCGAACTGGACGCAAGGTGCGTGAGTCAGCTGTTTTGGCGACCTTGAGGAAAACGGTGGCGAGGTTTGCTGAACGCGACCACTGTCTGGGTCAGAGCGCACCGGGCCGGTTTCTCATCTCCCGGGGCGCCACCAGCCGCACACAGTACCGACACGGGACCGAGGTAGTTTTAGTTTGCACGCCGCGACAGCACGTCTTCGGCGACGGCGCTTCCGACCTACAAGAAAAAAAAAACACTCGGAGCAATTTCTTCTATACAAGCGAGTCTTTTTCTCGAAAAACGTCGCTGTGGAAACGATATCCCGCACCGAAACGCGTGCCCCAAAAACACAAGTGAGATCTAGAGGCAAGATTAGGGAATGGCACTTTACACGGAGGGAGGCGGGGGTGTGGAACAAGCTGCCCTTTGCTTGTGTTTGAAGCAGAAATCCTGGCTTCTCTCAAGACACAGCTGGATGAGACAGAGGGATCAATGAGGTAATAAAAAGCAGATGCGCTAGATGGGCCGCACGGCCTCCCTTTTGTCTGGTTTTATAGGTCTTTACACAAAGGGTGGTGGGAGTGTGGAGCAAGCTGCCATGTTGTCGATTCCGATACTCCGGCTTCTCTCAAGAAATACCCAGATGAGAGCCTGGGATACTACTAACTACTAAACACCACACTGGCCAGACAGGGCATACTGCCGGTGCAGAATGAACACTGCACGTCTCCCAGGTGGGGGCCGCCGGTGCAGAATAAACACTGTGCGTCTCCCAGGTGGGGGCTGCTGGTGCAGAATGACCACTGTGCGTCTCCCAGGTGGGGCTGCTGGTGCAGAATGAGCACTGTGCGTCTCCCAGGTGGGGCTGCTGGTGCAGAATGAGCACCGTGTGTCTCCCAGGTGGGGGCCGCTGGTGCAGAATGAACACTGTGTGTCTCCCAGGTGGGGCTGCTGGTGCAGAATGATCACTGTGCGTCTCCCAGGTGGGGGCCGCCGGTGCAGAATGAACACTGTGTGTCTCCCAGGTGGGGGCTGCTGGTGCAGAATGAGCACTGTGCGTCTCCCAGGTGGGGGCTGCCGGGGCAGAATGAGCACCGTGCGTCTCCCAGGTGGGGGCTGCTGGGGCAGAATGAGCACTGTGCGTCTCCCAGGTGGGGGCTGCACTGCAGGGGTGGGGGTTGTGGTCCGGACAGTTTTACAGGCTGGCAGTGGCCCTGGCCTGACTGCGCCACCGAACGCTGCAGCCCTGCAGTGAATCAGCAGAGCTCCTGTTTTTGAAAGCACGAGCGCCGGGCCCTGTGCTGTCCAGGGGGGAGGACACTGAAATAACTGGGCAGGAGTCCAGTTCTTCCCGGTTTTTCCGGAAGCGAGCGGGGCAGACGGAGCATTCTTCCTGCCGAGAATCTGGCGCGCCCTGGGAGTCTATCCCAGCAGGCAACGGGCACAAGGCGGGGTACACCCTGGACGGGACGCCAGTCCGTCACAGACGCAGACACACACACTCACTCACACCAGGGCCTGGTGTGTTGCCCAGAAGCCAATTTACAGGCACCTCTTTACACCAAGGGGGGTGGGAGTGTGGAACAAGCTGCCCAGCCCCCCCCATCATTGAAGCCCATACCCTGGTCCCGTCCAAGGGTCAGACAGGCCAAACGGCCTCCAGGAGTTTGCGACTCGGTCTTCTGTCCCCTTACAATGCTGGGACATCGAGACCAGTGGGGCACAGGCTGCCGGAATATCTCCTGGTCGTTTTAAGAGAGCGGATCAGGGGGTACCCCAGCTGGGGTCCTGGGCAGCTGCGGGGTTCCCCCCGATCCCTCCCCCCCCTCAGCGGGACACGTCACCCGTCTTCGGCGGCTGAAAAGGAAATCGCACAGAGGCTTTGCAAAAGTGACGCTTTTATTGGGTCCCTCCAGCACCAGGGACAGAGGGGGCTCACAGCTGCAACAGGGGTAACAGTCGAGTACAAAAACGAAACAAAACCACTTCTCCCAGGAGTCCCCTGTCAGGGGCACGGTGACTCGGACACGCCGCGCTCCAGGGAGCTGGGACAGGGGTGGGACAGGACAGGACAGGACAGGACTGTAGGAGAAGCGTCACAGAGTTTCTGATCAATAGTCTACTCCAGCCCTGGTTCACATCTCCCCTCAAAGCAATTTTCTCTTTGACAGACACTCTCAGGGGGTGGAAGAATTTGGGGATGGGGGGGGGGGCACCTCTCACCTTCTCTGCTTTGGCATCACCTTGTGTTCTGGGGAAACGGCGCCCCCTGCTGTGGAGCAATGGAGCCACAGCTCGGGCTTTGAGAATCACCTCGGAGACGGGGAGTGCTGGGAAAAACCGTTGGGAGAGCGCGTTTCTGGGAACAAACTGAGCCGGCTGCTCTCGGTGCTCAGTGGAATCTGCCCCCACTGCAGGCTGAAGCAGGAAAGCTGTGCCTGATCTCCCGGGTCTCCTGGTTTTGCATCTTCGCTGTCCGTGTGTTTGCAGACTCGGGTCAAGGGGTCTTTTGAGCAGTTTAACCCTTTCTTCCCTGACTCAAAGCTGGGCTGTCCAGTCCCGGTCCAGGAGGGGGTCAGTGTGTCTGCAGCAGGGGTGTCCAGTCCCGGTCCAGGAGGGGGTCAGTGTGTCTGCAGCAGGGCTGTCCAGTCCCGGTCCAGGAGGGGGTCAGTGTGTCTGCAGCAGGGCT